>NC_061809.1:29533929-29870179 GCF_021462225.1 Girardinichthys multiradiatus
ATGAAAATAAAGACAACTCTTTGAATGAGAAGGTGTGTCCAAACCTTTGGTCTGTACTGTACATCTTCATGGTTGCCTTAAGCCTTGATGGTTCCTGGGTTGTAACTAAATATCAAAACAAAATGTATTTCATCCGGAGGGAGCAGGTTATTTGCCTGAAACTTGGGAACATTTGGATATGTAACAGGGCAATCCTCATTTAACGAATAAAACAGGCTTTGCCATCAAAAGAAATCAGATTAGACGGACGAACGGATGTACGGCAGAGTCCATGTACCTAAAAACACATTAACATCCACAAACTTAAGACTCAGTACTTGTGGTACATAATGGTACATCTTATGGTCAGAACCAGCACTCTACCTGGCCTTGCATGAGGTACCAAATCAGTGACTTCTCAGCTAATATTATATCTTAAAGCTTTATTTACAGGTCAGTGAGGTCAGGGAGTCTGCGGCAGAACCAGATGATGTATGAATGATTACGAAAGAGAAAGAAATAAGGTAAACCATAAGCAGGCAGTTCCTAATACATTCTAATACCATGTCTAAGTATTAATTAATCTAGAAAACTAAGTAAGTAAAACTTTATTCATATAGTACCTTTGAAGACATTGAAGAAAACTAAAGATATGAAACATCAGTAGATAAAAATCTAAATATTTTAATGACTACTTGATCCTTAGTTTGACGTTGTGGTTGAAGTTGTTGGAATGTCTCTTCCATAAGGTTTGTTTTGAAGACATTATTATCATTATTATTAGTAGTATTATTAGTATTAGTATTATTAGTATTAGTAGTATTACTATCATAAGAATTGGCATCTACTGTTGACGAGAGGAACTGCAGTGAGTGGAGGAAGCCTCAGGCGCTGGTAGCGCTGATAGACCTGCAGGAAGGTTCTTAAATTAGATAGTTAAATATGACAATCTATTTATTCCAGGCTCATCAGACTTCACTTTAAATATGATGTTAAACTATGTTGGCATTTCAGCTGTCCCACAGCATGACTAGAAAGCAAGAATAATCTTCATTTAAAGCTGGTTCATCAGTTTCAGGCCCGTTTGATCAACATTTACTTTGGTTTAATAAACCACCTACTACAGAATTTTAATGTGTCACATGCAAATATGTGACACATTTTATTTCACATTTCATTTCAATGGATCTGGTCACCCCCGCACATCTACATCACTGCATCAGACGTACCCATGACTCAAATTACACAGCAAGGCCCCAATAAAACCATTACTTAATCTGATGTGACACCATGGAGACACTTCACTCACATGAGCATGGTGGATTCTTGCAGTAGCTTCACCTGAGAGACCTGATTCATTTAGTTAATTATTATCTGACTATTTAAAGACACTCAGAATATTGAAGTATTATTCCCGGATGGTCAGTGCATCCTTTAGTATGGGGAAAATATTCAACAAAACTGTGATATGACTGAAACGTAAAGAACCCGCTCAACACTCCACACTACTGATGTCAGTATACACGCACTATTCAGAACAGAGGTACATCAAAGCAACACACAGTCTTCAAAGATGTGAGAGGGTATGATGTTCCACAAACTGCACTTTACATTCAGACCCAGGTAACGTATTTATCCATCCGCCAGCAGACATGGCAGAGCTAAAGCATCTTTAAAGAAAAAATAGTGTCAGGGCTGGAGTTTCTGTTGTATGTTTTTGTCTGTGTTTTTTGACTCCTAGTAGGCGCTAGTGCTCAGCAGTGGTGGACAGGTGTTTTCCATCTCGGTGATTTTGTCCTGGAGTACTTAAGCAGGAAGCAGCCAGCATCTCGGCGCTCGAGTATTAGCCTCTGTGGTAGCTACTCAGCCAGCCTCGTATTAATTAAGTTTATGTGTACTTTGCAACGTTTAACTTGTTCTTTGTTCTTCTTAGTGAACTGAACCCGCGACTACCTGGAGGTTACCCTGGCTGGCCCCGGTGGCTTCATTTCGCACTAGCCTCGCTCCTAGGATCTCCCCAGGAAGGATCTTCCACACACACCTACCCGACGCGAAACTCTGGAACTTCCCCGTCTGGCTGCTTCCAGACCCGGAAGCAGCCAGAGACCATTCAACCTAACCTGTCCACCCTCCACCTCTCCGCTGACGCTTCGCCTGCACTCCAAGCTCTAACCCAAGTAACTAAGAAATCATCGGACTTACCATTGTCTCCATGTTTACTTCTTCTCCAGTCCGAATCCCTCTCCTCCTGGCGGGTTGCCTACTCCCTCCTAGTAAGAGACATTTCACATTTAAGCTCCGATTTTGTTTACAATGCCACTTACCTGTCGTTTTTCCTTACAGTTGTCCCTGCACACCATATCGATCCATTCTCCTTAAATTAACCTTTTTTCAAACTTGTACCTGTTTCCCTTGAGCATGATTCTGCATGTGGGTCAGAGCCATACGTAACACTATGACAAATAGTTCCAATACATAACCTTTGACCTACAGCCCAAAAAAGATCTGGGACATGTAGGCCCATTGTGTGAGTCTGCAAAGTGGTTTTTGGTCAATGGATAAATTGATTTTCATGCTAAAGTTTTAATCTCCATTGTTGTAAATCCTTAAAATATTCTACCAGTTTATCCCAAGTTTAACAGATTATTTGCAATAAAAATAATTTTTAGCATCACTTTAAAAAGTATTCCTGAAGTTTAGGATCTAACATTATCATTCAAAAGGCATGGAGACATTAGAGGACACACTCAAAGACACAATGTTCCCCCCCCACATACACACACTCATCTCCTCCTATTCCCATCCAACCACCCCATCCTCCTCTGCTACAGTACCCACCTCTGCCCCTTCCCTCCATCATCTCCCCAGGAGGTTACAGAGGCCCTGTACATCCCAGATAAGACTTCTCAGAGGAAGTAAGGGAGGAGGTGGTGGAGTGAGGAGGGTAAGATGGGTGCTGGTGGTGCAGAATAAGCATGGGGGAGGCAGCTTCAGGGTCACCACAATGGCGCGCTCCTGATAGCGCTATCAGCTTATGCTAATCAGCAGCTAAGTGTATCAGGATGAGAGGGAGTGGTGGGGCGCTATCCTAAAACATGCTCCTCCTACTTAACCTGCGCCATATCGTGATGAGCCCCGGCTCATTCAAGCAGCCACCGCCCTTCGTTTAATGAGCAGTAACAATGACGAGACACCAGGAAAGAGAGGAAGCGTCTCCAAATTGATTAATCGTGTCGCAAATTGATGTTAAGCACCGCTGAAGATACGGGACCTCTCCTTTTTTTGGACCAAGTTGGCTTTTTGAGGCCATTGTTCTGCCAACAATAGAATAGGACACAAGAGGTGCTGGAGCTGCTGTGGATGTTTCATTTGATGGTGTGAATACCGAACAATGTAATGCTCTATTGTTACATGGGCTTACTGTACACGACATAAAGGATTAAGAAGTGTGCACACCAAGCTCCCCAAACCTTGATTTCATGATAAAAAACAGAATGGGTTGTAAAGGTCCTAATTAAAGTAATGGGTAACTCCAACAAAGAGAAGCATTTACCTGCTTTGACTGTTCATCAAACGGTCTCTCCACAGGTTTAGGTTTACATGCAGAACTGTGAAAAAGTATTGACTCCTGCACAGATTTCTTCTGCTTTTCCTTTTTTTTATCCACCATAAATTTTTTAGATCATCAAACCTATTTTATATCAGACAAAGATAACCTGAGCAAACATGAAAAGCTGTTTTTAAATGACTGTTTCACTTGTTAAGGGAGCAAATTATCCCAACCTATCCCTTTCTTATCGTTTTATCGTGACCTCTGACCTTATCTGAGGCAGTGAGGCATGCAGAGCTGTGGATATTGTTCTGGGTTCTTCGGTGACCTGAACAAATTGCCAAGCTCTTGAAGTGATTTTGGTAGGACAGCTTCTTGTGAGAAAGTTCACCACTGTTGTTTTTCTCTATTTATGAAAAATGGCTCTCACTGTGGCCCCCTGGATCTTGATCCCTTTGAGATGCTGTGGGCCAAACATGCAGGAAAGCTCTGAAACATCTCACAGCTGAAGGTGAGGAGTGTAACAAAGGTTCCTCAGACTGATGTCAGAGGTTGTAGATGGAGACAAGAACCTCAATGAAGTTATTACAGGGACAGCAGCAGCTGTTAGTGTGCAGGGTGTCCTAACTCAGTTTTGTGAGTAAAACAAATGTAATTCTGGGGGGTAGCTGTAATGAAAGCCTGTTCTTTTCCAGCACTAAATAGAAAGGAGACACTAATGTATGAATATTATCTCATTAATATTTCAGGTAAGTTCACATGGATGCATGCTTGTGAGAATGTTGCCACAACTCTGTGAAGAGTGTTTGCTTATGGAGGAAATGTCAAATGGACACAATAGATTCTGACCCCTGTGGAAATCAGTGCCATCTTCTGATCACCAGGCTCCCTGTAAACTCAGAAATGAAGTCTGGTGTGGTGAAGCATCTCCTCCTCCCCTCCCATGTCCCTCTGTGTTTCTCCTCCTCTCCTCAATCTCTACACCTGTTTAGATAGTGGAGCTTTGGGGAACCCGGGGGACAGGAGGCGAGGTCCGCAGATAGAGGACCCTATTGTGGTCCAACGGGAAATGCATTGTGGCTGGATTTGTCCAGTTTTATGTAAAAGCAATACTCTTTTCACCTGAACTAATACAAGCTGTGGCGTAAGCCCCTTACTGCCATGTGCTGCATTTTCCCCTAATCTCTCTGGATTCAGCAGCGTCCCCACATACCTTAGGGCACTCACTGATAAAGCCTTAACTCTATACCGCTCTGCTTTTTTCCCTCCTCCAGCTTCTTCTCACTTCTAACCCAGCCTCCTTTGGCGTCTCTCACCCTTTGGCTTTTCCTCATCCTCCTCTTTTCTCTTTCCCAGGACACCGATGAAGCAGCGTAGCAAAAAATTAAAGTGATCAAGAGATTTAGAGGAACAAGGAGAAAAAACACTTCCATCTAAGAGAGGAGATGAAATGCTGAGAGAAAGCGGCTGAGAGAGGAGAGACAGCAGGATTTCTGAACCGAGGTGAATCAACTTCTGTATCTTCTGAGCAACTGATTGATTTCCAGGAAAAATTTGTTACCATCATCTTGGGCCGATTGAAAACATTTTAAGACTTTTATTTTTAAAGAAAAACAGATAATGTAAAGAACAGATAGTGATTGTTTTGGTCTTATTTTTCCATTAATGCTAGAAAAACAATCATTTCTAAAATATATTTTTTCAGGGAAGAAAGTCAAACACTAAAATGTTTTTATTGAATCCCATCAGTTATTCTGCTGTGAACCAACTCATGTTTTCCTGTACTCGCTTATAATACTTTACTTATAAAACTTGATCTGTTAGAACCCCTGGTTCTGATTAATAGTCTGGGTCTAAGTAAATGGTGTTTTGGCATCATCTGACTGAAATATGTCAGCATTTTGCTCTTAAATTTACATGCAGCAAAGACTGATGATGCTGGGTGACAGGGATGTACCTCAGAAAAGCCTGAGGCACCAATGGGGGAACACTGAAAACTACAAAGACAGAAAATGACCCAGCACCACAGAGAGAAGCAGTCCTATTTCTAAACTGAGGAGCTAACGACTAGCTAAGAGCAGGTGGGGTGATTAGACAATGAGGACCTGGTGTGGAGGGGATTGCAGAAAGCAAAACTATCTGAAAGCAGATCTACAAATGCATAAATATTCATAAAAAACAAACAAATCTAGAAGCTCATTTAATCCTCAAGTGAACCTAAACTAGAACTATAAATTACACAATCATCCAATGACCTAGATGGTTTTTCCTACCCTAAATATTATTTTTGAATTATCCGACAACAAAGTTAAGCACTTTGCTGTTTAGGTGGAGCTGTTTCTGGGGTTTTATAATGAATTTTGCATGTCTCTTCATTTTAAATAATTTGCTCAGGCTGAGTGACAACAATAAAAAGCAAAAACCTCTTCCTGTTGCTCAGCCCTCTGCAAAGGTTTTCTACCCACAACTTAATTTGAAAGCATGTCCCAAAGGTATCCTGTCAGTTCTGGGAAAGTAAGCAGTACATTTTTGGAAAACAACCTTTCAGTTTCAAAACGTAACCTGTATATTGTGAGTACCTCCCCTGTAAGTTCTTGAAATCAATGGGGGACAAAATGCATAAAAGCTCCTGAAATAAAGAGGAAATTCCCAATTAGTTACCTCTAAATCCCAAGACAACTAACCTATAATTTCCAAAAGTGTCAAAAAGAAACCTTTAAAATTCAGAAAAAAAGTACTGAACAGAAACCTTCCAAATCCTTGAAAGAACCATTTAGGTTTATGAAAAGCAACCCGTAAATCCTTGAAGTAGCCCAAAACAATCTGGATAATATTCCATAATATCCCGAAGGTGCTGAAAGGTAACCTGCAATTTCCAGATATTACCTTTTGCTCCCGGGAGTTAACCTACAATATCTAGAACATAATCTGTAAATTCTGGACAGTTCAAATAAATTCCAGAAGGTTAAGAAGTTACCTGTTCTGTAGTTCTGGGAGTCCCAGATACACCCTGTTAACCCTGTTTTTGTCCTGCAACTTACACTCTGGTAAGTCTCAGAAAGTCATTTGTATATTCTGTAAGTTCCATATAAACAACTGATACATTTTAAAATGTCTAGCTTCTAGATATGCTGCGTTTACTGCCAGAAAGCAAACTGTAAATCCTAGGAAAGTAACCTGTAGGTTCTGGAATGTAACATGCAAGTTTCTGAAGGTACCAAAAAGCGGCTTATAGGTTCCAGACGGACAGAGAATCCCCTGTTAGGTTTGGAAAGTAAACTGTAAATTCCAGATTTATTGTGTACACTGCCAGAAAATAACAGCTAAACTCTGTAAAAGCAACCTCTAAACTCCATGAAGGTTACCTCTAAGTTCTGGTAAAGAACGCCCTGCGTTACATAATGCTACCAAAACCAGTAACATTATCTGTGTTTCTATCAACATGCTGCCAGTTTGGATTCAAACTTCTAAACACACATTTGATGCATTTAAGCTGCTTAAATATCTGCTGGTAGGTAGTCATCTGTTGGTGAGATGCCTCGTGATTTTAGACGTAAGCTGAGATGTTTCCTTCAGGCATGTGTACCTCAGCACAGGTAGGAAACCTGCTTTTTTCTCGGCCGCCATGATTTGTCAGAGTGATTTGGATTCGTGCAGAAGCGACTGCAGGTTTTACGCTTGAGCAACCAAAAGCACGCAGCACTGACAGAATCTTTTTTTCACTAAAGATCCTGTCAAGAGCGATTAACTGTTGTGAACCCACACAGGGACATCCATGTCAGAAAGCACCGATACACCCCTGACTACTGCTTTAGTGTCTTTTACATCCTTAAAGGTCTTCTACGTTTTTCTGCATGACTTAAAACTCACACTCCTTTCCACCATCTAATCTAGCTCAGGGCAACTCAGTGGATGCTTCTTGAACTTGAAATGTTTATCTGAAGGAGGAAAAGGACACTTGACTAAATCTCTCCTCTCTGAAGTAAAACTGCTCAATCTTTTGTCCTTCATCAAGTCCTTCCTCCACTTTACACTCGTCTCTCCTCCTTATCCTTCTCTTTTTAGTCAGAGCCCAAATGAATGTTTAGGTCATGTTCTTCATAAACACAGAAATGTCTTTTTGAGAAGACGAAAAGACGTCTGACCCTCTGTCAAGCAAAGGGTCACATTGCAAGTTCCTGTGGGAATGTTTTCACCAGAATAATTTTCATATTAATGAAGCTTCAGCCTTCATATTTATTGGAAATTGGAGGTTAATTTAATAAAATCCTGGTATAAATTATACACCAGAAAGCATTCATGAGCATTATTTTCCTTCAAACTTATGGAACATGAGGAGCTTATTTCCAAGTTATCTTTAATTCCAAATTCTGACATGATTGCACACAACTGCATTAGGCCAAAGCCTGGTTATATCAAATGTCAAAAATAACAACCATAAGATCATCACAAAAAGAAACGTCATGCAAAGAACAGCAAAAAACATAGAACAGTATTTTTAACATCTTCTTTATCTCCTGTGCAACCAGAAACAGTCCCAAACATCTCAAATAGTCCCCTTTGTAATAAAGGGAAACACAAGATAATCTTTCAGACAGCTGAGAGGAAGTGTGCAGAAACAGGTGTGAGAAGGGCAGCGTTGTACCCCATACGACCTGAGAAAACACCGGTCCAGCCTCTCATTTCAGATTCCTGAGGAGACAGGAGGTCAGAAACTCTCCGCTGTTTGCAAAAGACGTGCAGAAGGTCTGAGCTTCCAGTTTCCACAGTAAAGCTCACACTGAACCCTGAAGAGCTCCATGTTCATCACTGCTGACCCAAAAGTACAAGAACAGTCGGTTCCAATCTGCTCACAGCTTTATAAAGAAAACAAAGAGGTTCTGGGAGTCTTTTCTGTGGAACCAAGAATCCGGTCTGGAACCTTTTGGATCGATGGATCAACTTTGTGTCTGTAGGACGAATACTGCTGAGAAGAACACCATGTCTATAGTGAAGTATGGTGGTGGCTCAGTGATACTTTGGGACTGCTTTGCTTCCTCTGGTGCCGGAAACCCGCAGCATGTGGAGAAAAAGATGCTCACTGGACCTTCAAACAGGACAATGATCCCAAGCATACCACAAAGTCCACCTAGATTTGGTTTCAGAAGAAGTCCTAGAAGATACGAGAGTGACCATCAGTCACCTGACTTGAAAATCTCTGGTGGGATTAGAAAAACGAGGCTGCAGCAAACGAACCCAGAACATTAATCAGCCAGAGACCTTTGTCCATGAGGACTGGGCTGAGGTTCCTCAGGAACGCTGCCAGGAGCTTCTGCCTGGATATGAATCCTGGAATCCTGCAGCAAGTCATAACATCTAGAGGTGTTCTAGGGACTTAAGATGCTCGTCATGAAGGGGTTGAAATATTCTGCAGCAGTCATTAAAGTGACATTTGGTTTTGGACATGGAGGGACAAACTGTTATATTAGTTGCTGAGATGTTTAAATCGTTGTGTTTGATGGGCTTGCTGCAAACAGCTGAGGGTTTGGATAATGTCAGCTGAGGTTGTTTTCTGGTTTGAGAGAAAACATCCAGCAGTGTGAAAATGGTGTGAAGTGGTTGGAGATGTCCTCAGTCATGTAAACATCTCATTTCAGTGCCTCTGAGAGATGGGATGCAGGGGAGATGTTCTGTTAAAGGAACCGTGCACATCGTGGGTGGGAGGCGCGGTGGCAGGTGGGTGGCGAACATGTGTGTGGGATGAGAAGACGCATCCACATATCTCCGCTCTTCATCAGAAAATTTCTATCAGCAGATAAAACGTGGAGGAACAACACCTCAGACAAGATCCACCCACTCTAATCTCCACCACTTATCAACGTTTCCCTACTAATATCTTCCCCCTCCAGTTCTCCCAGTGTTCCCAGCCCAACATGTGCATGTGTCGCCCTCTCCCACCATTGTGAGCGCAGGAAACGTGCAGCCTTGTGATACTGAGAGAGGGCATTTCAGCTGCTCATGAAGAGCAGGCTATAATCTCCTCCCAAAGACAGGTCCAGCAGTCCACCTACACACAGACACACCGACGACTTAAAGCTGCACCACCGTGACACGCACTATTATAAATAGTCTAATCTATATGGTAATAGCGTTGTATTCTACAAGCAGAGAATGGGGATAAGATAACATTGTGACTTCAGGGTTTGTACTGCCTTCTATGGTAATTATTATCAAAGGTTATTTGGGATGACATCGGCGACTCCTTGTGATTGGCTGGAACCTGTTATTTACGATATGAATTATGATAACCGTGATGTCTCTGTGTTCCTCGCCGTAGCCAGAGCCTCGCCAGCCGCCAGATACAATAAATTGCTATCGTTAATCACCCTGCTTTGTTCTGCCATGATTACCCCTCTGCTGCAATAAGAGCTTTATTTAAAGGAGAATATGGATTTGTCATCCTTCTGGCGGCCAAATGAAACTGACAATTTTTTATGTCCTGACATTTAATTCGTAAAAAACTGACGCGGGCTGCATTTGCATTTTATGACACTCTCTTCTGTCTTCCTCCCGCCTCCTCCTCCTCCTGTTGTACCTGGAGTGGAGGTGACATTTGTGGATCAGGTTGGGGCTGGAACCACGAGATGAAAGCTTTGGTTGATCCGGTTTTTTTGTTGCATTTCTTATTCCACTCATAGCAAATCATTCTCAGGATGATCATATATTAATTAATATTTAAATAAGATCAATTAACATGTATTCACATTGAAGGTGCTTCTGTAGATTGCAGGTTTGAAGGTGATTTTGATCATCTACACATAGCCTCCATACAGCTCCTGGTCACAGCCAATAACTGTGACTGGTCCATTAACCTGCAAAAGTATTTACACCCCAGCAAACTTTTTCACATGCTGTCATGTTACAATTGGGGTGTACAAACTTTTTGCCACAGCCAAAATCAACACGCTGACAGCAATCCTGGATACTGAAATTTTTTTTCTTTCTAATTAAAAAATAATTTTATTGTCCAACATTTTAAATAAACATGCAATATTTTAATAAAATGAAAAAAGTTGGCAGATTTTTCTGTAAATTCACAAAAACTATAATTAACTGTCGCTGGGTTGCTTTATTAAAATAAATAGAGGCAATTTCCATATTTTTTGGGTCGATTTATTTAGCCTAGAAAAAAATTTAACTCTATTCTCCAAACCAAGAGCTGGATATACACTCACCAGCCACTTTATCAGGTACACCTGTCCAACTGCTCGTTTCAAATTTCTAACCAGCCAATCACATGGCAGCAACTCAATGCATTTAGGCCTTTAGGGTTTACAGAGAATGGTCCGAAAAAGAGAAAATCTCCAGATCTGTGGGCACAAATGCCTTGTTGATGCCAGAGGTCAGAGGAGAATGGCCAGCCTGGTTCCAGCTGATAGAAAGGCAACAGTAACTCAAATAACCACTCGTTACAACCAAGGCATGCAGAAGAGCATCTCTGAACGCACAACACGTCGAACCTTGAGGCGGATGGGCTACAGCAGCAGAAGACCACACCGGGTGACACTCCTGTCAGCTAAGAACAGGAAACTGAGGCTACAATTCACACAGGCTCACCAAAATTGGACAATAGAAGATTGGAAAAACGTTGCCTGGTCTGATTTGTCTCGATTTCTGCTGCGACATTCGATGTTAGGGTCAGAATTTGGCGTCAACAACATAAAAGCATGGATCCATCCGGCCTTGTATCGACGGTTCAGGCTGGTGGTGGTGGTGTAATGGTGTGGGGGATATTTTCTTGGCACGCTTTGGGCCCCTTGGTACCAATTGAGCATCATGTCAACGCCACAGCCTACCTGAGTATTGTTGCTGACCATCTCCATCATGGATGCAGCCGACAAATCTGCAGCATCTGTGTGATGCCATCATGTCAATATGGACCAAACGATGAGGAATGTTTCCAGTACCTTGTTGAATCTATGCCACGAAGGAATAAGGCAGTTCTGAAGGCAAAAGGGGGTCCAACCCGGTACAAGCAAGGTGTACCTAAAAAAGTGACCGGTGAATGTAAGTCACTTTTTCTTCCAAACCTGGCTAAAAGGCTCTTTGGACAGGATAGGTGGCTGTCCCCTAGTTTAGACTAAAGCATATTTATGTGTTGGATTGGCCTAGTCAAAGTCCAGACATAATTCCAACTGAGGTTCAACGGAAAAACTTGAAAACTGGTGTTTACAGACACTCTCCATCCAATCTGACTGAGCTTGAGCTGTTTTCTAAAGAAGAATGTGCAGAACCTTCAGTCTAGATGTACAAAGCGAGATATGAGGGCTAAATAAAGATGCAAAGCACACTTTTGTATTTTGAAAAAAACATGCATCACTTTAATTTCACTTCTGCATTAATGCATGCACTACTCTGTGTTGGTCTGTCACATAAAATCCCAATAAAATACATTAAAGGCTGCGAGTGAAACAAGACAAAATGTTTAAACTTATATTATCATATGAAGAGAACCCCAAGCAGAACCTCGGTTTAGCTGGTACCAAACATGTCCACGTTAAAAACAAGGCCATCGAGATGATGGTAAAAAAAGCTGATGGAGAACATGTTGAGGTGAGTCATTCCTGCTCACTGTGCTGCTATACTGGATCTTAAGCTTCCTCCCACCTGCCATAAATCCACTTTCAGTCCTGCTTTTCACTTTAATTAGCATGAAAAACCACAAACTGGCCCCAACTTGAAGAATCAAGCAGAGGATTGGACATTTAAAAATAGAATCATGTATGAGAAAATAACTGTGGCCATGTAAGCATTAATCATCAGAAAACTTCTGTTTTAAACGTGCTGTCTATGGTCATTAAATTGATAAAAATAAAAATTAATATCTTTAGTGGTTAGAAAACCACCAAACTACATTATTATGGTAGATTTAAACCAACTGTTTGGAGGCAAAACTAAAATACACCAAACAATACCAGAAATAAGTATTTAAAAACATAGATTTTTATCAACTTATTGTATATTTGTTTGGCGTAAAATCAGTCACTGAACTACAAATATCCATGTTCTTTTGCTTTACTTTGAAACAAATTTTACAAAGAAGGAAACAGTCTTTGTTCTGCCTCTTGCAGGAAAAACGAATCATCTGCGTGACTCAAACATTTTGCATCTTTTTATTTTTTGTGCCTTCATAGAGAATGTACATACAGTAAATCAGGATAAGACAGCCGAAGGTAATGAAACCAGGATTCTGGAGGAAAATTGTGACCCAATTGTGACATGGGTCATTTCAGAACTCAGATCTTCTAACGACATCACATCAAATCATAGCCATGTTCCTGTCTTTAGGATCGTAAGACTTTAACAACAATCAGTGTTGCCCACATTTGATTGGATCTTGGAGTGAGACAGGTTCTGATCTCAGTTCACAGATTAGGACAACTTTGTGTCAACTGGCAAATATTGTTCTAATTCAATTCAGTTTATTTATAATCTGAGCAAACAAAGATCACATGTGGGGTTCCTCACATCTCCATTCTTGGGCCACTTTTATTCAGCACCAGTTAGTGGACAGGTCATAGTTACCTCCAGCCACGGATGTCGTAAGTGCAGCCCGGGTGCCTTTTCCGACCCTTGCAAATTTGGCCCACCAGCACAGACAGTCGATGCAGGTGGACACGTTTAAAATCTCTTAGGGTTTCATTTTCATTGACAAATTCCAATCTTCAAATAATGTTTGGTGTAACAGGAAGTCTTTGTCTTTTATTTAGCACATTTTTTACTTAGATTTTAATGTCTTCACAAGTTGGATCTTCCAAAATCCAGGGACCTTTACACAGAAGCAGCCTTGGAGAAAGATCATTTATGAAACGTACAGTAAGTGTTTTGACATAACAGAGCGACTCATATGTTGTTCTTGTTGCAAAGTATAGAGAAAAAAAACTTTGTAAACCAACAGAGTAAAAAACAATCGAACAGGAAACAGTTCAAGCTTCTTTTAACAAGGAAAAAGCAGTTGACCCTTTTTATGTTTTAAATCACTCAACTTTTTGATGATTTTGTATTTGATTGATGCTTTGATTAGATGCCTCTGTATGAACCCTTTCCAACTGGGAAACTTATTGCAAAGTAGCATCAACAAGTCACCCAACAGCACCACAAACACCACACTGATGACTCATATGATGGGATTATGCAATTTGGAAAATAAACAAGCAAGGTCCAAATATTAAAGAAGACACTCTTAAACAGATCTGCTGCTGTTCAGCACATCACTGCCCCGGGGTCCATGTTTTAACAGTTCACAGACACGCTCATGCACACCACCGTGGCTCTCTGAGAGATAACTCCGCTGAAGTCGAGCTATTTCCTTTTCCTGTTTGTGTGGTGCCAGGCAAGCCACCCTGCTGCCACCGAGGAATGCCGTTAATGCTGGCCTTGAGCTCTGCTGCATGAACACACGCACCAACGTGCACGTCCACACGCTCAGATGCTAACAGTCGACGCCCATGTTGTTCCACCAGCAGCAAAAATACGTGTAAACATAACGCAGAAGAAACTCTTCAATAAACAAAACAGAAAAGCCTGCAGAGAAGACGAGACTTTCGGTGACTTTGACCGTGCTTTGCCTCACATGTGTACGCACCTCTGTTTCTCTCTCAGTTCCACCTTCCTCTCACTTTCCTGACCTTCCTGTCCAGGAGGGAGACTGGGCGAGGGGTGGAGAGAGACAACGAACCCACTGGAACCCTGGGCTGAGTTATGCAGGAGTGAGCTTTGAATAATTGTCCTGCAATATGAGTGTCTCTGATTAATTGCCTGAGATAAGGTCTGCTTTCCTCCCCCCATCCCTCCCCAGCTCCAGCTCCCCGGCCTGCCTGAGCTCCCATAATCAGCCCAGACTACTGAGAGAGAAACTATTTAACTGACCCTGTCATCTCAGAGCACCATGATGGCTGTCCTAATTACTCAACAATAACAAAGGCCCTCATTTAGCTCTGACGGCTGCCTGCAATCAGCCGTTCTATGAATAACTTAACAAATAGGAACGAGGGGGGAAAAGACGTATTTACAGGCACATTAATTCAAGGCCAAAAGACAATACATGTCACCTCCAGCTAAGTTGGGCTTCAGGTGACAGTCGGTGTGTTTCTGTGTGCATGAAGTCAGGTCTGTGCCTGGAAGCTTGACTAATTGAAAGGTGAATATTTACTGTGTTTTTATTGCTGCTGCAGATGGAGATTTTATTTTCATCACCTGATTTCAACCCGCCTCACCAAAAAACCCGCCTTCCTCTAATCAGACATACTTTAAATTAAATCTATACATTAATATTAATATGAAAGATGCATAACTGACTTTAATGATGCAAATGGCAGGAACTGACTGTCTCCTCCATCAGGTGTGTATTTTGGGGTAAATTTGAATTTTTCTTCAAGTCTTTTATAAATGTCAGCTTATCAACCAAGCTGTCTGAATCTGATTCATAAATATATTGCTATTCTTTAACCATCAAGTGTCCCTTCATTCCGTCTTTGTGCTCTTTTTTGTTCTTTTTCATGCATCAACATAATCCTTTACAAATCTTCACAATTTTTTATGAATTTGTTCAATTTTAACCCCTTAAAAAAGCCGGTTTTAGTGATCAAAGTCCCATTTTCTCCTCCCCTTAATGCTAATTGGATTCTTTATATGTGGTGTTTTTTCCATTAGTGTCAAAAATTGGCAGCAACGTTGATTCAAGTTTCAGTCAATGTTGATTGATCCTTTTTTTGTGTAAAGTCAACATGAAACTGTATCTTCACCTGATGAAAAGCAATAAAACAAGACATTTTGAAGGGATTTCAACACCAGCAAAATAAAAATGAAAGGAAAAATTCAGTGTTAGTGGATTCAAACAATGCACCTTGAGAGGGAGTTTAACACAAACCAGACGGACACAAGTTGCTCGGTTTAAAAGCCAAACAATATGTTGGACCACTTGTTTGCTGAATATTGGACTACTTGCAAGGTGCGGGACGTCACTATGCCTTTCCAATGGCATCGGCCATTTTGTATCCAGGACAGTCCGCTCCGACATATCCCGTCGAACACTACGACTGATATTACGAGGCGTCCCAAGTCTGACGTCACAAGACGCTATATAACAGGGCCTCCATTTTGAACACCCGGCCTTCAGCTGGAGATCGTGACCCGATCACCGACATCTGAAGCATCACCTGGAGAAGAGTCCTGAGTGGATTTCATTTATTCTCTCTCGTTGGCCAACGAACAATTCATAACTGAGGTTTCTGGATTAAGAAGGCCAGAAATTTCACTTTGCCGATCGAAGACGTGAGTTTAACACGTAACTAAAAACACGGAGTTCAAGGAGACGAACCGTCACCGTGTTTCATCCTAAGTCAACTTTGATGGTCAGATCACGTTTTTCCCCTTTTCGCCAAGGAGGCCAAAGGACGAAGACTGACCGCTTTCTTGGAGTTTAACTGCGGACGCGCAACAACGCTTCTCCCCCCCATTTTCCCTTCCTCGCTCGACCCCGCTCAGAAGAAAACCGACAACAAGTAAAACCCATCCTTTATTTTATTTCTTTCTTAGAAAGCCTGAGCAGAGTAGGAGGTTTTAGTGCGATGAGATTCGCTAGTTAGAATCTAATGTGTTCTGAATGATATGTGCATGTAACCTTGTTATTGAAACTTTGATGTGCTGTGTTGAAGTCTGAAGCCGCTGCGCTCTCAGCTCTATGCGTGTTTTGTGGGGTATTGAACACCTGAGAGTCAGCGCAGGTGCGCTGTGAGACTGGACTGCTAAAATAACCTCATGGTGAAATTCCCCATTTTTCTTCGTCTTCAACTTCACTGCTTGCTAGCTTGCCGCCAAAAGTTTTATAACTCTTTGTCTGCTCAGGAGTTGGGGGAGGTTTTATGACTGAGTATAACTGAGTTACAGTTGGAGCTGCGCCCCACCATCCACTAAGCCCCACACCCCTTCTCATATTCTCATTTTTGCCATAACTGCTGGTTGATTCAACACCCACTGCTGTTTTGCTTTATGTTGCTTAGTTAGATAATTTACCCCTGTTATGTAGAACTTTGCATGTTGAGTAGGTGATTTAATAAATATTCACATAGATGGTAACAGAAGGCGTTCTGTGTTTATTTTGTGCAAGAGTGATTCATCGGTAAAGATAAGACTAAAGTTCCACACGCTTCGGCAGAATCGGTCGATTAAACAGTGACATCTCCGGTAATAGTTATCAATTATTACTGAGTATTTAACAGTTGTAATTATCAGAGGCATTGAGCCACAATTACAACACCAGAAGACATCTCTGGTCTCGATTCATAAATGAGAATTTTGGTTAAGAAATTGATTTTGTCAAATTATGATTTTTAATTATAATTACCGTATTTTCCGCACTATAAGGCGCACCGGATTATAAGGCGCATAGAATAGAAGCTACTGCAGTCAAACGTTTGACTGGGGTTGCGTTATGCATCCACTAGATGGAGCTGTGCTAAAGAGAATGTCAACAAAACAGTCAGATAAGTCAGTCAGTGAAACTTTATTAATACACTACAAACCAGCGTTCTGATAACTCCATTCACTCTCATGGTAAGGTCTCCTCTACATAGAATTATATTGAATAGAACCAACCGCACGTTAGGAATGCATTGGAGTCTATGAAGTTGAAGTTGAAATCAAACGTTAGTTAAAACGTGAAAGGGAACTTTTCCCTGATTCAGTAAACACGTAAAAGAAACAGTTTGATGCACTAAATCAAACGTTAGTACTGTTAACCTTTCCTGTTTCTGTCCCCTGACCGTAGTCTGATGACACAGGGGAGACGCTTTCTCCAGGGCCGAAGTTACTAGTTTCCTCGGGGTTAACTCCCTCACTCATACGTTGCTGAGTTGAACATGAAGAAACAGCATCAAAACACTGAGTTGTTGACGAGATTCGGGGTTCTTTTTAATGACTTTGCAGCACGTAAAAACACAGGGCTTACAGACTCATACACCGCTGCTCCGGTCGCCGTCTCTACCCACCCCACACACACAATAATACCGACGTCACTCCTTCACTTTTGATTCTCAGCTACGGCAGCACACAGCGCCACCTCTGTCCGGAGGAGTAATGTCAACATCTTCCATACACACACACGAAACATACACCCCACACACTGAGCTTCTAATCACATATAGTTCAGGCAATTCCTGCAACAGTACATTCAAACGTTATACACACACAAGTGGTGTTGGACTAGGAGTAAGCACAGTACAGGTGTTTAAAAAGGTGTACAGGTGTGATAAAATTAGCTTTTTTCATAAAAATAAAACGGCTACTGTTTTAGAGAAAAAAGTTTTAAAAATATATAATCTTGCTTTTTATGGAAAATAGGTATTTACAGCAGGGACATAAACAGCTTTAAATTTGGTGATACTTTTATAAATGCGTCTTCAGCCCTGACAGGGCAGGTGGACATAAACCTGAAAGCTGGGTCAGAACACTGGCTAAGCCAGACCAGCATCCACAGAACATTAATATGGTTGAAAAACAAGTATCAACTGTAGTTGAGTTTTAGGATGGCATTGGTAAATAAAACTGGGTTTTCTTTGGTTGTTTTTGCTGGTTATATTTAAAACTGCATTATATATTTTCACTGTCACATATCAAACATCGACTTTTCCCCAAGTGTGACAGCGAGTACGAAGTCATTAAATTGAGCTTTGTGATGACGTGTCCAGCAGACGTCTACTTTGAGTCCGCCTCCTGGAAGTACGGATGTCCTTGGAGTCAAACACGTCTGACTCTGTGGGAGTCTTTCCTTAAAGCACAGATCTTCTTCTGTCACTGAGATGCAAGGCAGAAAAGCGATAGTGTGGATAGAGTAGTTGGTCTAAATGGTCAAAAAGGGAAAGTTTAGAAAAATCAAGTTCAGAGTTTTATTAGACGTATAAATGTAGACTTGCATTAAGAGAGGTTGGCCAGAATATATAAATAACTTCTGGGTTTCCAGTCTGGCAGACAGGAACCTAAATGGGACACATCTACAGTACAGACCAAAAGTTTGGACACACCTTCTCATTCAAAGAGTTGTTTTTATTTTCATGACTATGAATATTGTAGCTTCACACTGAAGGCATCAAAACTATGAATGAACACATGTGGAATTATATACTGAACAAAAAGTGTGAAACAACTGAAAATATGTCTTATATTCTAGGTTCTTCAAAGTAGCCACCTTTTGCTTTGATTACTGCTCTGCACACTCTTGGTATTCTGTTGATGAGCTTCAAGAGGTAGTCACCTGAAATGGTTTTCCAACAGTCTTGAAGGAGTTCCCAGAGATGCTTAGCACTTGTTGGCCCTTTTGCCTTCACTCTGCGGTCCAGCTCACCCCAAACCATCTCGATTGGGTTCAGGTCCGGTGACTGTGGAGGCCAGGTCATCTGGTGCAGCACCCCATCACTCTCCTTCTTGGTCAAATAGCCCTTACACAGCCTGGAGGTGTGTTTGGGGTCATTGTCCTGTTGAAAAATAAATGATGGTCCAACTAAGTACAAACCGGATGGAATAGCATGCCGCAGCAAGATGCTGTGGTAGCCATGCTGGTTCAGTATGCCTTCAATTTTGAATAAATCCCCAACAGTGTCACCAACAAAGCACCCCCACACCATCACACCTCCTCCTCCATGCTTCATGGTGGGAACCAGGCATGTAGAGTCCATCCGTTCACCTCTTCTGCGCCGTACAAAGACACGGTGGTTGGAACCAAAGATCTCAAACTTGGACTCATTAGACCAAAGCACAGATTTCCACTGGTCTAATGTCCATTCCTTGTGTTCTTTAGCCCAAACAAGTCTCTTCTGCTTGTTGCCTGTCCTCAGCAGTGGTTTCCTAGCAGCTATTTTACCATGAAGGCCTGATTCACATAGTCTCCTCTTAACAGTTGTTCTAGAGATGTGTCTGCTGCTAGAACTCTGTGTGGCAATGACCTGTTCTCTAATCTGAGCTGCTGTTAACCTGCGATTTCTGAGGCTGGTGACTCGGATGAACTTATCGTCCGCAGCAGAGGTGACTCTTGGTCTTCCTTTCCTGGGGCGGTCCTCATGTGAGCCAGTTTTTTTGTAGCGCTTGATGGTTTTTGCGACTGCACTTGGGGACACTTTCAAAT
Organism: Girardinichthys multiradiatus; assembly: GCF_021462225.1. Lineage (NCBI taxonomy): Eukaryota > Metazoa > Chordata > Actinopteri > Cyprinodontiformes > Goodeidae > Girardinichthys > Girardinichthys multiradiatus. The sequence continues at coordinate 29,553,615 of NC_061809.1, forward strand.
TTTTCCCAATTGTTCGCATTGACTGACCTTCATTTCTTAAAGTAATGATGGCCACTCGTTTTTCTTTACTTAGCTGCTTTTTTCTTGCCATAATACAAATTCTAACAGTCTATTCAGTAGGACTATCAGCTGTGTACTGTATCCACCTCCTGCACAACACAACTGATGGTCCCAACCCCATTTATAAGGCTTGAAATCCCACTTATTAAACCTGACAGGGCACACCTGTGAAGTGAAAACCATTTCAGGTGACTACCTCTTGAAGCTCATCAACAGAATACCAAGAGTGTGTGGAGCAGTAATCAAAGCAAAAGGTGGCTACTTTGAAGAACCTAGAATATAAGACATATTTTCAGTTGTTTCACATTTTTTTGTTAAGTATATAATTCCACATGTGTTCATTCATAGTTTTGATGCCTTCAGTGTGAAGCTACAATATTCATAGTCATGAAAATAAAGAAAACTCTTTGAATGAGAAGGTGTGTCCAAACTTTTGGTCTGTACTGTATAATAATAATAATAATATATAATACCTCAAGCGAGTTCACTGATCTTCCTCAGGCTCTCCTCTCAGAAGGACATGTTCAGAAAACCTCCAAAGGGTGGTGCAACTGGAGGCATCCAGATGAGATGCCCAAACCCCCATATTTGACCCCTTTTAATGTGGAGAAGCAGTGACTCTACTTCAAGTTGCCTCTGGATGACAGAAGTAATTACCCTATCTCTATCCACCCTATAGCTCATTTTGGCCTCTTGTATTCAGGGTCTCGTTCTTTTGGTCATGATCCACATCTTATGACCATAAGTGAAGGTCAGAACACAAACAGACTGGTAAATTGAAAGCTTTGCTTTTTGGTTCAGCTCCTTCTTCACCACAACAGACCAGCATATTGCTCCTCATGGATCCAAGGTTTCACTGCCAGTCAGAGCTTCCTCTTTAGCACTCTAGAGTGAGCTAAGTGTGATCCCTCAATAGTTGCAACACCGTCTCCAGTCCCCTTACTAAAAAAATCAGACTACCACCCCAGTCTGCCACTCCAACGGTGTTGTCCCAATCCTCCATGTGATACTGTGCAGAACCTTCAGCATCTCAGGATGTATCCTATTCACACCTAGCACCCTGCAAGTGAGCTGGCGACCTTTCTCACAGTGATGGAATCGCCCCTCCCAATGGTGACTGGAATGAGGAGATCCTTCCATCATCTGACAATATCTTTAGTCCAGGTCCGTGGTCTCCACCCCCAACACATACAAAGCTTATATGGTCCCTTTTTTCCCTTTCTGAGTTACCAAACGGTTTTCCAGAGGCCAATCAAAAGGCTCTCTCCATAGCCTCTCCACATTTTTCGCATGGCCGAGTTTTTGCTCCTTCAACCACAGAACCCACAGGCCTTCAGTTGACAGCTTTGCCCTTCTCTTCACCCGAGTGTCCAAGACGTAACGCCAACAGTCTGATGATGTGATCACAAAATCAATCATCGGTCTCTGGCCCAAGGTGGCCGCTTACCAAGTCTGCTTATTAACGACCTTATGCTCAAACATGGCTTCAGACTGGGGAGGCCTTTCTTCCCAGTCACACCCTTTCCCAGGTAACACGGTTATTGCTTCCATGGGCACTGAAATTCCTCAGGAGCACCACTGAAGGTCAGGTAATCTGAGCCTTTCGTCTCACAACCTGAAGGTACAAAGAGGCGACCCTCTCACTCTTCAGAGAAAACTTGAGAGCTTGAGCGCATCCCCACACCTGCTGAATGGCTCTGTATCTGGGCAACTCCAGAGTAGGAGAGAGTCCAGCCCCTCTCCATCAGTTGGGTTCTACACCACATGCTGTGTGTAGAGGTGAGTCAAACTATTTACAGCTGGTTCTGCTCAACTTCACTGAACATCTGTGCCTCCTCACCCTCCACTTCCCCAAAGCCAGATTGTGCACTCACGGCTCTGCAGAGGTTTAAACGCTCCTCTGGGTTCTTCCATGACCTCCTGAATAAGTCGTTGAAGAGCTCTTGGAGAAATTGTCATAGGTAAACCACTCCTTGGAAGGTTCTCCAATGTTCCATGTGTTCTCCATGTGTGGTTAATGGTTGTGACTGTGGTTCTCAGCCCTAGAGATGGTTTTCTAACCCTTTTTAGACTGATAGATGTCAGTGACTTTGCGTCTAATCTGTTCTTGAATTTCTTCAGATCAGTGCACAATGTGTAGCTGCTTGAGATTGTTTAGCCTACTTCATGCTGTCAGACAGGTCGCATTTGAGAACAAATGATCATTTTTACAGCTAGACACAAAGTAAAATTGTTTCAGCATCACTGATTATTGTGAGGCAGGAAAGTCTCACAAAAACCGAGAAAAAACACTTTTGAACAAACTTACTGAACAAGTTTAAAACTCCATTAAACATGCTGCTGCACACCTCCAGACTCCTATATCAGCAGCAAGAATTTTAGCTCAAATGAAACTTATCCTGCATGTTAAATAGTTTTAATAACAGTAGCTCCACTGTTTCAATGAATCAGAGATAACCTGGGTGGAGAAACCCACTAACAATATCGTTGTTATTTTTTCCAAACTGAAAAACATATTAGCCTTCACGTTACTCTGAGCTCAGTGTGTGAGTTTAGTTTAAAGCAAAGTATCAGCCTGTGTATCCACTGATTGTACCTGGGTTTGAAAACACTATTTACACATGAAACACGCTCCTGGCTGTTGTTGCACCCTGCAAAGAAGACACAGGCAAAGGAGATGAGCGCTTCCTTTGGAAAAAATACAGAAGCTTGACACACAAGTCAAAGGAGTTATAATGGAGGCGGGTGAACTGTGCAGAATTCAGTTTACTGATAAACACACCGGGCCTTTATAGTGTAACAATAAAATGGCCGAGCGAGACGCCGGCATACACATGCACACAAACAGAGCGGCTGTGTAAAGTTTGACTGGAATTTCAGGGGGTTTGGGGAGGAAAGATAGAGGCGCTTTGGGGCGGTGGGGGGAGAAGGTGAGGTTCAGCAGGGTGTTAACAGTGAATCCTCAGCTTTATACTGTAATTTACCGCAGAGCCTGGAGGCCAAACCGTCTTTGAAGTGCACTGAAATGTCAAATCTGTTATTACTAAAAAAAAAAGAATTCAATTTACGTGTTTTATGATAATCTGCTACGTTTTACAGAAGAAGAAAAAAAAGCCCTGCTTTCATTTTTATTCTTCCTGCTCAGATATGCTGATTGGAGAATAAAGTTGTTGATGATTACGTCTTATTCTCCTTTCTTGTGTCACGATGATCGCAGAGTCGAGGAAAATCAATTTGGCAGTATAATACTCTCCATCAATTGGAACTGGGCGATAATGATGTTCTACACCTGAGAGTGTGTCTGTGAGAGAGTGAGCGCGCTCTAAGTGAGCTCTGTTAGGGAGCGCGGCGAGGAACAATACGGCTTCTTCATGATTCATTACGCCCTAATGTGGCCACGTGAATGAAGACGGTGCAGGCCCTGTGAATTATACACCCCCCTCACTAATGGCTCTGAAAATAGGCCGAGCTGTCTTCTTCCTCCCTGCAGGCAGCTTAGTTCGTGGACAGGTAGAGCAGCAGATCCCTGAAGTCTGCAGTGTCTCACGATGTGTGGCTGTGTTTACAAAAGGCAGTTGAGCTCAAAGTATTTTTATTTCCATACATAAAAAAACACTAAAGACAAATTCATCAAATTTGTTTTGACTCTACGGAAAGCGAGAAAAATGGGATATTGGGCTTTTGTTCTTAGAAAATAGCATATTTCTGTTATTTTCCTGAATCACTGAACTAATATTTAGTTGCATCAGCACCGTTTCTGAGAACATCTGAACATCTGTGCTGCTGGATTCCTCCAGCTTCAGCCACTTGTAAACAGGTCAAGGTCCAGGACCAGTTCTTGGTTTGCCCTCAGATCAGCATGCTTGATGTCACTGAATGTCGGAGGACTGAACTGACCGAGCCAGAACATTATTCTTTGTTGGACTGGAACCAAGATGCCGTTCCTTACAGGTATTTGGACTCATTGCCTTGTTAAAAATGATTTCCTCTTCAACATGAGTCAACATGACCTCGGCTCAAGCTGATCCATAATCGTTGTTATGTGAGAAAAAGGCCTGAGAAACAACCCCATACCATGATACCTGCACCACCATGCGTCACAGTGAACTGTAGCTTGAATTCAGTGTTTGGGGATCATCCGACAGAGGCTCCATGTGGCTCCATCAGTCCAGAAGATCTTGCTCCTATTCTCTTCAGGTCTGTCAGTGAGATGTTTGCTCCAGGTTGTTCTTCAAACAGTGGGACTTTGTGGGAGCTTCATGCTGATATTTTGGCTTCACATCAGAATCTTCCAGTTGTTGCAGGACTCACGTGTATTTACAGTCAGTGATGATTAAATGATTGAGGATTTATTGGCCTGTTTTTGTCTATGAGACTCGAAGGTTGGGTTCAGGCAGAACATGAAGCAAGGTGCACCCAGCAGATTAACACCATTAATCTGCTGTTTAGATCAAAACTGTCAGCTTGCATTTGTTTCCTCTTTGTTTATTCGGTTCACTTCAGTTTATTTACTGTAAACAGCCACAATCCTCAGTAACCGTCATGTCAGTAACAGTCATGTCAAGGCAACACAAACAGGTCCTGTTCCCTCCACTTACACAAAATTGCACAATAAATCAAATTAACACCAGCACAATCCAACACGAATAGCTTAGACTCTGTGACAAACCGTCCAGTCTGATCAAAGACAGTCTTATTCAGATAATGAAGCCAACTGGTCTAAACTAAACTGTTTTACTTTACTTCACAGCAGTCGCTCATCCTGAGGAAGCACACGGCGACAGTGGACACTGTGGCACATAAAACACAGCTAAGGTTTAGATGTATTGAGGTAAAGCAGTTTACTACAATTCCAGATCTAAAACGCAGCAATTTTGTTTCCTTCTGATTTTATCTCCAACAATATGACCTTCAGTTTTTTTATATTTTTGTTTTAGAGCAATCACAGCAACCCTGTTTTTTTCCTGTAGCAACATCTGAACTGGGCTGGTTGAAAACTGGAGCAGAACTGCTGCAGCAGGAGGACCTGCCCTGCATCTCTGTGGACAGAACTTACATAAATGGCACAGTTTGGGACCACTTAGTAGAAATAGACATAGCTGATCTTTTCAAGTCCAAGTAGAGAATAACAAACTCCAGGGTTACATTTGTGATGGTGGGACAGAAAAGGTTTTGACTGGCATGTCTCCTAAACTGGTTAGCCTGTAGGAAGCATCTAATGGTCATTATAGAAACTCCAAGATGCTGCTCTTTGTTCTTTAACAGAGCTTTGGAGATGTTTTTACCTCCTTCAACATCCTCCTCACCATCTGCCAGAAGATAAACTTCCCATCCAGGCTTTTTTGTCTTAGTTCCAGTTGCTCTAGACTGTAGATATAGGACAGTTTAGGTCTGAGGTTGTTATTTTGAAGCCATATTCTGACTTATGATCAAAAAAACATCTACCTTACGTGTTGGCATGTTATCCTGTCTTTTCCATTTTGATTAGTGGCCATAGGTCTCTGTATCATGTCATATTTCAACTACATGGAAACAGGACATTTTGACTTCCTTTACATGTGACACATTATGCACATGGGTAAATATACATGAGAAATTGATCTGTCTTCCAAAGACCTGCATGCTCCTTGTCCTTATTATGAAAAACATGGGATAATATCTAACTATTAAGCCCCTAATAGATTAACTTGGTGCAGAGTTAACTTAACGCCTTGTTGCACATGAAAGTATTTGTAAAAGCCCTGAAGACGCATTTAGAAATATAATAAACCCACTTTAAAGATTATTGGAAAGTCTGACTTGTTGGAAGCAAGACTTTTACAACCAAACATTAACCAATCATGCCATGGAACCGCACGTGGTGGTGTGACATGCAGAGGTTTCTGTGCATAAAATAAATCTCCAAAATCAAGAAATAGTAGCAAAGAAAATCAAGACGTTTTTGGTTTTTGTTTGTTTGTCCCACATTTTAACTGGGAACCAGTGAATACCTGCTGGCAGGATTTGACCACCCTGGTTGACCACTCAGGTAGCCTTGGTGACTTCTTGCCTGAGTCAGCTATGAACTGGATGCAGGGGGCTGAATGAAAGAACTAGTTGGTGGGAAGGGAATAAAAGAGGAAAAAGGGCAGACAGACACACTGCCAAGTACCCACATCTCCTTCTCGCTCTCTATTCCATGGCTTTGTGTACCGTGTGGAATAACATACCTTTTACTCCCCCCCCCTCCCTCCCTCCCTCCCTCCCTCTTTGTAAAGCGATCAGGGCCTCTGATAGCAATGATGATTACAAAACCACAGGAGCAGCTCCCCACCAAAACAAAGTGTTTTTCAGCTGCTGTTTTTTCAGGGCCTGGCGCCACCCGGAGCACCGTAAACAATAAACAGAGGCCAAAGCAAGGCTACCCGGTGCTTTTTCCCTCTCTTCCTGACTCACGCCACTCATCATCACAGGTACAGTGTGTCATTATGAGCAATAGCTGGTGCATTCAGAGGCAGAGCGTGCAGGGTGACTGACAACCTGCGCACTTCCCGTGAACTTCAACTGAACACACACGTACTCGTCTCTGCAAAGTTCTGCTTTGCTGCAGCTTATGTAGTTCAACCTGTCCTTCCTCTGCAAGACTTGTGCAATACATAAACACGCCTCCAAATACATATTTCCTTTACTTTTTCATTGAATCAAATGCTTTAAATTGTGCTTTTTTTTTTATTCAGAGAGCCTTTGCTATCTGTAAATCTACTGTGGCCGGCTCACAGCCCCGGCTTCCATCGGAGTTCTGTTAAACGGTGGACTCGTAGCAAATTGACTATTACTTCAAAGTGGCCTGTGATTATGTCCCTGAGTGATTAGGGGGGCTGTTAAGAGGGAGCCACTTGAGCATTGCCAGTGAACCCATGAAGGAATGCCGGCTCGCTGCCGACGGGCGAGGGAAAACGCTGCCAGAAACACATAAATCCCAGAGAGCCAACAGCCGTGGAAAACGGGAGAGAAGTCAGGGTGGAGAGGCAGGAAAGAGAAACAGAGTAAGACCTGGTGAAGTTAGCAAGAAACGTCAGATATCAAGATGGAATACAGAAATACATACCCTGCACATATATTAACACATATTTTTTCATATTTCAGCCTTTACTGTATTTTATCAGACACACTTAAGGAAAGTGGTGCATGATTGTATTAAAATAAAAAAATCTGAAAGAGTGGTGTGCATTTGTATTTACCCCTCTTTTGGCTGCAGGTCCAGCTGCAGGTCTATCGGGGTTCATCTCTACCATTTTGATCCATTCTTCTTTGTAAAACAGCTCAAGTTCAGTCAGATTGGACCAAGAACATCTATGAACATTGGTTTTCAAGTCTCGACACAGATTCTAAGATAGATTTAGGTCTGGACTTTGACTAGGTCATTTTAACACATGAATCGGCTTTGATCTAAACCATCCATTGTAGCACTGTCTGTGTGTTTAGGGATCCCCATCATGTTGTGGTAACCCCACAGCATGATGCTGCCACCACCATGATTTACAGTGGAGATCATGTGACCAGGGTGATACATGACCAAAAGTTGTTTTGTTCTTCTCACCTGAGCTTTGGATCTCTGCAGCTCCTCCAGAGTTACCATGGTCCTCGTGGTTGTTTCTCTGATTAATGCTCTCCTTGCTCAGCCTGTCAGTTTAGGTGGGCGTCCATGTCCTGGTAGGTCCGCTGTTGGTCCATCCCAATAAAGTACATTGAAATTTTCTGTTGTAGTTTGACACAAGGACAAGTATAAAGGGCGTGAATACTTATGCATGGGCCTGCATGTTAAATGAACTGTGAGTATTATGTTGGATGCTGAGTGTGTTCATGGTGGCAGAAGTTGCTTAGACCATGAGCATCCAAACACTTCCATTACACTTCAATTGGTACCAGATTCTCAAACTTTCAACACCAAACTGATCTATTTGCCCCCCCCCCCCCCCCGCCCTTCATCTCCACATCAAACGGACAAACAAACAGAAGGAGGAGGAGAAGGAGAAGGACGGGATGAAAGGCGGGGAGGGAGAGACCCTGCCAATGCAGAGACCCCGGGAGCGAGGCCCTGGAAGCCCATTTTAATGAGAATAATAAGCTTCTATCTCAGGCAATTAAGTCTGCAATCGATACTTATCTCATAGCAGAGGTCCAGTGTGCCATCTAAAGAAAATGTTTGCGTTTGAAAAACTCCATCACATAAACAAGATAAGCAGGAGAACACGTATGTGTGCCGCATATCGCATCCAACCTCGGCTTTGTTCTTGGAGGAATAAGTGACTGCGAGGCAGATTTTCTGGACCGCTAGCATCCTTGATCCCTCCGTTACGGATACACCACGTGCTGCCGGGCTCTGGACATGGAAACAACTGCAAGACAGGAAAACAGCTGAATTAATCACTATGGAAAAAGTTGGTCTCCTAATGGCTTTCAGTCTGAAACAAAACAGTTTGGTTGGATTTTTGAGACAAAAATTCAGCTGAATTTTAAATGATGGTTCATTAGGATTAAAACTAGATGTCAAACAGGTCTAAGGAATGTATATATAAAAACAAAGTATTTAGGGGATTCAGATTATTCTTTAAAATCTAAAAGTTGCTGTGAGTCAAACTTTTTCTCTCCTCAGATTCATGTTCTAAAAATTAATAAGTGAAAACAGGTAAAAAGGTAAATTTTTCTGTATTTTATTTATAAATTTATTCAGACACCGGAGAAAGCTCCTCAACTTTAACATGCTTATTATAAACTATTCATTTTGTTTTCTGTTAACCCTGTTTTGACCTCATCTTTTGACCTGATAAATGCTCATGATGAGCCATCAGTGCTTCAACATCTCAGCAGCTTATCCAAATGTAAATGAAATAAAAAAAAAAGACTTTGGAGGTGGTGACTGACTTCAAGTATTGCTGAATAATTTCTGGATTCCTGCTGTTGAGCGTCAGATAGACAGAAATGTTGAAAGATAAAGCTTGTTGTTATCTTTGCAGACACCAAGCCAAGAACGCACTCATATTTTCATTCCTGTCACTCGTCCTTTATGCATCCTGGCCGCTTCATCGGGGAGTCATATCTAGTGCTTTATGTCTCCGTCCAGGTCACGAACTGAACCTGCCGAGTGTCGCAAGTTCTGATCCTGAAATACAGCATTTCAGACATGCATCCCTGCTGCACAAAGAGCATAAAGTCCTGTATGTGTTGCAGCAGTTTTAGCTTTATCTTCCTGATCAACAAAACCTTTATTTAAGCTCTTACAAATTAAACCATTTTTCATTCAGAGATTCAGTTATGTGACTAAATTTGAGATAAATTGTGATAATCAATATAAAAACAAAGGTTAACTTATTTTAAAATAGCTTTTTTTATTTTAATGTTTTCCAATTATATATTTATATTTTTACATCTGCATTTATTTTGCATTTGCTTAATTTATAAAAGTGACATAGGTTCATTCATTACAAAAATACAGGTTTTTTCCAGGGAAAAAAGTCAAACATAATAAACAGTGAAAACATTAAAATCAGACAAATCAGCAGTTTTGATGTCAGATTTTGATAATAAGGTTGAGCAACTTTTACTTTATATTGGAAAGTTCACCTGTTCTGAAACAAACTGAGATCCAAACTAATGAAACTCCTTCAAAAACAGAAACTAACAGATAGGACATAGAAAAATATACAGCAGTGATTATTCTTCTCTCTTAGCATGCATTGGTCATATCTATGGAAGGAAAACTCTTCATTTCATCTGGAATATGACTAGAATGATTTCCACATTAAGTGCTTGAATTATAATTTTTTTTTAAATAAACAACAACGTGAATGAAAGTGGAAGATGCTGTTACATCCCAGATGATCCCCTAAAGCTGCAGAAAATGTGTAAATGTATCAGGAAATGTTTGCTTACTGATGATACTGATGAAACAGACCACAGGTTTCAGCTGCAGTTCTTTTCAACCAGATCTGTTGTTTAGAAAATTATAAAACGTTCTGTTACGTGATGGGAAATTTCACATTTAAAACTGGAAATCTTCGGGATATTAGCATGATCAGGTTTTAAAATAACATAAAAACTGATTATTTGGAAATACAGTTGTTAATATAATTTAAAGATATTACATTTTTTCCCCAAGGTTTTATATTGTTAGATGGTATTTATATATTATTTTGGTATTGCTTAAATTTAAAGAGTTAGATTGTTTCATTTAATGTTTTTAGGACTCGTACAGTCACTGCCTGAAATTCAGTTGCAACATATTAAAGAAAAGACCTAAAGAAACACATTCAACAATGTTTTTTTGTTACACATCCCGGACGAGCCCCAAAACATGGCAGAAAATCTCGGGATTTTGAGTTACTCATGATGTTTTCCTTGAAACAGACAGAGGGTTTGACCTATAAGGGGAAGGGATTATTTTCTGCAGTTTAATGAGTAAAATCAGCCGTAGCTTATAAATGGAATAATTATGATCAATGGGAACAAGCAAGAAAAAGGAAGAATTTAAGACAGGCAGAAACCGAGCACACGTTAGCACTTCAAGCCCTGCCTACACCAGGACTGTTGTTGAACTGGATTTTTATGCCATCACTTAACAGCTCAGGCATTCGGACGAAATATTTCAGTAAATATTTCAGTCCGCTGCAAAACTTCAAATTCCAAAGAAAACAATCTCAATGGAACCAATTCCTGCAGGGAAAAAGAAACAAGCTGGGCTGCGACGAGGATTTAAACAGATTATGAAAAATAACAAACTCTGAAGAAGGAAGCATTTCAGAGAATGTGCCTGAAATATGGCCTAGAACGTGCAAAAAAATGTTTAATCTAAATCTCTCAGTGTAATTTACAGTGAGTAACAGAGGCTTCTGGGGCTACAGGCTCCTCTAATGTCTTCAAGATTTAACATGGCCTGAAGTGGACTGAGGTGAACTTTATTTTATTGCATGTTTTCCTACAGGTCACGACAAGGAGACCAAACCAACACACTGAGGCCCCTGTGACTCTGAGAGCCAACGCCACCATGGGGTCATGACCCCAGCCAGAGTGTCTCCCAGGTCAGGGGGTCAGGTCAATCAGAGGGGAATGTTATCCGAGGCATCAGAGTTTATTTGTTTAATTTTCCGTGTCTGCCTCTGATCAAGATGGCCGTGGATCATATGAGGAGAGAAGAGAGCAAGTCTGAGGGAAAGTGGAAGGGCAGAGAGCCTACTGCTTCAAATTAGGCTGGAAAAATAATCCTCACCTCAACTAAACATCGTACTTTAAACTTATTGTCTGAAGTCAAATAAGCTTTACAAACCCACAAAAACACCCTCGGCCAGACTCGAGCTGCGACTCACATGGAGGTCACTTCAAGTGTCGGGAATATTTCTGCTGTTCCTTCAGGCTCTGTGTGAGGAGCAGACAAGTGGTCAAATCATGCTCCTCTTTCCTGCATCTTGCTGCATCTTTGCAGAAGTTAAAGCTAAAATTACTTGATGCGACATTAAAAAAATGTTGTGGTGGATTTTCTTAAAGCTGACGCAGCACAAAGGTCTCTTATTATGGAAGAATACATTGAGAACCTTCTTATGTGAACAAGTTTGCAGCGACAAATGTAAAGCATAAAAAATGTTCAGAAACTTCAGTAACTCAAATTTTTAACCTTCAAAAAGCTGCAATTTATAAAAAATATTTTTAACAGGATATTTTAATCAATAGGCAAATTATATGAAAAATCTGCTGCATGTTTTCACAGAATTACCAACATTTCTTAAAATGATAAGTTGAAATATTTGCTGGAATACATTTTATCATGTAACTCTTTTTGTGTGAAACTAAATCAGAGGTTTTGTAAAAATCCTTCGTGGTTCATTTTCACTACAGCAGCAGTTGCAGCTTAAATCAGTCTGAGGCAGACAGGTTGATATTTGTACATCTGTACTGGTTGTTTGCATCATTCCCATTCAAGCCTTGCTGATGCACAGTTGTGGGATGACCTTCATTTATTCATTTGGTTTCTTCAGCCTCCAGCGGACCCTGCCTGGTTGCTGGTCCATTTTCAGTCCCAGCCTCAGGATCCTGGTGCCTTTCTTCAGCGGTCGATGTGAGAGAGGTCAGGGTTAGGGTCATCGTGCAGACAGGTTACAAACAGATTAAAAAAGTCTGTCATATTTCGCATACACTATAGAAAATCTTCATAAAATGATGACTCCAGAGGAAAAGAGCCTTCTGTCACTTTCAAAGCATCATTCACAGACTTTAGCCAGAACTCATAGCCTCACATATAAGGCTGGAAGTAAACCTAAAATTTGCCTATAATAAACATTTAATGAAATGTTTCCATGTCAGTAATAATAAACTTTGATGAGTTTGGTAAACTTTTCAAATTGTTTGGAAATGAAACCAAAACTGAACAGAAAGGAGGAAAAAATGGAGATTGATTTGGCTTTTATTAGCCGATACCAGTCCTCAACGAGCTCTTTGTGTAAACTTAGCTGTATTTCAATAAATGAACGCAACAAACATTTATTGTTGGAGTTAACGGTTTGGTGTGGGCAGAAACGTGCGGCGTCAGAGACTAAATTCAAATTGCTCAGACTGAATCTGTATTTGTGTAATTTGAAATTAAAAGTGGTTTGGTTTAAAAGTGAATTTTACCAAACTGAAACTAAATTTGTTTTCAGCATCCGACATCTAGCTTCTAAAGTCTGTGTGTACTCTCGCTGTTGCTCTTTCCGATGGAAAGTACTCCTGTGTTGTATTATAAATGGGATGTAATTGGGTCTGAATTTGACTATATGATTGGATCGAGTTGACCTGATTTAGGATCAAACTGGGTTCTATATATTGGACCTGTGTCGGACTGTATAAATGACCTGCATTAAATTATGTTTTAAATTCACTTTAAGGCAACAAACTAAACATAAAACAACTTATTTATATTTCAGATTTTTCTTTCTTCTATGCAACAATTGTCACAAACATTTGTGAATAAATGTAAATCTAAGGAAACTGGTTCTGAAGTGTTCCTCCTTCAGAACAAGGATGAAACTCCTGGTGGCCTCAACCCTCATGTGGTCTGAGAACAAAACCTCTGAATGACTCTTCACCCCCCTGTCCCCTTTGACGGTGGAGGCAACGCAACAATACACTTAATTTGCTGTGTGAATACCTGCAGAGGTGTATGCGTGGCTATGAGTGTGTGTGTGTGTGTGTGTGTATCAAGATACGGCGAGAGCCCAAACAGAGCGGCGCCAGCAGTCTGCCCTTCCCTTGAGAACGTAACGGCTGAGTGCTGCTGGAAAGAGAGCCGGTGGGTGGAGGAGGTGGGGGTTGCTTCATGTGTACCGTGGAAGACGACAGGTTAAGGTTTACAGGTGGGGTCGTTTTAAGCCAACCAACATGCTTTAAAGGGTGAAGCACCACCGTGACTCGGCCCGACTAACACCTCCAGCACCACTTGAGTACAGTTTACTCACTGGGTCCATTTAAAGTTTAATATCCCACAAATAATATTCCCATGAGAGGCACTTCCTGACGTTCCAGACACAACAAAAAGAAACTCTGACCTCCTTCAAACAAACGTCCAACTCCTGAAGCTGAATTCTCTGGATCTTCATGTTTCATCCAGCTCTGTGTCACCTAATAATCCTACTGTGGAATGCAGAAATGTTGTGGAGAAACTCGTTTTAATCTTTTGAGGAAAAAATTGGACGTACGAGAGGGAATATGAAAGCAGGGTGAACTCCAAAGCTCCCCCTGCTTACTCCATCAAAAATAAATAAAAATCCCATTTCTGCTGCGCTCGGCACATTTTAAAGCCAATCCCCACAGCCCTGCTGGCCTCCCACAGCCAGCTTTCCACTTCACCACATTCAGTTTTTTAATCTGAGCTTTTAATGTCATGTTTTAAAAACAAAGGAACCAGAACCGGACCGTATTCAGCCTAATGGGGCCAAAACTCACTGAAACTTAATCAGGTTATAAGCCGAACTTTGTTTTTCCTGACTCACAATTTATTCTTGCAATGAAACAACCCTACAGTAGGTGGACAACCAGAAACATGTTGGGAAGGAAATCTGTTTTACCAGATGGTTTATTTTAATAATAACAAGTCAAAGAGGTGGATGTCTTCTATAAAATCTTTCCAAACCAGCCTAACTCTATATGAAAAAGTTATTACCCCCCCTAACCCTAACCCTGAGTCCTTAACATCACTGTGGAGGAACATGGACCCACTCTGCTTTGCTGAATTAAAATGATTCAAACACATTGTTTGTTCTTTTTTTTTACAGCTTGATGGTCCTGCATCAGCATCTAATTTAGATTTAAGTCCAGACTTTGACTAGGCCACTTAAACACCTACACTTTGTTTTTTGTTTGTTTTAATTTTCTCATAAAAAGCAGAATTCAATGTTCTATTAATAACAAGTCGTCAAAGTCCCAAAGCACCAAAACAGTCCCAGACCATCACTAAGCCTCCACCGTGTTTGACTGTAGCTATGATGTTTTAGTTCTAAAATGCTGTGTTAGTTCTACACCAGATGTAACGGGACAGAGAGCTTCCAGAAACATTGACGTTTGTCTCACCAGTCTCTCTTTCGTATTGTTGAATCATGACCTCTGACCTTAACTGAGGCAGTGAGGCCTGCAGAGCTTTAGATGTTCTTCTGGGTTCTTCAGTGTAATTTTGGTGGGTCAGCCACTCCTGGGAAGGTTCTCCACTGTTCCATGTTCTCTCCATGTGTGGATGATGGTTCCCTGTGATCAGAAAGCTTTAGAAATGACTCTGTAACCCTTTTCAGGCTGATAGATGTCAGAGCTTTGCTTCTACTCTGTTCTTGAATAATCGGGACCTGATGTTTTGCTGTTTGAGATCCTTTAGCCTACTTCATGTTGTCATACAGGTTCTATTATAGAGATTTCATCATTCTACAGCTCTGGCAGTAATCAGCCTGGGTGTGGCAGGTGAAATTGTACCAAAAAGAGGTTTAATAGCAAGTTTCCACACAAAGAGCCAGGTTGGTTTGAATAGTGTTTTTCTTTTAATGAATTAAATCATCCAATGAAGACAGCTTTTTGTTTTTTACTCAGGTTGTCTTTGTAATGTGGTAAAAATGCAGAACAAAAGGAAATGTGTAAAGGGGCAAATACCTTTTCACAGCTCTTTCTTTAGCCCACTTAGAGGGACATTTAAAGCCTGTCAGTGTCTTTTTTTAAGTTTGATGGAGAAATCCAAGACAAACGTCTTCTGAAAAGTGCCACTAATAAAAACAAAAGCAGAGCTGTTCAGACGGCTCTTTATTCCCTTGACGGCCGTCCAGCCTGCCCCACTTAAAGTTATTATGAGCTATAAATACGCCTGTTTCCAGGGCTAGAATGTCAACACTGTTTGCCCTGGTTAAGACACATAATTACCTCATTTACATCTCGTTTCCTCCCCAAAATCGGAAACCATTATGTGCCCCCACACTCTGTGCTCCTCCTCCTCCATAAAATAACCACGATTAGAGTCATCGTCCAATCAGCTTCTGAGCTGCAAGCTGGGAAGGGAAAGGCTCCCATGAGTCAGGTTGGGACGACTGGACGCCAACAGACACTCACAGGGCCGGAGATGCTCAGGCAGGAAGTGGAAGTAAATGATACTTCCTGTTCAGCAGAGACACTTAATGTTTAATGCTGCTGTTGGCTTATCTAAATTATTCATACTTGTGTCATAAAATAATACAAAAGACTCTGTGTGCATCTGCTCGGTTTAAACCAATGTATTGTGTGAGAGGCGACCCGAGGCTCTGTTGGGTCCAAAGCAGAGTATCATTTGGGGTCTTGCACATGTTTCATGTTTAATAACTGTTGCATTCTGCATTTAACACAAAGCACATTTTTACAGTGAACTAGTAGAGCCAACATTCAGTGAAACTGAAAGGTATTTGCACCCTTATAGATTTCTTCTGTTTTTGTTCTTGTGTCACACTTTCATCAATTTATCATTTGAATTTCAATAACAGAAAAAGATCATGTGAATAAATTCAAAAAGTCGTTTTCAGATGATTTCGTTTATAAAGAGAAAAAAATCCATCCAAACCAGTCTGACCCTGTGTGGAAAATATCATGAATTAACTCTGACTAACATCTTCTGGTTTAGTTTCACCAGCCAGACCCAGAGCTGTGGAGTGAAGAAATCACCTTAATATAACCTGTCTGACAACATGAAGTAGGCTAAATGACCTCAAGCAGCAACACATCATGTTCTGATCACAGAAATTCAAGAACAGATTGGAAGCAAGTCTGGAAAGGGTTCCAAAGCCATTTCTAAGGCCGTGAGAACCATTATCCACAGATGGAGAGAGCGTGAAACAGTAAAGAACTTTAGGAAGTGGCTGGTGGGGGGGTCTCTTGCCTTTCTCCAGCTGTCATTGGGGTAGAGGTCAGGTTCAGCATGAACAGGTCACCAGTCCATCACAGGAAAACAACCAGCCATGATCGCATCGTAGGAATGTGGCATGAAGCTGGAGTACCAGGAGAAAGCTCACACAAACAATGGGAGAACATTTAAACTCCATGGAGGAACACCCAGGTTGGGATTTGAACCCAGGACCGTCTTGCTGTAAGACCTAACCACTGACCCACCATGCAGCCCTGATAAACAGTCAAATTCAGTCTATAGCATGAATATCTGAGTCCCGCTGCTGTTTTCCTTGTTTCCTTTTAGCTGCTTGCCTTCTATATTCTTATATTCTTTATCTATATTTTATATATTGTGCAGTTTATTTCAAAGATGAATCAATGCAACAGACAAGGATATATTTCCTGAAACATAAACTCTGATTATTGCAGTTTTATCTGTAGTGAATCAATGTTGGGATTATTTCTTTTTGTAAAGATTTTGTGGTTTTTGATTAAATGTTTTCAGTGAAGTTATTTTTTATTTTGTTTTTTATATTAATGTTACTATAGTTGTCATCCGTTTTCTGAATTCTTCATAAATTCAGTTTTACTTTGAAAATGTTTGTTTTTAAAGGTTTTCTCCAAATTATTCTGTTTGTATATCTGGTGAAACATGTCCAGGACATTTTTAACATTTTTTAATTCTTCCAGAGATTTAAAAACTCATCGTTATGAGATTCTCATGGTGTCATGACCCTGATGTGAAATAACACAGGTTTGGAGAATCATAACAAAATGTTTGACTTATTTATCTAAATAATTATTCCTGCTGCTGCTGAAATACCGTATTAATTATTACAGTTATTATAACATTATCTGTAACAGTTATTTTTTGTTATTTCAATTTAAAACACATTGTTAAGCTAAAATATTGAACAAGAACCAATGAATTCAGAGGTAGTTTCAGTGAAGAATAAGACACCATTTTGTTGATATTTGCTGGATGATTAGTCAGGCTATCTGCTCAGGTAGCAGTTGTTTGACAAACATGCTGCTTTTACCTTCAGGTAAAACTGTGTTTTCTTAATAAATAGATAGGTGGCACTCCTATGGCTTCTAGAGCTAAACTGTCTTCATAACCATCAGAAATATTACAAAACAGACAAATTTCTCTTTGTTCTAAGCAGTAGAAAAGCTTAGATGCATTCTTTTCGCCAGTTGACTGGCAGTGTGCAGCAACAAGTCGAGGAGGGGCAATCTCATTAAATGTATCAGCGTATTTTTTCTCTATTTTGGGGGTAAACTATCTGTTAGTTTCTGTTTTATTAGAAATGTATTTAACCATTTTCTTACTTTTAGTTTTGACTTTTATATTAAGTCGAGTCTGGAAAAAAATTCCAAATTAATCATTTCTTTTTAATTTTAGGTAAATATTTCTGTTTTAGTGCACATTCAGAGATGTTACTTTCTGACCTTTTTTCTCTCTTTCTTTCATTGTTTAATTCTCTTCAGTTGTTCTTCTTATATAAATAAAGTAAATAAGTAACTTATGTTGTGACGGTTCTGCCTGATCCGGTTCCATTTTATGTTTCTTAAACTAAACATCAGCTAAATTTAAAATGTATCCATTTTAACCAGCACAATGGACCTCTGGGTTCTACAGAGCCGTTTTGCCCAACTGATTATCTGTATTTATATTATAATTAACCCAAAAGCTTTTGGGGATTTTCTTCCTCTGTTTTTATAGTTCCTTTAACAATGTGACCAAAGACGTGTCAGCATCATCTGCCTGGTTAATCATGAACCTTTATGTCCCAGCAGTGACCTTCTGAGTGAGCAACGACGCTCACAAACATACAAACATCTCTATTTAGGACACCACAGACAAAACAACAGTATGTGGGGCGTGCAGGGAGAGATAGATCTGTGTCTGAGGACAAAGCAATCTGCAGCAATGATCAGAGAGACATCATTCCTCACATCGCTGACGGGTCCCAGCCTCTGTCTGCCTGCGCTTCAGTCGCAAACATCAGCACAACAACAACACAGTGAGACAGAAGCTGATGCTCCCTCCAACAGAACCACCTTTCCTGGCTTACCAGTCTGTGGAGAGTCTGGCATGTTGTGTCCTGCTGTGTGTTAAAACTGTATTATAGCAGATGTGTATGAAAACAGGCAATAAGAGTCGGGGATGATGAAAAATGAAGCAACAACACATGACCCAGCTTAAAGATCTCTGATAGAAACTGTACAGATTCACACACACACAGGTATAGATCCGGTTGAACAGATACATATTTATTAAGAATATGCTGTACCTGCAGCTGAATGTGCGTGCACAGCGACCACCACCAGAGGCTAGTTCAGCAAAAATGAAATGGATCTGATTTAATGGGAGAGACCAGCAGGGTGACTGGTTTATTTGATGGGTGGAGTGGAGGTGAAGGTTTCTCTGCTTTAAGTGACAATATTCATTGACATTTATGTTTCATAGTACAGCGCAGTGAGAAAAATATGTTGCAGAAAAACATCCAAGATGTCAAACTGAAAATCAGTTATACAAAATATTGCCAGGTTTACTGTAAACCTGGCAGAAATAACTATAATTAATCACTTATGCATATTTGGCAACTTTCACTCATAATTCAGATTGTTTTGATTAATTTGGATTCCTATAGGTGAAACCTCTTTGCACAGAAAACATGCTTCCCTGTTTATCTAAAGAGATTTAATTGGTTCATATCAGATAAACAGAAGCATCTCACTAAGCCAGAATATTATTTAGTCCAGTAATACATTTTATATAAATCTATTCCACACATTTATGCTGTTAATGTAATTATTCTGAGATAATAAAGCCCCAAATTCCTTTTAAATCCAAAAATAGGTTCATACTAAACAATATGTCCAGTATCTGCACTTAGTACCGGGTCGGGTCTCATTCTGCATGAATTACTGCATCAATGCGGCGTGGCATGGAGGAGATCAGCCTGTGGTTCTGCTGAGGTGTTCAGGAAGCCCAGATTGCTCTGATAGCAGCCTTCAGGTCATCTTTATTGTTGGTTCTGGTGTCTCTCATCTTCTTGAAAATGCTCCATAGGGTTCTGGTCAGGCCAGTTTTCTAGTGTTACCATGGTGATTAAAGCAGGTAAAGGTACCTACAGGAAAGTCCTGCTGGAACTCCACATCTCCATAAAGCTTGTCAGCAGCAGGAAGCATGAAGGCTCTAAAATGTTCTGGTAGATGGCTGCATTGATTGTGGACTTCAGAAAACCCAGTGGACCAGAACCAGCAGATGACATAGGACCCCAACCATCACTGAATGTGAAAACTTCACTCTGGACTTCAGTCAATGTGGATTCTGGTTGTTTCCACTCTTCATCCAGACTCTTGGATCTTGATTTCCCCCAAAAAATGCAGAATTTACTTTCATCTGAAAAGAGGAGTTTGGACCTCTGAGCACCAGTCCAGTTCTGGCTCTCCTCACCCCAGGTGAGATGGTTCTGATGCTGTCTCTTTATATGCAGGAACAATCATTTTAGATTTTATTCTGCATTTAACAGAAGAAGCTACAATGGTATCAGAACTTTCGGATTAGCTGAAGCTTTTTTAGGGATATTTTTGGACAAGTCGATACCAAAGAGTTGGGGTGGTCCAGTTTGGAAGGAACTCATCCACAGAGCAGTACTCCAGGACGGTTCTCCTTTTAGTTTCTTTTATTTGTGAAATTATCAGAGGTGCTTCTGTCCTTCTTTGTCATTGTTTCCTCTAATCTTGTCCAGAATTTCATTTCCAGTGTCAGTCTGAGGAAAGCACACATGAGCAGACCCAGGTCTGGGCCTACAGCACCATCTGATACAGAGTCCATCGTGGTGGCATGAAGGGTCCCGGTGAGCTCAGCTCTTTCGTCTGATAACGGCAGTTTGGGGGAAAGTGGGAAGTTGAAGGACAGATTTTTATTTTTTCCTTTCCGGATGGTCAGGGATGGTTTTGTCCACGCATCGCTACACTGGGACACCTCAATGATTGGCATGGAGGCTGGGTGCCGCCTTCACTGACAGATTATTCATATCACCTAGTTAGGTTTCATAAAGCAATTACATGTTTTCACACTCCGCCAGCTCCAGGAATGGCAGGCTATAGAAACACACACTACCTAGAGTGTGGAGGTTGCAAAGGCCTGTCAGTAAGAAGATGCTTTCTGGGGGGGGTCATGCTCCCTCACCTTCAGGGCAAAAAGGAAACACTGGGAGTCTTCTCTGTTATTCTGACACTAAAAATATTTTGTTTTAGATGTTTGACAGTAAACAGCTCTAATCCTACAGATTTCAATCTTCCGGTTTTCTGGAGAACAAGTGAGAAAAGAAGAACTAGAACATTTAGGAGCACAAGTTTTAAGAAGATGACCGAGTCATTATTTTTAAACGCCCATATATGAAGGTTAAACAGCCAGGGTAAATCCCAGTTGTCACCGGGTAAGAGGCAGGACACACCAGCATAGATCACCAGTCCAGCATTCGCATTTTTGGACTTGAGGAGAACCAGATCCACCTGGACCAAAACCATCTCCTTAGAAGCTTGTTGTGATGCCACCTAACAATGGTAAACCGGTACAACATCTGAGAAACATGCAGTGGAAATTGATGCATTTACAGACAACACTACTTTTACTTTAATGGTCCCAGTTGGTCCTGTGTGGGGTTCTAGGGAGGCTGCAGTCAGTTCCAGCAGCTGGACCCACTTTGGACACATGGTCCCAAAACATTCTGCTTTATTTCAGCTTCTGTTTTAATCTAGTTAGCATTATAAATATTTAGATTGTCAAGATGTTATTCCCCGTTGCACCGCCTAAACGTTCCATCCATTTAGGTCTTTTTGTTTCCCGGGGGTCAATGACAGGATGCTCTTCAAAACAGGAAAGATGGGAGAACATGTCTTTGTTTATCTTAGTAAGTCATCAGAGCAACAATTAAACAACTGAAACAGTGAGAAGCAAAGCTGGAGGAGGACCCAAGTTTATCTTCTCACGCATGCAGGGGGGAGGATGGGAGGTAAAAACATCTCCAAAGATCACTGGCAGAGAACTGCGAACAGTGGAGTCACCAAGTCTCCAGAACAACTACTAGATGTTTCCTACATGCTGGCTGGTTGAATAGGCTGTTTCTGTCCGACCATCACAAACGTTAACTTGGAGTTTGTTCAAGTCTACTGGGACTTTAACTGGAAGTGGGAGCTTCAGTCAGCTGACTCTCAGACCTTTCAAACCGTCCAGGTTGGTCTGCTGCGAAACAAAGGCTGTAGATGTGGAAAGGCACTTCATTCCCACTGTTAGGTAAGGTGGAGGATCTCTGATGCTGTGGGCCTGAAGTAGCTCAGCTGAAGGAAAAAGAGAATCAGAGAGGAACCAGAACCAGAAGAGCAAAAAGGGCATTTTCTCAATAAATGAACGTCTTCAACCTTAAATATTTTTATAGGTTTTTGCGTGTTTGTGCTTTGTCAATAAAGAAAAATATATTCTAAGGCTGGGATCGCTGGTTAAGGACATGATTACTTAAAATAAAAAAGGAAAGTGACCAAAACAATGAAATAAGGATTTTCCACAAATCCTCACATGAATAAATAAACCTGAGTGGACTGTGAAAGTTCCATTTAAACTGTCATGTTGCTGCAGGTTATTGTGTTTACCTGGAACTAGAAACACAAAAGAAATACACTTTGATTACTTAACAACTGCTGCAGAAAATCACTGGAGCTTGACTGCGTCTGAGAGCACAAACCCAGAAAACGCTGCTGAAAGATGTAGCCATGGTTGGTGGGGGTGCACATACGCACAAATAAACTAAAGTCACAAGAACCAACCACATGGGTGACATCATGGGGCCACCTGTCAGGCAGTAGCTACTGTTTCTGGCCCCCAATGCTATTTTAAAGCCATTAAAACTGACAAATGTCTTTAAAAATGTTCCATCATGTCAAATCAGCTGAGTTTATGTATGTAGCTTCCTAAAAACCTGCAGACTGTTGAGTTAGTAACCATAATTCTTTAAATCAGACCCAAATATCAAGTTCCTCCTGCTTTGGTGTGCCACCTCAGCATAATTAGTGGCCCCATGTGGCCCCCATCTACTAAACATAAAAGTTACCATAGAAGAAAGCAGTTTCTCTATCTTCTCCCTGTAAGGAACCCTCACTACTTAACCTGTGCACAGATCCAGGTTCTCAAACCGTCAGCTGTGACCCGGTTAGCTTTAAGCCGCTGTTTGAATCGGGCCCTTAGTTGAGCTTGGCTGCTCAGACAGGGCAATAGTTTGCACTCTCTTTCACACACCTACACACACACACTGGCCACTGGGGCTAATTGAATGGCCAGGGCAGAAGGTCCAGGACTTTATGTTCATGGAGAGGAGCCATGAATATCTCAGTTTCAGTCGGACGCTGCTTTGGGAAAAAGGTAAATGAGTGTGGGAAAAGACTCGGACAGCATCTGAATATTCACCTTTCTCTAAGCTTCAGGGAGGTTCAGGCACATTTTTATGTTCTGGGAAAGAAAAAGAGCAGAATTTGCAATTGTGGAGGATAAATGAACTCACTGTTAAAAATGTGGACTATTGTCACATAGAAACATCTTCCAGAAAACTCCTGTATTGTTAGGATTTCTACCAGCTAATAAGGGACTGGATTTGCCTGTTTGGCTATATTTACATTTCCATTCTGTCGGATGGACGGACAGACAGATGGACGGATGGACAGAGCATGAGAACATGAAAAGATAGCAACCAACTAAACCAAGAGGTTCTGTCAGAACCAAACATGGATTAAACAAACATCGCTAGGTCAGTGGAGGTGGTAAAATTTCAGAATAGATCAAGAAATTTTAAGAATCGAGGAAAGTAAAGGAAAAAGATGACAGGTGGACGGCGTTGGGATGGAAAAGGAAGGAGAACCTGGAGCAAAACAAGGATGGACAGAAAACACCAGCGGATACGAGGAAGTTGGGATTAGCAGGAAGATGGAAAGTGAAATGATGTGATGGGATTGTTTGATGTTGCTGATGTTCAGCATGCTCTAAAGTCAGATTTCAGTTAGCAATTTTTAGAAATGAGGCCCTGGATTTATGCTTGTTTTCCAGGAACACCTTCATTTATTTAAAATATTTCACACACAAAGGTTTCATATCAAGTCTAAGAATAAATAGTCACCTTTACTCCATTTATACATCTTTACCTTGGAAAAATACATTCACTTCTGTGTCACACTTTGAGGCAGAGTCACAGAAACTTGGTCTGAAATGACACAACATCTCTTTTCAGAAACCAACAAAACCACAAGTTGCTAGCACTGACTAACACATGCCCTTTCACTGACGAACGCTCTGTCTGGGTCGGCACATGCAGGTTTGCATCCATGATGCAAACATATTTCAAACAAGGTGAAGGAGTGTGGTTAGACTGCAGCACAAAGAGAGGGATACGGAAGGAAGTGTGGACCATTAGGACAGGAGTTCACTGGAGCCAAATGTTTGGACTGAACATGTTTCCACTGTCTGCAGAGAAATTCTCAGTATTACTCAGACCAGAGCTTTGATGCAGATGTGCTTCTCTCAGAAGTGAAAACCTCAGATTAATGATGCATTTGATGCTGTTGCAGAATTCTTCGGAATTGAGGTTTGTTCTGTGCTTTCAGTGACGAGATCCTGAATATAAAATAGTCTACAGGTTTCTGTTAGCCTACTGGAGTACTTTTAATTTTATCATGCAAAGATTACAAATAATTCTATAAGATCTGTAGTAAATACGTTCACCTAAAATTAGTATATATCTGAAACACGTTATTATTAAACTGGATATTATTTGCCCCATGCATACGGCATGTATATTGAGATGAAGGGTGTGGGCTGCTGCGTAAGGACAGATGGAGTTACTGTTGCCCTGACGACATGGCCTTCCCTTTATTTCTTTAAATTACCAGATCATCTTGGGCTCAAAGTTCAGAGCTCGCTGCGAAGTCTGTGACAGCCCCCAAGTGGTCAGAAAATGATACGCCGATTTAAACAAAAACCAAGTTCCCCGCTGAGTGGATCTTCATCAGTGCAGGTGGAGCGTCTGCATAGCACAGCATGAGATTGTGACATTATTATCAGGTTATTTGAACAGTGCTTCAATAAATTCAGCAGCAGAACCACCACCTGAGTGTGGTAAAAACCAGTCTAATTCTGCAGAATTTTTTAATTTGTTCAAAGACTCAAGTTATGCTACTGTATCATAAATAAAAAGGCATCAATGCAGCATATCTCCAAATACAGATTACACAATAAGCTTATAGTAAAAATGTTTTAAGTAAACAATATAATGAAAATTATTTTAAAACAAATGTAAAAAAAAAAACATTGTTAAAATATTTGAGTGGAAAATAAAAAAGCTCAATATATTTTAAGCAATATAAAGTAAAAATGAAATACTTTTATAGTAAAAGTTTTTTGACTAAGATGGAAAATGTTTGAAATTGAAACTCATAATGAAAATCTTCACAATAAATGAAATAAAAAAACAAGTAAACCCCTTTACTAAAGGGAAAAATAACAATATATATATTTAGAGTCAAAGAAATAAAAACATGAAAAAGCCAACAATAGTGAAATAAAGCTCATTATAATATTGTAATTAAAACATTTAACAAATACATTTCTAAATAAAAACCTAATGAAAAAGGTAAAAATAAAATGTAAAAACATAAGTAAATAGAAAGCTCATAAAATAAAATGTTTTAATTGAAAAACTATTTCAATCAAGGGGAAAATGTTTATTATTTGAGCTCATCCAGATATAGTTCAACAAATCATTTCATTTTGAATAAAAGTTTGCAAAACAACCTGAGGACGATGATGAACAACAGTCTGGACGGTAAAAGTGCAAAGGTCAGAGGTTAAGAAAGAGGCTTGGTTGGGTTAAAATGGTTGGTTTGGGTTTGCTTCCCTCCCTCCCTCGGGTCCATTTAACATCATTTTCCTTTACATCCCATAAAGAGAGCATAGTAAGGGCCACAACTTGCACTGCATGAGCGCACACAGCAGCTATCTTCACGCTGAAAGAAATGAGCTACGCGAACGTCCACAGTTGTGTCCATCAACACACACTCTGAGTTCTCCTCACACTAATACGGTTCATTTTCAGCTATCAAAACACACATGAAAAGAGTGTTAACGCTGTCAACAAGCGAGCAAGGGATGTGGAACCGCCAGTTTTCACTCTCAATGTGTCAAGGTTGGGGTGTATTCCAAAGGGTGAGACAGAGGGGGGAGACGGGTGAGGAGGAGTGTCGTTCTCCATCCTCTGCTCTCCAGAGAATCCCGTCATGAAAGCAGCACAAAGAGCTCAGAGCCTCAAGGCCAGGGACCCTTTTCATCCCAAAATGTGAGCAACGCTGGGGCAACAGCGCCACCCAGCACGCCACTGCAGGTACTGCACCTCCTCTTCCTCCCACAGCTTGACCTCTCGCGCTTCCATGTTTTAAAAAAAGCAAAACAAAGACCTCAGTTGTAATAAACCACTTTAATTCAGAGATCAGACAGACTGATGGTCAAGTTAATTCCACCCAGCTCCTCAAACCAAATCAGAAAACACACAGGAGAGCTAATAGAAGTCTCCGTCATCTTTGTGTGTGGGAATCTAACCCTTAATGGGCTGCAAAAACCTCCCTGCCAAGCACAAATGCACACACAAATCAAAGCAATTACAATTTGTCCTTTCTCTTTTGTCCTTTTCACTGCTCTCCCTTTTAATTCCCCTCATAATAAAAGGCGCGGCGGTGGGTGTATGTGAGGAATAGGACAGAGAGGGGTACACACAGGGATTTTCCAAAGTGGCACAGTGAAATAACACACTGGAGTGTCTATCGGCTTCCACTTTCCCTCATTTAAATAAGCGCCAACACTGATTTTCTAACAAAAATATGGTACTAGTGTAATAACAATGAAATAAGACCCTGTGAAAACTCGCAGCCTGCAGCAAGTATTTAAACTATCATTTAAAAAGGGCTGATCTGTAATTCAGAGCGGATATGGTATCAGACAGCGTGCTTGTCATTCCCAAACCATAATCTCCACTACACTGAGAAACAGTGTCTGCTGGCAGCGCTGCAGAGGGGGAGGCAGGATTTCTCCTTTCCCTCTAGGTGCTGTTTGTTTGGCTGCTATCTGCACGGAAATCTGGGAATATGTATTAATGTGAAATCAAATCTCAGAGATTGAAGCGTAGAGAGGTACGAGTGCAGCAATAAAAGACACGGGAAGTTTTTAAATATGGAAAGAATGCTGAAAAAAGTACAAATGTAAATATTTCATTGATGCTTTTAATAAAACCGAAACAAAAATTCAACATGTTTTTCTCTGCTCTCTGTATATCATACATAATACTTTGGACTCGTATGGTCATAAAATCATCATGAGAAAAATTACTCGATAGATTTTCCATTTTGTTTGCCCTCTTATAGAGAATTAAAGAACATATTTACTGCATACAGCAGGTATCTGAAGACGAGGTGCAAGGTCTGCAAAATACATCTGGAAGCATAAAATTACCCAGCGATTATTCCATCAGATACCAAAATGATTGCAAGAGCAGGACTGCCCCCTTATAAAGATTTATAAAAGCCTTAAAAGAAATTATTCTTCTCATCTCACTCTGAAATATATTTAAAGATAGAACAAGTGAAAGGAAAACAGAAACAAGAGAAGAAATTTACCAAAACTCACACTGTGGGAATCAGCACTAATCAGCTTCATTTGCTGCTGTTTGTCCATCATTTATTCAATAGATTTTCCTTATTTTTACAGGTTTTCACCTTTTAGACCTTTTAGTACATTAACAGTGTCCTTCTGTGCACAGTCCAAGCAGTGATTCAGGTCAATTAGCAGTGGAGGCAATTAAACTCCTAATATTGGAAGGCAAAAGTTTGGAAGCCACGACTAAAAATGTTGTGTCGTCTCTGACCTTCAGCCTCGATTTGGAGTCAAGCAGAAGCAGCTGTTCATCTGATCTGAGAACCTGCAGAGGAACACAAGGCTGAAGCAGGTCAGAGCTGTACAGAAGAACTGGAATATTTTAGTATTTCTAAGCCTAAAGAAGGATTTTTTTTTAATGAATACCATGCTTCACATGGAGCCAGACTTGGTGACATACTCATGTCTGCATGGTCCAGCTGGAAGACAAGCTACAGTGTTTAGAAGAAGCTGGAGATGCAGAAGGGAGGGCTGAATGAGCCCAGCATATAGTCAACAGGTAGAGATAAAAGCTTTATTCTCTACAGGCTTCTCCTTACAGAACTGGCTTAAGTTGCCTAACTGGAGTAAACCTTTCTGCAAATGAATGAAGAAATGAAACTCCATATGAATGTGAAGATAGTTTGGACTGAAAAGTTACCATATACTAAGACCTCTGTCCCTCTGGTTGAAACTTTAATCCCAATCCAGAGTGACATGTAGATGTTGAAAACATCCAAATGCTATTTTTACTCAGAAAGGCATTTCATTTGATTAAAAAGCGAGTTCTGTTGCTAGGTCCACAGTATTTCCTGCCAGTCCTCTAGGTGGCGGCGATAAGCTGGTTTGGAAACTTTCTATCAGAACATTCCCAGATGATCCCAGTTGGAAAACAGTTGGATTTATTTGATTAACTATCATTAACAGAACAAGCTGCTGACGTGTTTCTCAGCATGTTAACATCAAGAACATTTAGTTTAGGAGCAAAGTTGAAACAGTGGCAGACAACATCTCACCACTAAGGTTATAACTATTTCTAAGTTTTAAGTAGCCATATTAGATTCAGGTCAGAACCAGTGAGATATTGGACCTCAAAATCCAGCTTTTGGATCCTTATATTGGATTTTTTCTGACTCGGATCTTGGAAATCCTAACCTTACATCTGAAATGGATAAAGCATCAGATTTTTGACTCCTAAACTGAGGTCCTGTGGTACTTATGAGCGGCTCAGAATGCAAACACACACATGCAGAGACTCATGAGGACACATTGGGTTTTGGTTAGACGTGTGGTCTGGACAGGAAAGGGCTGGGGCCACCAAACTCAGCAGGACACAGACCTCAGGCGGTTCTCTCTGCACACACACACCGCCGGGGCATCCTAACCCACCTATCCTGTTGCAGTGGGGGGTCGGAACCGGTCAGTCATACACAGAACCACAGGCATCATCACAGTCAAACACACACACGCATACACAGCTGGCGGAAACTGGCCGTGACATGCTGTCCGGCGGTTCAGGCTGGGGGCTCTGAGGCCTGGCTCAGCCATCTATCATGCAGCCAGAAACAGCGTAACCCAAGACATGAGTGGCAGAAGACCCCCTCTCTCTCTCACACACACACACACACACACACACACACACACAGGCTTAAAATGAGGAAGACGTATACAAGGATTCCCACAAACAGCAAGACAGAGCAAAAGATCACTGGTGAGGAAACCTCAACCTGAACTAATGAAGCGATGTGATCAACCTCTGCAAACATCAGCAGGTTGGACTGTAAGTTATCTGTGTTCAGCCTGGATCCAGAACGGTTTAACAAGAAGATCTCAGGTGAAAGTCCTTCTTAACCAACATGTCTGATCAATCCATTAAGTGATATAATCATGTTACATGATATATTTTGTTACAACAGGAGGCTGGACTTCCTTTGATATTTTAAAGTAGTTTTCATCAATACTGAGCCCTGAAAAAGAATTCATACCCCTTATACCTTTAAACATCATGTTCCAACCTCAACCTTCAACATGTTTTATCAGGATTTTATGTGACAGACCCACACAAAGTGCTGCATCACTGTGAAGTAGAAAGAAAACGATCCAAGCTTTGAACATCTCCCAGAGCTCAGTTCAATCCATCACATGAACATGGAAAGATGATGGACCAACTGCAGACCTACCAAGACATGGACGTCCACCTAAGCTGACAGGAGAGCAATATTCAAAGACAAGGCCAATGCTAACGCTGGAGGAGCTACAGAGATCCACAGATCAGGTGGAAGAATCTGTCCACAGGACAAATTGTACCCACGAAAAAACCTAGAAGAGGTCTTGTTTGCAAATTGCAACAAACTATGTAGAAGATACAGCAAACATCTGGAAGAAGGTGCTCTGCTCAGAGGAGACCATGACTAAACCACTTGGCCTACATGCAAAGCCCTATCTGTGGAGGAATGGTAACACTGCTCATAACACTGAGCACACCATCGCAATGGTGAAACATATTGCTGGCAGCATCATGCTGTGGGGATGCTTTTCTTTACCAGGGATGGGGAAGCTGGTTAGAGTTGATGTGAAGATGGATGAGGCTAAATCCTGGATAATCCTGGAAGAAAACCTGATAGAGGCTGCAAAAGATCTAAGACTAGGGTGGAGGTTCACCTTCAAGCAGGAGAGCCACCCTAAACATCCATCAAAGCAGATTCATGTGTTAGAATGACCTAGTCAAAGTCCAGACCTAAATCCATCTGGGAAACTGTGAAAACTATTGTTTAGAGATGTTCTCCATCCAGTCTAAGTGTGGCCTGTTTAATAAAGAAGAATGTTGGTAGATGTTCAAAGCTGCTAGAGACAAACACCTGCAGCTGGACCTGCTGCCAAAGGTGGGTCTACAAACTACTGACTCAGGGCCTGAATATAAATGCATGCCACACATTTCAGATTGTTATTTAAACACAAAAAATGAAAACCATGAATCTCTTCCTTCCTCTTCACAGTTCTGCACCACTTTATGTTGGTCTGTCACATAAAATCCAAAACTTTAGCAAGTCTCTGTAGGTCAGAGCTTAGTGGTTTAGAAGTTACATTCTCCAAGACGGGATGGAAACAAAACAAGTTATGGTCCAAAGACACATTTGTTAAGACTCCCAGAAAATCTAGGAAACTTTTGATCCAGACTCCATAGAAAGGTTCCCTGGCTCTATAAAGAAATCAGGGTTTGCTCGGTGCTCTAAAACCCCTTCATTAAGGATGCGATCTAATAATTTGTTAGGTTTGTCTGGTATATTTGCAGCCCTCCTCCTCATCAAGTTTTTATTTTCATTAAGTGACCCACACTATCTGTAAAATCCCCTCCATGAGTGAAGCAAACCTCTACTCTGGCCTCACCACTCCCACCCGGCCCAGATTGATGGGAGGACAGCTCTCATTTGGACCAGGAGAAAAGTGGCTCGCTGCTGTATTTTAAACACTGCTGATGTTAAGGAGACAAATGAGCCTGGTGCTCAGCAACGAGGCAGGGCAGGTCCTCCTTCTTGCTCGATGGGGGGAATGAAAGGGAAGCATGGATGGAGGGTGGAGCAATAAATCTGCGTGGCGACGGGAATCGATCGTTTCTCCCTCCTTCTGTCCGTGCTATCTCATCTGCTGGGGCTGAGAGAAGCTGAGCGGTTTAAACGATCCTGACCTTGTCCGACATAAATAGTCAGAAAAGTCCACAGAGCAGATAGCTTTGTGTAAGGCTGAGGAGGAGAGGAAGAAAACGGAAGGAGGGGAACCCATTGAGATAAGGAGGTAAGGGAGGAGGAAAGGAATTAGATAATGCCCCAGCGTTACTACATCAGAGTCTGTGTCATTGTGGGAAACAATCTCAACCTCACTTCCTGTCTTCATCACATCTCTTCCTCCTCCAGTAACAAATGAAGGGAACTGAGCAGGCGTCCCCAGACTCAGCTCGCTGGGACGTGTCCCAGGACATGTAATCAGGAATATTTCTGGTTGCAACCATTACGCAGAAAAACCCCTAAAGATCCACCCTAGGTCCAGCTACATCTGGTCTAGACCTACCATAGCATTTTAAAACAAGATCCTACCTACAGTCAAACATCTTGGTGGTAGTGTGATGGTCTGAGGCTGCTTTGGGATCTGGATGTCTTTCCATGACTGAAGGAGAATGTCCAACCATCAGTTTGTGATTTTAAGGTCAAACTCAAAAGCACACCAGAAAGTCCAAATGAAGGTTTTAGACTGGCCTAGTTAAAGTCCAGATGTGAATTCCTCCACAGAGATGTTAGAGACCAGTTATCCCAACTACTTCATGGCAGCTGTTGCAGTTATTAGGTTTAGGGTGTAATTACTTTTTCATATGGAACCAAGCTGGTTTGGAAAATTTTATTATCATTACGAACACAACCTTCATCTAGAAACAGATTTTTTAATTCACTCAGGTTTTCTTTCATGATGTAAAATACTAAAAATTAGATTTTAAAAAGCAACAGCAGCAGGAATCTGAAAGGGGGTAAATACTTTTTCAGAGCTCTGTATGTAAAAGAAGAGACATTTCTGTCTGGACCTTATTAAAATATTGATCTTGTAACCCAGTGTGGCTTCATGTCTGACGATATCCCCGGATCTGAGAGCACAGAAGAGACGAGGAGGAGCGTAAAGTCTTTCCTTTTTGAATCCTCAGAGACGGTGATGAGAAGAAGACCCAGTCTGTCCTCCTGAAGAAGACATTTTAAGGCAAGAAAGGAGCTCTTTTGTGAGTCTTTTCTTTTTAAGTGTAATGCTGCTGTACCTGACTGCAGCGCTGCCCGGAGTAAAGGCAGGAAGCTCTGCCTCCATTGTCACCTGTTCCTCTAATCATTTTCCGCCTGACGCTCCACAATGAGGGCTGGAGATAACGATAACGAGGTGAAGCTAATACAGAGGAGCTCCTGAATGCAACCTTCACACATCTCCATGCATCCCTGCATGCTCTTTAATGTCTGCACCCCGTTACTGTAGGAGCCATGTGCCAGCTGACACAGAGGTTTACTTCTTTACATTAATAGGTGTTCCAGTTCTCAATTCAGGCACCGATTTCTTTATAAAACAGGAGTAACTTTGCTTTCAATTGATAGGAATTTAGGATAAAATAATGATTATTTATTTTAATTGTCAACGTTCAGATCTGAGAGACTGATGGAGGTTCTTACTTACCAAAGAAGTAGCAACAAAGAACATTATGGCTTTAAATGATCACATTATTCTTTCTACTGTTACAATAATTAAAGCAGACTGTAGAAAATACTGAACATGTCAATGTTTAACATCTATAATCATTGACAAGAAATTCATTCTACATGTATCATTTAAGCAAATAGATTAGGCTATGTGTAATAAAGTGGACCGGCACAGAGAAAAGTTATCAAAGACATGAAGATATCAGGTGCCAAAAGGCAGAAAGCAGCAGAAAGTAACCCATCTACCTTCCAGTGCCAGCTCTGATTGGCTGATTTAGTCCGAGTTGACCGCCTATAAAAGGTTTCCTCAACACCAAGGTGTCTCAGAACAACCCTGGCATAATGGATGAAAGCAAAGAGCTCACTCAAGATCTACTCAAACTTCATGTTACAGAACACACCGGTGGCATTGGTTACTGTCAAATATGTTTAAACTACTGAATGTTCCACTGTGCACCAGTGGGTCCACAAGCTGGTACCTGAAAGAACATCATTTTACCATAAACCAGCTGGCATCCGGTTCCTCACAGTAACAAAGGCTACCTTAGCCTTTACACAAGACTCCACTGGTGAAGGAAAATGATGACAGAGCTTGTTCAGCCTCTAGTTCGGGCAGAGTTGATATAACCGAAGGAAGGATGAAGAGAGAATCATACCAAGATGTTAGAATCTGAAGATGAACTGATGATGGATTCTTCAGAGAGACAATAAACCCAAACACACAGCTGAAGGTAGAAACAAAGCTGCTAGAACGTGTCAGCTAATCATCCGCTCGAATCTAATTAAAAACCTCTGGAAATAGCTGAAGGTCCAAAAGACTTTCAACTTCAGTTTCTCCACAAAGAACAGAATAAATTTGAGTAAATTACTTTTCTTCCTGTAACTCCACATAATTTCACATAATCTCAACTATTTTACGTTTTTTTTTTTTTTTTTTCTGTGTGGGGAACTTGGCCTGGGACCAACATCTGGTGTAAATTTTATGTCAGTTGACCCATTAGAAACATATTAACTGGCATCAGCACTGGCAAGCTCCGAACTTCTTTCCCTGCTGTGAAGAAAAAGTCGATGGTCTCTAGAAACCTTCTGTTTTATGCAGCTGCAAACAGGAACGAACCAAAGTAAACTTAACACTTCTGGGGTCAATTTTAGAACCCAAGAAATGTCCCAGATTTCCAGGCTGGCACATGCCTTACCCCTCACCCCCATCCTTAAGCTGCAGGATTGCTGGGCCTCACCAACAACTGTGGAGGTGCTGCTGCTCTCTGACTGCATTTATCAGAGTCTGGCATCGCTGTAATTTCAGTGTTCAGATGCAATCGCTCCCAACTCCCCTCAGGAGTAAACAATAACAAGCTCAAACACAATAGACAAACAAGGTCTGCAGGACACGTACACACACACATGCACACACACCAACAATAATAAACACAAACGGTCTCCTGGAGCACCGAAACATTTCATTCCAGTCCAACATGGGAAACCACATGATCTGAGCTGACTGGTTGGACTCAGATCAGCTGTTAGATCGGACTCTAGACCAGATGATGATCAGAGATTTGTCTTATTGTCTTATTAACTACACTTGACCAGGATTTAAGGTTTATTTCATCAGTTTTCAAACAGTTTATGGTTGCGCCCAGAGGCTTGTATTTCTTAGCAGAGACTGCCACCTGGTGGATGTGTTAAAGCAGCAATCCACCCACTTTCCGCTCCACGCCGTGTAAAAACCATTTACTCCCTCACGGATCTCTACTGTTTCTGCTTTGTTAAACGTTTCATAAAACCTGAGTAAATGCAGAAATCAAGACTTTTCACAGTTTTGTATTTTAGCTCAACCAAAAGATTTCTTCAAAACACTTAAAAAGAAAAGATTTAAAGGTGATGAAACATTTTTGAGCTAAACTGAAGGGACAGAAATCAAAACTATTTTAAATGTAACTCAAACATTTCAAGAATCATCATGATCTTAACAGATTAGCTGAATATTTGTCCAGTTTTCAGCAGGTTATTCTACTTTTCCATATTTCAGCTTGAAGAACAGAGTTAAGTTGAGTAAAAGGAGGCTTACCAGTCTGGTCCATCAAGGAGAACAGCTGAGGATCATTCTGATAATCAATGACTGATTCCAAACAGAGCTGCAGCACAGCAGAGAGGGACCAGGAAGGACCATTTTTAAACCAAAAGGTCCAGTTTGTGAGTTTGGGATGAATCCAAACAGTGAAAAGATGTAAAATACTAGAAGTTGTCTCTAGTGCTGCTTGAATTGAGGGCAAAAGAACTTGAACTTTAACTCCTTCATGTCTGGACCGTCAGTTTGGAGTATTTTTCTTTATTTCCCACCTGTACATCTTTCCAGACTCTACAGGTCCTTCTCAAAATATTAGCATATTGTGATAAAGTTCATTATTTTCCATAATGTAATGATGAAAATTTAACATTCATATATTTTAGATTCATTGCACACTAACTGAAATATTTCAGGTCTTTTATTGTCTTAATACGGATGATTTTGGCATACAGCTCATGAAAACCCAAAATTCCTATCTCACAAAATTAGCATATTTCATCCGACCAATAAAAGAAAAGTGTTTTTAATACAAAAAACGTCAACCTTCAAATAATCATGTACAGTTATGCACTCAATACTTGGTCGGGAATCCTTTGGCAGAAATGACTGCTTCAATGCGGCGTGGCATGGAGGCAATCAGCCTGTGGCACTGCTGAGGTCTTATGGAGGCCCAGGATGCTTCGATAGCGGCCTTTAGCTCATCCAGAGTGTTGGGTCTTGAGTCTCTCAACGTTCTCTTCACAATATCCCACAGATTCTCTATGGGGTTCAGGTCAGGAGAGTTGGCAGGCCAATTGAGCACAGTGATACCATGGTCAGTAAACCATTTACCAGTGGTTTTGGCACTGTGAGCAGGTGCCAGGTCATGCTGAAAAATGAAATCTTCATCTCCATAAAGCTTTTCAGCAGATGGAAGCATGAAGTGCTCCAAAATCTCCTGATAGCTAGCTGCATTGACCCTGCCCTTGATAAAACATAGTGGACCAACACCAGCAGCTGACACGGCACCCCAGACCATCACTGACTGTGGGTACTTGACACTGGACTTCTGGCATTTTGGCATTTCCTTCTCCCCAGTCTTCCTCCAGACTCTGGCACCTTGATTTCCGAATGACATGCAGAATTTGCTTTCATCCGAAAAAAGTACTTTGGACCACTGAGCAACAGTCCAGTGCTGCTTCTCTGTAGCCCAGGTCAGGCGCTTCTGCCGCTGTTTCTGGTTCAAAAGTGGCTTGACCTGGGGAATGCGGCACCTGTAGCCCATTTCCTGCACACGCCTGTGCACGGTGGCTCTGGATGTTTCTACTCCAGACTCAGTCCACTGCTTCCACAGGTCCCCCAAGGTCTGGAATCGACCCTTCTCCACAATCTTCCTCAGGGTCCGGTCACCTCTTCTCGTTGTGCAGCGTTTTCTGCCACACTTTTTCCTTCCCACAGACTTCCCACTGAGGTGTCTTGATACAGCACTCTGGGAACAGCCTATTCGTTCAGAAATGTCTTTCTGTGTCTTACCCTCTTGCTTGAGGGTGTCAGTAGTGGCCTTCTGGACAGCAGTCAGGTCGGCAGTCTTACCCATGATTGGGGTTTTGAGTGATGAACCAGGCTGGGAGTTTTAAAGGCCCCATGAATCTTTTGCAGGTGTTTAGAGTTAACTCGTTGATTCAGATGATTAGGTTCATAGCTCGTTTAGAGACCCTTTTAATGATATGCTAATTTTGTGAGATAGGAATTTTGGGTTTTCATGAGCTGTATGCCAAAATCATCCGTATTAAGACAATAAAAGACCTGAAATATTTCAGTTAGTGTGCAATGAATCTAAAATATATGAATGTTACATTTTCATCATGACATTATAGAAAATAATGAACTTTATCACAATATGCTAATATTTTGAGAAGGACCTGTAATTCGTAAAGTTGTCAGTCCTTTCTGGACCCATTCTGGTATAGAAACCTGACAGATGTGTTTACTGTGGTCAGAACTTCAACATGGAATCTGCAAACCCTGCAGAACAATGGATGAAAGACCAGTGGATGGGTTAACGGACAGATTCCAGAGTTTTCCAGATGGTTCAGGAGAACCTTCACTATTTCCAACACTGCAGCGCTTTCCAGGTTTTCCAGCTGATGTGGACTCAACATGTATGATAGATAAATGGATGCTCCTGGTAAAAAAAATATTGCCCATTAATTAAAATCTGATTCTCCTCAGGAAACATCTGGTCCAACAAGGTCCATCCTGTAGCTGCAACAGATGGTCTACCTTCATGTAAGGTTCTCAAAGTGTTTTACAGCAATCCAACATCTACTGCATATCTGGATCAAGTCCAGAAGGTACCAAACTCAGACATCCTTCTCCCCAAGGTTTTCTTCCAGTGAGGAGAGGGAGGGTTCTGATTAGATTCTAGAACCGACTCCTTTCAATGAAGAGCAGCAACTCTACTTAGAGCCCAGAACCAAACAGAGAAAGCTTGTTTTACTTGTTTTTATCCAGGTTCTTTCTGGTCCTGATCCAGAAAGAACCTGGATCTCGTGACAACAGCAGAGCTGGAGCAATAAATCCATAACTTGGCTTTTGGTTCTGTTCCTCTACAGAAGACCAGAACACTGACCCCTGACCTGGAGGGAGCAGCCCATCACAGCTTCAGAGTTTGAACTGAAACCCTCTTATTCCAAGGAGCTGTTTCAGATTTAAAACTTCATCGTCAACTTGTACCAGGGCTCCTGGTTAGAGGTTAGTCTCCGACCCAAGACTGAGGATCAGGATGTCTTGTTCCTTAGTGATGGCTGGATGGAGCAGGATGAAGGACAGACGGACTCTAATTCTGCAGTTAGGACATTCCTCCAGCCTGCAGTGGTGAAGGAACTGAACTAGAAGGTTAACCTCTGGATTAGTGCTCCATCAACGTTCCAGCCATCACTTGGTGAATCAGATATACACCGCCTGGCCCAAAAAAAAAAAAAGGTCACACACTCTAATATTTGGTTGGACCGCCTTTAGCTTTGATTACAGCTCCATCCGCTGTGGCATTGTTTCGATAAGCTTCTGCAACTTCACAAGATTTATTTCCACCCAGTGATGCATTCATTTTTCACCAAGATCTTGCATTGATGATGGTAGAGTCCCAAAGATTCTCAGTGGGGTTAAGGTCTGGACTCTGGTGGCCAATCCATGCATGAGAATGATGTCTCATGCTCCCTGAACCACTCTTTCACAATTGGAGCCCGATAAATCCTGGTATTGTCATCTTGGAATATGCCCGTATCATCAGGGAAGAAAAGATCCATTGATGGAATAATCTGGTCATTCAGTATATTCAGGTAGTCAGCTGACCTCATTCTTTGAACACATACTGTTGCTGAACCCAGACTTGACCACCTGCAGCAACCCCAGATCATAGCACTGCCCTCACAGGCTGGTACAGTAGGTACTAGACATGATGGGTGCATCACTTCACCTGCCTCTCTTCTTACCCTGATGCGCCCATCACTCTGGTCTGGAACAGGGTAAATCTGGACTCAACAGACCATATGACCTTCTACCATTGCTCCAGACTCCAATCTTTATGCTCCCTAGCAAACTGTAGCCTTTTTTCCAGTTAGCCTCACTGATTAGTGGTTTTCTTAAGGTTACACAGCTGTTCAGTCCCAATCCCTTGAGTTCCTTTTGCGTTGTGCGTGTGGAAATGTTCTTACTTTCACTATTAAACATAGCCAGAGTTCTACTGTTGTTTTTCTTCGATGTGATTTCACCAAACATTTAAGTGATCGCCGATCACGATCATTCAGGATTTTGTTCCGGCCACATTCCTTCCTGGAAGACAATGGGTCCCCACTATGCTTCCAGTTTTTAATAATGCGTTGGACAGTTCTTAACTCATTTTTGGTAGTTTCTGCAATCTGCTTAGATGTTTTCTCTGCTTGATGCATGCCAATAGTTTGACCCTTCTGAAACAGACTGACATTATTTCCACGACCACAGGATGTGTCTTTCCACATGGTTGTTTAAGAAAGGAGAAGCAACTCATTGCACCAGCTGGGGTTAAATAACTGGTTGCCAGGAGAGTTTGGGAACCTGTTTTAGGTGGCATCTCAACCATTTGTTTAATATGAAAACCAGTCTCCTAGCTGCAGGACCAGGTCACTGCAGACTCTACTCCACATGGCTGAGGAACATTCATCCTCAGCCTTTCTGCTACATCTGAGCATTGTGGTTCATTTCTAACCAAGCATAGAAACATCTCAGCTTCTCCATGAATGAAGTCATGAAATTTACATGAAACGCAGCAGGATGGACCTCAATTAGCATTTATTGACAGGAAACACACACAGGGACTGAAGAACGGATGAAAGTTCTGTTTAAGAGGTTTATTTTCTCCATATATTTTACAAATAGAAGCACAAATCTTCATTGGACTCAAACAGCATGTCTGCAGGACTTCGATGGGCCATTGCCACAGAAATGATGTTCCTCTCCATTTTATCTGCAGAGAGAGAACAGAGAAGCCCATGAGAACGTGGCTGAAGCTGAGGAGCATCTAGTCTACTCATTTACGCCATCCTACAGCTGGAACTAGCTCCTGATCCTAACATGAACTACTCCAACATGTTACCTCCTCTGTCAGGACCAGGATCAGTCCCTGAGTTCAGCAGAGGAGGAGGAGGAGGAGGAGCAGAGAGTCAGTCATGATTAACATTTAAAGATGAGGAGGAAGAGGAGGGAAGAGTCTGCTCTTGATGAGTGTAGACATGGGGTGAAGGAAGATGGAGAAGTGATAAAGGAGGGAAACTTACAGGGCAGCAGCTCCAGAGATGATCTCGATGAGCTCCTTGGTGATGACGGCCTGTCTGGTACGGTTGAAGGTCAGGGTCAGCTTGTCGATCATCTCAGCTGAAGCAAACAGAGTGACACCAAAGCCCGGGTTAAAGTGTGAGAACTTCAGGTCAGATTCTGGGTTCATTATCAGAAAACTGATCCCAACAGGAAACATCTCGACTTCACCAGAGCTGATGGTTGAAAAACGACCAACTTCAACAGTTACCAAACTCATAATTCAGTTTTCCAAGCTGGAAAATTAGGTCTGACCGGAATTTCTTTCATTTTCCCAAATCAAAGATCAGAGAAAAACTCAATTTCATAATTCCTGTTTGGCAATGATTGTATCAGCAGATTAAAGGAGATCAAATCTGGTTGATTATAGCCGTGACAAACGCTCACTACTTCCATCAACCCTTCACAATAAGAGCCTTCAACAACAAATCTGCACAGATGGAGGAGAGCGGTGAGAAATCCAACTTATAATCTCACCTATGAAATATTTCTGCTTTTATTTTGTAGGATTTTGGCCCATTAACGATTTCCTGCTATAAAAACAGACCTAAAAGTGAAATCAAGCGTTCATTAAGAGAAGATATATTGTGACCCCTCGACATCATTTACTAGTAAATCCAGTCAGAAACGTCTAAATAAATTCTCTATTATTGCCTTAAAAAGACTTGACCTGCTGAATGCAACCTATCACACTAACTTCCTGGAAAAACGCCCCAAACCGGTCAAGTTTACCCATGGAGAACCTCTCACACCCATGCTGAGGTGGAAACATCCACAACTTCACTTCCAGCAGCAGATTCTGCTTTAGAACGTCCTAGTTAAATCAGTTTAACAGAAACAGAACAACTCTTTGGTTTCGTATCAATAAAGTGGAGTAAAAATGAGGCAGCTTTTCATGTCTGGTCCTGTGGTCACGAGGGTCTTACAGGCGTTTTTGCTGGCGCTGTCCATGGCGGTCATCCTGGCACTCTGCTCGCTGGTGGAGGACTCCTTCAGGGCCAGGTAGATGATGTTTACCAGAGCAAACTCCTGGTAATTCCTCAGAACGTCAGCATCAATGTCATCATAGATTCCCATGTTCTCTGTTAGGAAACGAGACACAATGAGCACGTCTGACTCTCGGCGATCTGGGTCAGGTCATAACACCATAAGATCAGTTAGTACCTGAGGAAGCGACTGTGTCGATGGAGAACACCGGCTTCCGGTCCGTCTTGTACGAGATAACAGACCTGCATCAACAACAAAACGTTCTGTTGAAATCTGAAGCTCTTTCTGCACAGGTCCAAATGCTGAAACAGCGTGGTACCTGAATCTGTTGAAGATGATGGAGCCCTGGTCAAACTCGTATCCAGAGTTCAGCAGCTCGGCGGCGATGATGGAGGCATCTCCAAAGTTGGGCGGCTTACGACCGACCTCCTTGCAGTTCAGCAGGATGTGTTTTCCATGAGTTCTGATGAAGCAGAATAAGAATGTTGTCTTCAGAACCGAGACATTTTAAATCTAACAGAGTCTAAATAAAGCGACTGAAAGCTCTAAAGTCCATTCCTCAGCAGGTTCTGTAGCAGTCCGTACCTGTACAGCAGGCCCCTCAGCTTGTCTCCCACATTGATCACCATCACCTCCTTGCCGACGCCGGTGAGGTTGGCGATCTCGCTCTTGATGGTCTTGGCCACACTGGAGTGAATGGCGCCACAGAGTCCACGGTCAGAAGTGACGCCAACGATCAAATGCTTGGCGGCCTTCTCCTCGGGAGCCTTGATGTCGGCCTTCTCGTACAGAGCTGGGAATCACAGGAAGAGACGGGATCTGAGTTTGGCATCAGTTGGAATCCGTTTGGATTGTACTGAGGGTTAAGAAGATAGAGTACCAAGAGCACCGGTGCCGTAGACGCGGGCCGGCTTCAGCTGCCTCTCAGCGCGAGCGTACTTGGCTGCGGCCACCATCTTCATGGACTTTGTGATTTTCTGAATGTTCTTGATGGACTTCAGCCGAATGGTGACTGAAACAAAAAGGTTGGAGGGGTTCAGATCATTCACAACAACAGGCTGCTAATAACATCATGAGTATAGAATCATATAAAGTTTAATAATTAGATCAACAATGGAAATGTTTGAATTTCAATGTTGAACAAAACTGATCACCACAACCATTAAGACGTTCATAGTGAGGACAACCTAAACAATTTACACTAATTGGCTCAGTGAGAAGAGTGGCTGTCTTGCAATCTGAGGGTTGTGGGTGCCACATGCCGGTGTGCCCCTGGGCAAGGCACTTAACCTCAAATTGCCTTCTGATCTGTGTATCGGTGTACGTTAAACTCATGAAGACTTGGAGGGAGCAGAAGATTAAGAGTCAACTCCAAGGATAACAAAACAAAAATATTTAATTAAGCCCCGACACTTATGCCTTCAAAATAAAACACCTAAATATTCAACAGGATGTTGAATATTAAAAATGATAAACAACCAACTAGCCTAATTACCGACATGAGTTCAGCCCCAAAGGAAAAATAATGAATAGAAAAATCTTGTTTCTATTAACAGGATGTTTGCAGAGCATGGTGGACACACAAGGACTCATGCAGAGGTGCCAGTCATTGAGGTTTAGATGTGAGCACACACACACACACACACACACACACACACACACACATACATACACACACACACACACACACACATACATACATACATACATACACACACACACACACAGCAAAAAGCCATTTCTACTTTTGTTTAAATCTTAGATGAAGTACAAAAAGGCTAAAAAAACAATGATCAGCCATTTTTTTTTTATTAAGTTTGAGTATCAGGTTGCTTGAGCCAAATTGCCTGTAGTTGTAATCCAGTGAAATATATACTTCTCCAAACTTTAGGGTTTCTAAACATTTGTTTAATGCAATAACAAATCTACATTATTAAAAAAAAATAAGTTAACTCTCTAAATGGAAACAAAAACCAGTCATGATTTCACAAAATATTGTCAATGTTGAAATAAAAAATATGCCATCTACAAATCATCTTATAGCTGAGATATTAAGAAGCTTTAGAGATAAATATGTAGCAATTAATCCAACCAAAATCTATTTAATCATCTGCCAGCAAGGATTATCTGCTTTTACTTCATCTATACTAAAACTGCACCAAAATAGACCATAAATACAAGATCTTTGGAGTTGAGAGTGGTAAACAAAAATCATAAGAAAACATTTATAGAAAGTGTCACTTGGTAGTTCTGTAAGTCCCCCACGCTCTGAGGTGGCTGTTTACAAACTAACTGCATTTAAACTGATAATATTCATTTAAACAGAGGCCAGATGTTCACATTTTAATGGCATATCTCTGCAGTTCGTGTCTGAGTGGTAATGAGGTGTTACTTACTGTCCTTCAGGGTAGCCATGTTCCTGACCTGCCCACTGCGAAAGCAAACAGTGGGAACAGTTACTGGGAGCACCATCAGCAGCATATTTAACACTATAATGAGCACAGCATGACGTTAACACTAGATTTAAGTCGCTGTTTACGTTCAGAATGACTCGGTTAGCTCTGCTAGCATTAGCATTAGCATGTAGCCAGGCTGCTGATCTCCATTCACAGCGCTGTCATTCATTAGCTGCGGCCTACAGGTTAGCACGTCCTTCCGCTCAATAACTCCGCGCTTCTCAATTCAGAAAACCCGTCCTGACTTCAGCCTCATGTCCGCATTAATTTCGCACAAAAAGCCGGTAAAAAATAAAGGCAGCGAGGGAGTTTAAATGGGCTTACCATTGTGGGGAGAACACCAACGCGCTGGTCCTGGCGAACATCCTTACTGCTATGAAGGTCAGACATGCAGGTCTGCGCAGGCGCAAAGTCAAGTCAAAATGGACTGGCGCTGCCTTCGGGGACGGAAAAAAATGTTAGTAAAATAAGCTTCATTCCACTCATACAACTGTGGCGCTTGTGGGTGAATTCAACTTTTTAAATAAA
The DNA here is from genome assembly GCF_021462225.1 of Girardinichthys multiradiatus. NCBI lineage: Eukaryota > Metazoa > Chordata > Actinopteri > Cyprinodontiformes > Goodeidae > Girardinichthys > Girardinichthys multiradiatus. The sequence goes on from NC_061809.1 coordinate 29,596,896, forward strand.
GCAAAATACGTACATACGTTTCTATTCTAAAATGTGTTATATTTAGAAAACGGACATTTAAAATACAATAGAAAAACGGCCGTTATTGTTTAGAATAATTGTTCAAAATCAGCTCAATATGACGTCACACAACGTCAAGAAAGCCGGTGAATTTCTATAAATACTGAACACAAAGAAAAGCAGTAAGTCAGTGAAAATGTACAAAAAAGATTTTTAACTGAATCAGTAATAATCAAATAACATACCCCTAACGTTTAGGTTCGATTTCAAATTCAATTCAATTCAATTCAAAAATACTTCATTAATCCCAAAGGGAAATTCAATTAAATTAAACTATTCTGTTTTATTTCATTTCACCTTATTTCTTAAATATTGCCACATTTTTGTTTTGTGAGAATAGTTCTTATTATCTCTTGTACCGCTGTAACTACGTCAATTTTATTTTCCCCATGCTGATGTTCATTTCTTATTTTCACCCTGTTTTATAATATTGTCAAAAACACTTTTAAACCAATTAAAGAACAACATTACAAAAAACACCTAGTTAATGTTAGTGCCAGGGTTAGATACGGTGAAATAACTTGTCAAGGAATACAAGCAGAATAAATGGAGATATTCTGAAACAAAAATAGTTGTAAACAATAATAGTCAGTCAGTCATTTTCTACCACTTATTCCATAGTGGGTCACGGGGGAGCTGGTGCCTATCTCCAGCAGTCTATGGGCGAGAGGCAGGGTCACCCTGGACAGATCACCAGTCCATCGCAGGGCAACACACAAACTCATTCATACACCTAAGGGCAATTTAGAGAGATCAATTAACCTAACAGGCATGTCTTTGGACTGTGGGAGGAAGCCAGAGTACCCAGTGAGAACCCACGCATGCACAGGGAGAACATGCAAACTCCATGCAGAAAGACCCCCAGCTGGGAATTGAACCCAGGACCTTCTTGCTGCAAGGCAACACTGCTACCAACTGCGCCACCATGCAGCCCGTAAACAGTAATACGACATAAATATTATACAAGTTCTCTAGTTAACATTAAATTTGTATGATGCCCCAGTACCCTATTCCAGCTTTATGTCTAGCAACATCTCTGCTCTTAACCAAACTTTGACCTCTTCTGTCATTGTCTTCAGGTCCAGACTGCAACGAATAATCAGGACTGCAGAGAGAATAATCAGAGCTGACCTTCCCTCCATCCAGGACTTATACAGGTCAAGGGTCAGGAAAAGAGCTGCTAAAATCTCTGCAGACCCCACACACCCTGCACACAAACTGTTCAGAGTTTTACCTTCAGGTGGCGCTACAGAGCACTGTTCACTAAAACCAGCCGCCACAGAGACAGTTTCTTCCTCCAGGCTGTTTCTCTGATGAATATTTAATAGAGTACAAAACAACAGCATACAGATGTTGCAAATGCACCTTTTTATTATATATGTGTATATTGTACATTGTAAATATGTATATTCTGTAATGCAAAAACAAAACCAAAGAGCAAAGTGTACCGGAGTCAAATTCCTTGTTTGTATGTATGAACTTGGCAATAAAGCTGATTCTGATTCTGATTACATTTTGCATTATACACATACTAAATACTCAGATTATGTTGTTAATGTTATTCAATCACATTATAAAGCTAAAATGCACATGATAGATAGATAGATAGATAGATAGATAGATAGATAGATAGATAGATAGATAGATAGATAGATAGATAGATAGATAGATAGATAGATAGACAGTTCCTTAAAGCAAAGCAGTAAGTATCTGCATTTGAGTGCAAAAGAACAACGAAAAAAAGTATTTGCAAATGCCAATAGAAAGAAGATGTAATTTCCTGAGCTTGTGAATGCAGCATCACAAGTATCGCGAGTTTTCCGAGTCCTTCGGGAGGTAATGGCGGCTCGTTTCCTGTGTTAGAGTATTGTCATATTTTCTATGTTCTAGGGTGTGTTTTTCTGCTTTTTTAAGGCGTTCGCGATGGGAAAAGCGGATTTTCTGTCCCCCAAGGCGATCAGCAACCGAATAAAAGCCAAAGGTCTCCAGAAGTTGCGGTGGTACTGTCAGATGTGTCAGAAACAGTGTCGAGACGAGGTGAGCGTTGGTGAAACGTGTCTGTTTGTGGTGTGTTTACTGAAAGCTGCTCGAAATAAAACCGGTTCTGTTCTGTTTATGAGACAGAATGGCTTTAAGTGTCACTGCATGTCCGAGTCCCACCAGAGGCAGCTGCTGCTGGCCTCAGAGAACCCCATCAAGTTCATGGACTACTTCTCAGAGTGAGTCCATCACCATGGTAACACAGCAGCTGCTGCTGCAGGTTGGTTGAAGACACCAGAGTTTAAGTGTTGTGTTTCTCCACAGTGAGTTCAAAAGTGACTTCTTGGAGCTGCTCAGAAGACGCTTTGGTGAGAAAAATAACAGATGTTCTCAAAGATACAAACGTGTTTGTTCGAACTGTTCTCATTGGTCCGTTCTAAGTGTTCTGCTCTAGCTCTTCTGATTGGTCTGTTTTAGCCATTTTGATTGGTTCTAGCTGTCCTCTGGTTTACAGGAACCAAGAGGGTCCACAACAACATTGTCTACAATGAATATATCAGTCACAGAGAACATGTCCACATGAACTCCACTCAGTGGGAGACCCTCACCGACTTCACCAAGTGGCTTGGTAGAGAAGGTAAAATAGTTATGTTCCTCCTTTGGTTCCAGGTCAGTCTACCCATGGGTTCTCCATCCTACTTCCATGCCATACCTGTGACCAGGGTGTGAATAACAACAGGATGATTGGAGATCAGAATTTGTGGCCATAATTCCCAGTTTCTCCACAAGAAACGGTCAGAGACAGAACCTGGTAAAGATCCAGAGTTCATGAGGTGAACCCTTGATTAATAGAAATAAGATCATTTATATAAGAGGTACTTTGACATGTCTAAAGACATTCAGACAAAACTTCAGGGCTATAAATACATAGATAAGAATCATGCTGCCGTTGGCGAGGGATAAGCTTCTTGTGGGTCCATCTGAGAGGTCTTTGGAACCGGGTTAATGTGTGTGAAAGTTCAAATCTGGTGTTTATGTGGACACTACTCTAAGGTTGACTAATCTGTTAACGTCACCGACAGGTTTGTGTAAAGTAGACGAGACCCCTAAAGGTTGGTACATCCAGTACATCGACCGCGACCCCGAGACCATCCGGCGCCAGGAGGAGGAGGCAAGGAAGAAGAAGCAGGAAATGGATGATGTGGAGAGGAGCGCCAGGTTCATTGCAGAGCAGGTCCGAAGAGGCCAGGACGGAAAGGAAACAGAGGTGAGTTCTGACAGGGTCGAGTCCGGCTGGACTAACAGAACTAAAGCCGTGAAGTTCATGCTTCCTTCCTTTGTTATAATCTACAGACTGAACCGGTTTACACAGAGCTCCAACGTGAGAGTGAAGAAGAAAAAGGTTGGTGGGTTTTTTTCTTCAGTGTGAGCCGAGCCTCAGCAAGAACCTGACATCTTCATGCTTTTCCCCTACAGTTACTTTCAACCTGAGTGCTGCAGTGGCGAGTTCCTCCAAGTCCAGGTACTGACGCCCCAGTGGAGCCTTCATGGCTGCACCCTTCCAGCTTCATGTCCTTTAACCTGCTCTATGTCTTCTGCCAGCTCGGTTCTGGGTGCCAGCGCTCTGAAAGCATCAGCAGCATCATCCTCAGTCAAACGGAAAGAAACGCCCTCCAGTTCTGACTCTAGAAGGGAGAAGAAGAAGAAATCAGCTCTGGAGGAGATCATTGAGGTTTTGATTGATTGTTTGGTTTGATTTTTAATGAGAAGATGTTTCTGCTGAGGGTTCTGATCAAGTTTTCTGTAGATGGAGGAGAAGAAGAAGAAGAAGCAGCTGTCCTCAACAGTCAGAACGGATTACTGGCTGCAGCCAAGCATCGTCGTTAAAGTCATCACCAAGAAGCTGGGCGAGAAGTACCACAAGAAGAAGGCCGTCGTCATGGTAACAGCGGGTACGGTTTTCAACGTGACGATGGTCAGTTTTAGAGGTTGCTGATTCCTGTCGATCTCCTCCATCTGCAGGAGGTGAGGGACAAATATGCAGCTGTGGTGAAAATCATCGACTCTGGAGACAAACTGAAACTGGACCAGAACCACCTGGAAACAGTCATCCCCGCTCCAGGTCAGTTTATAACCCCACAGGTTTTGTCCAGAAATAATCTCAGGTATTGACATCAACCCTCTTGCAGGTAAACGAGTGCTGATCCTGAACGGCCCGTACCGAGACACAGAGGCGCTGCTGGAGGGGATCGATGAGAAGAACTTCAGCGCCACGCTCACACTGGACTCCGTAGGTTCTCCACATGTTCTGCATTAAACATGTTCTTCAGGGCTCCTACAGCCTTTAAAAGTCTGGAGTTTCATGTCTTTATCTGGTCTGGATAACTTTCATTTATATGTCTGGACCTTATGACCCATTTTCTCGTCTAAAATCTGCATTGATTCCTTCGGTCCATCTGTGCTGCTACCTTTCCAACTCAGCTTCCTTAGTTAGAATTCAGCAGAATGATGAGATTATCAATATTATCATCTTCTTTTAGCAGAAGATGCTTTATTATTAAGAGTGGCTCGGAACCAATTTCTACCAGTAAACCCGGAAGGATTATTAATGTCATTTGATTTGTTTTTCTGTATCCTTGTAATTGTTCTTCCTCATGTACAGCGCTATGAATGTCTTGTTATTGAAAAGTAACAAGACATTTTATCTAAATAAACTTACCTTACGTGGTACCTGCCTGTCAGAAATGATCCAGAATAGTGTCCGAAATAGTAGAAGTTCTTCATCCCTTTTCTTTAGATGTTTTTTATGAGGAAATCATTTATTTGGACCACCATGAGGCTTGAAGGTTTGTTTCCTGTGTCCTCAGGGTCCACAGAAAGGGGACAGAGTGGACATCGCCTATGAAGACTTTTCCAAACTGGCCTGAGACATAAAGCATTTTTCCTCAGTCTTCTGCTGCGGGACTCTACTGTGTCAGAGTTTATTCCCAGATCTGGACAGAAACAATCAGGGAGCCTTGGAATATTTGGTGGGATTGTTTTTAATTTGTTGACATTTTTCATGGTTGAAAATGTACATTTTGTTCACATAAATTTGGTTCTGTGGAAGAACGATTAAAACATGTAGATACATTTCATGTTGTCTGGTTCTGTTTGGGGGAGAATCTCAGCTCGGGGAACTGCAGCAGGAGCTCAGACTGTCTGAAGGAAGCTGTTAAGATCTGGCAGGATGTAGTCTGTATAATGGCCGTCGATGAAGCCTTTGGCGCTGTTATGGATGAACCAGCAGTAGATGTTGGAACCACGCTTCTTGTCATCTCTGTAGTCCTTCTGCCAGCCTCTGAAACACACACAGTCACATTTAGGAGTGGACCTGCAGAAGGTTTGTCTGCTTCTAATGAATGGAGCATAAAGTACCTGGTGACCCGCAGTGTGTTGCCCTTCACCTCCATGGTTGCCTCCTCCTTCAGGGGGTCGGGCCCTTCATGGATGTCGTACATGCTCACCTCAGGCTCTCGAGAAAACTGCCCTGTGAAGTCAAGCTTTTTATTTCTAATGAGTTGAGAGAAACAGGAAATTATACAGAACCATTTAAGCGTCTGCTGACCCAGACCGTGTGACACCATGGTTCTCTGACCCAATTATAGCGCAACAGAACACAAGCTGCGTTTCAGCAACACACTTTAAAAGATGTCATCCAGCTCTTCTGCAACTGCTTGAGAAACTTGGAAAAGGGTTCTAACTTTAATGTTTGGTTCTGTTCACTAGATCCTGGTGTGATATCCGGAGGGGGTGGGGGGGGACCAAGTTCTGTTAGTTCTGGTGTTTCTGACTCACCGTTTAAATTCAGTTTCTGAGAAAATCTGAATATCAGAATTTTTAAAACAAAAATCTTATGGCCTACACAATCATTTAGCACACATCCTCTACAAGCAGTGTAAGCTGAAAACAAGAATATTAATGGAAAGTTGAGTGGAAGGAAAAAGTGTGGTAGAAAAATGTGCACAAGTAACAGTGACAACCGCTGTCATTAGTGGATTGTGTAACGAAGCCCATTCAAGAGTTTAGCTTCAAGAGCCATCACACCCAGACGTATCCAGAACATGGACTAAATCCGTAACATTTGATCTGTGATCATATTTTAAAAGGTGAACTAATGGATCAATGCCACAACGAATGGAAAAAGGATGGAGCATGAAATCCTTAGAGAACTTAGATATAATTAAATTACCTGAGAGAGTTGAGCTTTGTAATTATTATCTGTTCCTTCTAGGAACAGCACTCAGTACAGAGAGCTGGTGGATCACTTTGTGGCGTAGTCTAGAAACAATCATCTACAACAAGTCTGAAGAACCTTGAATAATATGAGTTACAACATTTAATGTCCCTTTGGGTTTAATGGAGTATTTCTGAACTAAATTGAATTGTTATATTTATAATACATTCCTCTCTGTTGGTGAAGATATATGATCTATAGCCTTTTCTAGCCTGACTCAAGGATTTGCTGTTTCCTGGACTGGAAGACCTACCTATGAGTCCATGGACCAGTGGTGAATACTGGTTGTCATTGGGAATGTAGATACCCAGGAAGTCCACGTTGACTGGATGTTTCTTCCATACGCGGTGAAGCAACACCATCACCTGGATGCTGTTGTTTATGGTGACGGAGACATGGGAGTTCTTCACGATGGAGATCTTCACGCTGAAACAGAGACGTTAAAGAGAACTTTCATGCTGGTGTCCAGTCAGAGAGGCAGACCAGGAAGTTAAAGGAGCTTGGAGTTACCCATCCTGTGTGATTTCAGCTGTGGCCCCCCAGGTGAAGGAGTGGCTGTTTCTGCCATCAGTCATGGTGATCTGGTCGGTGCTGACCATCACGCTGACTCCTTCAGGTTGGTAGTAGACTGAGATGATGCCAAAGTAGGTGCTGAGTTTGCTTTTGCGAGGCTGCTTGGAGCTGATTAACTGACCGTTCACGACGACACCTGAAGACAGGAGGGAGGGTAGAAATGAAGGAAGCATGATGACCTCAAGAAGCCTGAAGCCCTGAAGCATGATTAGATGTTGGATATTAGTTAAACGGCCAGATCTGGAGGAGAAGGGGACTGGACCAGGTAGATGATCCAGCACTGGGACAAACACGACACCATCTGAACTTTGTTTACCCATATCGCTAGAATAACACACAAAGGTAGCATACAGTAATGGAAAAAACTAAGTGCACCCCATAACTCAGCAGCTTGTAGAACCTTGTAGAACCTCATCAGTTTCTCACTTAATTACCGAGGAGTTCTGGTCCACTCTTCTCTCCAACATTGTTTCAGATCATGAAGGTTTCTGCGCAGCCCTATGAAAGTCCCACCACAACATTTGAATCAAGTTGAGGTCTGGACTTTGACTAGGCCATTGCAGCACCTTGATTATTTTTGTTTCAGCCATTCTGCTGTATATTAACTGCTGTGTTTGGGACCATGGTTCTGTTGATGACCCAGTCTGGACCAAGCTTCAGCTCTTGGACAGATGGACTCTAGAATACTTTTGTCTACAGAGGAGGTCATGGTCCACTCAAAGGCTGCAAGAAGCCCAGGTCCTGTGGCTGCAAAAGTCCAAACCATCATCCCTCCACCACCATGACAGTTGGTGTGAGATGTTTGTGCTGATCTGCTGTGGTTGGTTTTCTCCAAACATGGAGAAATACATTCCAAGATAGACAGCAGCAGCTGCTTTTCTTTGGTCATTGCAGATGACTTTTTACCTTGGCCTAGAGGTGCTCACTATGACGCTGATCAGTCAATCAGTGCATTTGATCGGTAACATCTACCTCCTACTTTTTTCGTTAATCCTGTGGAAGTAGCAAGGGTGTACTTAGTTTTTCATGGAGACTTTCTTTTTCCCACAACACGTTGCTGGCCTAAATCGCCTTTAGGTCACCACATTGCTCTTTAAAACAAATACTGATCGTTAAAATAAACTTGAAAATATGCAGCATAGAAGAAATCCTGGTTAAAACAAACCAAAATAATCAAACATTTCCAGTTTTTTTGCACCTGTTCCCGTGTCGGACACCAGGCTGAGGATGTGACCCGGTTTGGAGATGATGTTGAAGCAGATGTCCATGTTGCTTCCAGGCAGATGGACGATGAAGTGAGGGTCATTGTCCACTGAATGAGAAACATATAAACACAATTCCAGTTTAACACTGAATATGGAAACTTGCTTCTGGAGCTCTGGAGGTTCATGTTACCTATGTTAACTTTACTAGGCAGAGCTTCCACCTCTGGACCTCTCTGATGCTGGGTTGAAGGAGCTGAAGTGGAGAATTGGATCCAGGACGGTGCACTGGTGTAGACTACTTTAACAGGCCCAGACAGAGCTTGTCCACCTATTTTCAAGAAAGTATGTTTATATTATTCCCATAAATAGAACAATCTGATCGGTATATTTCACAGAATTTAAGATTTATTTAAAAGAAACATTCAAATAAATGTTAATCATTGATTAATTAAGTAAAACACAAATTTTGCTCTTAGAACTGCTGACGAAAATGTTTTAGTATTACACATTTAAAAAACGAATTAAACTGATTAAAACTACCTGGACCTCCTATGGTTCTCTCAGAAGTCTAAAGAAGGGAGTTTCATGGCTTCATCCTGAGTTCTAATGCCTACCAAGATACCGAGTCAACCTTTCAGCACCAGAACCACCAAAATATAACCGGAACAGTGCCTCATTGAGTACCATATGAGCTGAGTAACTTTCACGAAACCAGGTTGTCTTTGCTTTTGCTGTTCCTACCCTTATCTCTCTCAGCTGGAGGGACAGCCCGCTTCTGCTCCAACAGCCGGTTCTGTTTGCTACCGTTCAGTCTGACTCTGGCAGGTTCTCAGTTCTGTTTTTCATTTCAAAAGGTTAATCAGTCCTTCGTTTAGTTCAGTTGGACAAAGCCCTAATGGGTTCGATGGTTCAGTGTCAGTCTTAAGACTAAGCAGCTTTCTCAGGGAGCCACGGTTCTGGAGGAGGAGACGCCATGAGAGACTGGTCGACCAATCAGAAGTGTACTAACACTAACCTGGGAAATATGTCACGTTAGACAACCAAAGTAAACAGAACTTTTAAAACACCTTGTTTAGACTCTGGAGTAACTCTAAGTTTCAAAAGTTGAAATCATGATTAAATATTAATTATTTCAAAGATTTTTGAATTTGTAAATTAGCAAAATAAGATTATTTGTATTAAAATGACTTAGACATGTCATGGCAGACATTCAAACTACTCTTCTGGAAGCCACCTACATGAAAGCGGTTGTTTTGAGGAGACCTATAGTCTGGTGAGGACATCTTTAACTGCAGAAAACTAGTTCTTGGTGGTAAAAGGTCAAATGCATACAGGACACTTTTAGTATCTAATGAATATTCTTCCATTCCAGCTGTAAGTTTGGTGAATGTATGAAAGTGATGCCACTTTGTGTCGAGCACCTGTGCAGCATCCCTGCCGGGGGTCCCTGGGCGAATCAGCCAGCAGCCTCTCCGTGCCGTCCTCACTCTCCACCAGCAGAGCGGTGAGCGGGGTCACAAAGCTATGCTGCAAAGCCAGGTCCGTGATTTGCTTGGTAATTCTTCTCTTTATTCCAACTGTTGCAGCCAGTGACCTGCAGGGGGAGCCACAGTGCAGCTGTTGAATACTGACAACACAAACAGTAGCTGCATATTTATAGATTATAACAGCAACGCTCAGGCCTGTAGGTACTTGATGGTCTGATGTTTCAGGATCATTGCCATGTTGTGTTTAGTTTTCTCCAAACATGGTGCCTTATGGTCACAGATCTCTGCTTTGGTCTGGTCTGGTGGCACTTTAGATGCAGCTTTGCCAACCTAAGTCCTGTCCCCATATTGTTTTTAGAGAGAAGCGATTTTCTTCTTCAACCCTTCCAAACAGCCATACTAGTTTAGTGTCATGACCTTTAACCTGCTAACTGAGTCTGAGATGGACCTCTAGGGTTTTTAGCAGCTGAAGATTGGCAGCTGTCTGAGATGTTTTCCTCTTTGGAAAAATCTTGCTCTCTGTAGAATGATGGACTTCAGATAGTTTGGCGATGACCTTATGACCCTTCCTAGGTTAATGGGCAGCAGCACTTAGTTCTCTAAGGTCATTGCTGATGCCTTTCTGCCTTGACATTGATCATTTCAGAACCTGAACAGGACCAGATCTATTTTAATTTGTCTTGAAATGGAAAACCATTTTACATTTTTTACACAATTGTGTAGTTTTTATATGTTGTATGTCTTTACATAGTTAATGTTCATTTTGATTTTTGGCTTTGTTTGTTCGCTCCTTTGAGGTTGTCAACACAAACTTATACACGATTCAATTTTGCTACATAAAAAACATCTCCATCTGACCTTTCCCTGATCAGCTGTTTGACGGTCAGGTAAGCCCACATCTGTTTGGCAAAGCCAGTAAATGAGTGCTGCTGTTTGGCCAGCTCCGTGTCCAGCTCCATCATATCAGCGTCTGTCTGCAAAGAGAACTGCAGGCTGGCCTGTAGGACAACATGTGGTAGAGAACATGAACATTAGATAACAGGTCCTCTGTTGAGGTGCGTTCCTCTGTGTGTTGCACTCACAGCCGATGCTGAGGTGATGCTGGTCAGCGTGTTGCTCTCCGAAAGCTGCACCTTCCCAGCCACCACCAGCTCTGAGCCGCTGAAGTACTTATCAAAGTAGTTCTGGGTGACCTCGGTCACAGTGCCCTCTGGGAAGTGGATGGTGACTTTCTTCAGCAGGGGAGAGGACACCTGGCTGTAAAAGGCCTGCAAAGAGCGGGAAGACACAACCCAAAGGCCACATAGTGGAGATAAAGCTTTCCAGTGAAGCACTTAGGAATGCTCTACCTAACCCTAACACAGAGACAGCCTGTCCTACATGCTAATGTTTGGTCGGTGAGAGATAGGTAAGCCAGTCCTAGCTCGCTGCCTCTCACTCAGGGAGGCTGCAGGGTGGAATAAAGTCCAACCTTTCTCCAGGAGACTGAGCCTGAGCTGGTATTTCTCAACCTCCAGTCTTAGCAGCTGGCAGCTTGAAGAGCTTCCATCTCTCAATATGGGCTAGAAAATATTTTTTAACTTTAGGTCTTAGATTTTGTTTTGCTGAAATGGCCAATATAATATTAGACCTTTGATTTCTAAGACTATCGAACAGAATAAGAGTCAGTTTGGACTGTTGAAGTCCTCAGCTTGTTCTGAGGAACATGAGGAGAATCATGAGGAACTTGGGTTCAGCAGCCACTAACAGTTAATAATGATAAAACATTGTTTTAAAAGGTATTATAATATCCTGAATGTGCTGGTTGGTTTTTCCTGTAGCAGTCATACCCGAATCTGCTCGGCGGCATCATGATTGGCGTAGATCCTCTGGGCCATGCCCCTGTTCTCCATGGCGATACGTTCCAGGAAGTCATAGTCCACGTCAAAGCCGATGCCCAGCGAGAAGAGAGAAAACTCCTCCGTCATCACTCGCTTCACGTTCTTCTGGATCTTGCTGAGTTTGATCTCTCCTGTAGAGAAAACCCATGTTGGATCAGACCTCTTGTAGAACCTGCTGACTTTCTGACTTTTTGGTTTGATTTTTACTAACAGGAAAACCTAAATCTTCTTTCCAGTGGAGTCTTACCAACGGTGGGGTCTCCATCAGACACCAGGATGATCATAGAGACAGAGCTGGAGTCGATGAAGCCTTGATTGGATGCCCTCACCAACATCTGAGCTGCTCTGATAAGCGCCTCGTTGATGTTTGTTCCTGTCAGAAACATTCTCGCATGTGTCAGTTAAAGGAGCAGCTCCTGCCTGCCTGTAGGCTCATACTCTGTCGTACCTCCATTGGGCTTGATGTTCTGGATGTATCGTTTGGCATCCGTGATCTGCAGAGACGAAGCAGGGACCAGGTCCTCGCTCCAGCAGCGCACGTTGTGGTTGAAGTCAATGATGCTGAAGCGATCTTCGATGTTTAAGTCGTCCAGAATAGCCTTCATGGCTTCCACGGTCTACAAGAGAACCTTGAAACTGAGTGCATTCTGGCAAATGGCCACACAGTGGCATCGTTTTACAGAATGTACATATAAAATGAAATAAACGAAGACTTTTAGAGGACAATGTCCATCTGAATGTAAACAGCTCCCACTTACTTGCTTCATCTTGACCCCCCACATGGACCCGCTGACGTCGATGACAAAAACAATGTTTTTAGGAAGCGGGGAGAGGTTTGAAGGAGCGAAGAAATGAACAAAATGAAGGTCTGAAACCTGAAACAAACAGCAGAAGTACACACAGACTGTCCTTTCCAAACATAATGATCTCTATTTTATGTTATAGTTGACAAAGTAGATATTATGCTTCTGCATGGAGGTAAAAATATGAGAGACCTGCAGCTCCCCGGCGTTACTGTCTCTGGTCACATCGTATTTGACAGAAAAGACACCGTCGATGGCGCTGCCGGTGCAGTTTTCACATTTTCTCTGCTGTTGTAAGTTTGGCTTGAACACAACATGAGCCTGAAGACAGAGAAATTAACACATTTATCATAATTTATTACACAATGCAGCAATATTTGCTTTTTAATATTAGAAATAGATATATTGTGAATATAATAGATTATTATAATTTTTTATGAATTGATCATTTTAATGTTTTTAATACTCATTTATGTGCATTTATTGCAATAATTAGGACCTAATTATTTACTTACAAAAATAATAATAATAACAATATTATACATATGTATTAATATACATAAAACACATCACTTGTTTTATTTAATATTAATATTATTAACCAGAAGTCTATGGAAAACATTTATTTATCTCAATATTTTATTGCAATAATTATATTTAATAATGTTAATAAATACATATGTATTTGTTCAAATGATACAAATTTATGGCAGCAAGAAATGAAGAAAACCTAATCTTTAGCTCCTGAATAAACTTCCTAAATACATCAACATGTCAATAGAAACTAATGTTTCACCAGTTTATCAAATAAAATAAAAAACTAAATTACATTTTTGTTGTTTATGTGACCAGAATGAATTCTGGGTGATTTCTGCAGACTGTTTCCAGTTTTTGTTCTCCAGAGAAAACCAAACGATTTCAGGCCTGTAAGAGTTACTGAGTGGCTGGAGGACAAACTGAACTCCACATCCAACAGCACAGATGGAGAAGGATGATCAAACCAAGTTCCTGTGAAGAGATAAGGAACATCTCTTCACACCCTACCTTGTCTTTGGTGGATGTAACTTTAATCAGCTTTGTGAACTGCTCTCCAAGCGTGTTTGTTGTTTCTATCTTTGAAATTCCCTTCGGTTCATAGATGTACACATCCACCTGAGGAGATATTGGGTTAAAAGTCAGTGCCCAGCAGAACCAGAAGCGAGCATTGATCCAGATCTTCTCACCTGGAACTGTGGGACCAGCCTCCCAGGCTCCAGATACAGAAAGTGCTCGTACAAACCAAGTTTTCTTTCCATCATCTCCTGGTAGTGGAGCTCAAACTCAATGCTACTGCCAGGAGGAACGTGGACCTCCGTGTTGAAGGTCTCCAGGTCCTGGGAATTAGCCCTATGAAGCAGAACAACAGTTTAATTGGACGAAGTTGCTGAGCTTCCTGAAGAGGTTGGCTGATCAGCACCTGACGATGCCTGCTGCCTTGTTTCTGGCTGTGGCCTGGGCATAAAGTCTCCTGGCCACGGTCTTCTCCTTCACCGAGCCTACAAACGTGATGCCATTCACATTCCTGCAGCGAGAAGAAGAAGTTAGAATCCCATCTTCCTGACAGACCTGAGGACGGATGAATCTGGGCTCACATGGTGAAGTTAGAGATGAACGCCCGTTTGGGAATCTGCATGCTGAAGCCAATGCTCTGAGCTCTGGAGTCGGAGTTGATCACTGAGCTTCTGATGGTGGTGTGAGCAAAGCGGGAAGTGATGCGGCTCTCCACCCTGTAGCTCTTCACGGTGATGTCATCTCCTCGGATGGCCTGATAGACAGACAACAAACATGGAGAAGGTTCATTTTCTTTAGGTCTTTTGACCAGATTACTAAGAAGGCTGGAAAAGTATGAAGTTATGCATCTCATCTGTAACTCGTCAACTTTAAAGGTTCAGAGACTCTGGAGATGAGCAAATGCTCCTCAACTGAGAAGCAACTGGATGCACATATGTAAAGACGAAATGGTGTTGACAACTTGCGGAACCATTTCAGAACCTTTATTCTCAATGCAACACAAATAAGACCTTTTAGAGGAGACTTCACACATTCCTAAGTTATTCAGATGTTTCATGATAATACAGGTCTGGAGGAAGATCCAAACTCTCCCCCTCAGATGAAAGTAACTCGGTACAGACGTTCAGAAACAACCCAGGACCCATCAAGGCATGTCATGAACTGGAAACTTATGGAACACCAGTGCTACAGTCCACATGGAAACCAGTTTAACATCACCATGGCCTGAGAAGGTGCTCACCAAGGACGAAAAAAATCAACATCTTCAGGTTGTGCTGAAATCTGCAGCTGCCCACATGGACAAGCCAAATGTCTTCTGGAGAACAAAGGTGAGGCTTTCACAGCTAAGAGCACTGTACCACTGCCAAGCATGGTGCTGGCAACATCATGCTGAGGGCTTGAGTTTCACCAAGTGGATGGAATAATGAAGACAGCAGACTACAGATACATTTAGGGTGAAACTGGACATTGATTCCAAACCTACATACACAGTTCTGGTTCGGATATGCAGGTTCTGGAATGGCCGAAGAGCAGCCTGCTTGATTTAACCAAATACTGCTGGGATTTGTGCTGAAACACAAGGATGAACGTCTAAAACAAACGCTGGATTACACCCAAACTGAGCTGGAAATAGATTCACGAGTCAATAACCTGCCTGTCATGGTGATCTCCTCAAACAGTTGATTATTGACTGGTAGATAAGACTCAACTCTGTCACAGTGGACGGACTCTTTACCTGAAAGTCTTCCTCCTCCTCGCTGGTCAGCGTTGCTCTCTGGAACACAAACAAGACATCAACACTAACACATGAACCATAATCTGCTTTTATTCAGCAATAGATGGTTTTATAATCTGCATATAAGCAGCTCCGTTTCTTTCTAATCCTGCAGATCGACCCATCGGATCAATGACGAGTTGCATCATAGGTGAGGCCCACATTTCATGCTGGGGTTTGAGCAGAACCATGGAACAAATGTGAGATTGGTCACCTTGTGTCTGTCCTGATGATCGTAATCGCCTGGCTGATGGAGGAAAGAAGGTGGAAAAAGAGTGAATAAAACACAAAAATCTCAGAAATCTGAGCTTTGACAGACAAAGATTGAAAGAACAATGTAGAAATGATAACAAATAGACTCTTATCAAGTAAAATGAAATAATAGAATAAAAAGTATGTATTTATATAAGAATCACACTGTCGTCAAATGACCAAACAAGAACCATTAGACCAAAAATCTACATGAATCTCAGCACAAAACATCAACTGACATCCTCCTGAGAGAAATCTCCTCATATTTCATCTATTTTACCTGTTCATCTTCATCAGACTCACCTCTTCATCCTCCCATTCTCCGTCTATCACAAACTCAAAGCAGCCGCTCTGATGAAGGACCAGAAGCCCCAGAAGAAGCAGCAGTGAACGCCTCATGTTTCCAGACTCACACGCTCATATTTTCTGCACAAACAAATAAAAAATAAAAAAAATCAACCAACGAAAAGAGAATAAATGTCTTCTAAAGAGGCCAGAGAAACGGCAGCAAGCTGAGAAGTGTTTAAAGTCAGCCAAAGCAGAGGACTCTGGGCCCGGTCAATATTTGCTGTGCTTCATGTAGAACACAGAGGGGAAGCAAACTTTGAAACTTGACCCGGAGGGTAGGCAGGATTAATGGGACCCATCTGAGACAAAGAAAGACCGATGCAATGTTGTATGTTGACCACAAGATGTCAAACGTCTGAAGTACATCTGAATTTAGAATACAAAAGTTGCTTTAATCAGAATCAGCTTCATTGGCCTGGATTTTGTCCACAAACAAGGAATTGGTTTCAGACCTGATTGTTGGTTGCAGTCTGGACCTGTCCTGCTTAGTGGACACTGAGATGGACGAAGACAGGACAGACTGAATGATGGCAGTGGAGAAGATGACCAGCAGCTCCTGTGGAAAGTTGGATTTCTTGAAGTTACTGAAAGAGGAACAGTCTGTGTACTTTGGATTTTAGCAATTAAGCTAAAGATTTTAGATTTTGTTTTTATTTTTAAGATGAAAAATGATAAACTTGAGTCAAACTTTAGTCAAGGTAAGGCTTTCAAACCTAAGGACGCTGTTTCAGTTGTCAAGCATGGTGGTGGAAGCATCATGCAGTGGGCCTGTTTCACTGACTGTGGGTGGAATAACGAGGAGTAAGGATTAGCCTCAGATTCACCATCTGATTCAACAGCTAGAAAGTTAAAACATGGACAAAGTGAGGAGGCCTGACAGGAAAACAATCCTAAGCATCTTTCCCTCAGTTAAACTGAAAAAAAAAAACTGAAGACTGGAAGCTGCTGGAACACCAGTGTCACTCTCCACAGCGAAACCAGTTTAACATCACCATGTGGATACAGGCAGTGGTGGATGGGTTAAGCCTTAGAGATAAGGTGAGAAGCTTCCTGGGAGGCTGAAAGTAGAGGAGCTTCTCTGCATAAATAGGGGGTCAGCTGGTTCAGTCACATGGTCAACAGGGTGCTGGTCATTGCCCACAGTTTCAGGATGGGACGTTTCGAACTGCAGTGACAATCAACGACTTCAAGTAATATTCTGTTACTACTTGTAGTCTGCTGTAAGGAAAACTGGTTTAATGACTCCAACAAATACATTCTACCAGCAGGGGGCGACTCAGAGTGGTTTGATTTAGGCTTATTTTCATTATTATTAGAAATAAATCTTTATTTACCAGGTTCAATGTCTGAGAAACAGATCTAAATCACAAATAGGCTTTTTGATGTTTGTGCCTTTTCAGAAATCAAGTTGTTGTCTTGTGCCACCTAGTGGAGAAAAATAGCACATTCAGGGCCTGATTTACCGAAGGTTTGCGAGCATGCGCAAAGCTGATCTACTAACCAGGTGCAACGATGATTGGGTCAAAGGAGCAAAATAGCAGGCGCAATCCTGAATATGCAGAATATGTGCATCAGAACCTGCAAAATACTGGGAGGAGGATATGGACACAGTCACCTATTCCAGGTTTTATATCGATATTTAATCTTTTAACTTCAGCTTTTATTATTTTCATCTTTTAAAATGTTTTTAAAAAGCGCATTATGTTATTTCTTATTAATAATATTAAAATGACCTCCAACTTCACGGCTTCAAACTTCATCTTTCTTATAAGGCCACTCTGCTCTCCCAAACGGTCCATTTAAAAAGGGCGGTCCAAAAGATTTTGCGCCTGTTATCATTTGTGCATACGATCTTAGATCACCCGCAACACGCCCCTACTTTTAGCGCTCTTTATTTGTGATCCTAGTAAATCAGACCCTGAGATGTTTGAGGAATTAAAAAGACAACAGAAAATTAAAAGGAATATTCAGTTAAAAGTTTTTCTGTGGGATGTTTGCCTTCATCATGGGAATAAGTGGGAAAAACCTGACTCCCCCTGAAAGCTGCAGAATGAGTTTCATGCATCTCCCCCTCCTGTGGATGGGCGGATATTCTCCCTCTGCACACTCTCTGCGCGCTCAGTCAGATCTGGACTCAGACTGGGAACACTGGTTATAATGGCGCATTCATCCTAAAAACTTAAACTGCAGACAAACTGCAAGATGCTGCTGCTGTTGGTTCTGCTGCTCAGCTTCAGTCCGAGCTTCCCGGGACAACCCCAGCTGGAGGAGGATCTGGATCCAGATTTGGGAGACTTTGATTTAGACATTGTAAGATCAGATCTGCAGCACAGCAAGACGTTTGAGATTCTTTATTCTGAGCTTGTTTGTCTCTGCAGGCGCCGCGCAGGGTCCCCCGGCAGGTGAAAGCGATTCTTGTAAAGGTAATTACTCATCATAAAATACATCTTCATTTATGTAAAACCCTTCAAGGATACCTTTAAAACAACACAGGGTTCAGGAGAATAAAGAAAACATTGGATTGAATGCGTGACCTAGTTGGAGAAATCCAGCAGTGCGAACCTGGGCGCGACGCGCAGGAGATCCGCCAAGAGTCTCTGTAATGTCCTGGATCTCAGCTGCACAGATTCCTCTGCCTGAGTAGAAACTGACTGTGGGAAAGTGCCTCTGACATGGAGAGCAGGGACGTGCACAGATAGACACTAGGTGGTGCTAGAACACCTGCCCTTTTATCCTTTTTTTTTTTTTTTTACAGTGTATAGTGTTGGACCCAAGGTAAAATTTCTGAATTTAAAGGCCTGTAATACTAGTGCCCCACGTTTTGAAATCCCCCCCTTCGCCAACACACGTCCATGTCCCGCCTCGTGTGTCTCATCGGAGACGGGCTGCGAGCAGAACAGAGAGTTGGACCTGCGCTGGTCCAGTTGACCTCTTCTCTCCTCCCCTCCACCGTCAGATAGAACCCTGCCCTGCAGACAGGTCGGCTAACCATCCAGGAAACAAACAAAACGAATATTCTTGCTTCCTAAACTTCAGATGAAAAAGTTCAAACTTCACCTGCCTCCATTTTATCTACACAGAACAGGCCAATAAATGACAGACCTTTACCCACCATGTCTTCTATGGTCGCCACCAGGCGCCAGGAGAAAGTCTACGATTTAACTCTTAGATTAAATTAGAAGAAATAAATCAATTCAAATCTATCTCATAGATGTCGGTATTACATTGGCTATTATGGTCCCTGATGACTTCTGTTTGACTCATGTTTTTTTTTATTGCAAATATGGCTAAATGAGCTGGTTAACATTACAATTCATACACAACTAAAATACCTTTAATAAAGTTCAGTAAATGTGGGGCATGTAGGCTAAGTTATTTTCTACTTCTGTGTGTGTAAAGATGATGATGTGATCAGAATATTTAAATTTCTAAATAGCAGACATCTTATCAGTTCTCAGGACTTATAATCTCATTCATTTTTATTCTCTAAGAATAATATCACACTGGCTACATGCAGAAGTATAAATGATTCTTCTTATGATCATATTCTCTGATGTTGGTTTCATTTTGACTATAAAGATTTTATAACTAATTTTCTGGGTATAGTTGATTTACGCTGTAGAAAGTTCACTGGTTACTGAAGATAACTCATTTAGTGTGACCTACCTGGTACATTTGGCTTTGCTACATCATACGGTTATTTAGTGCAGAAGACATTTTGTGATAAAAGTACAGAATGATATAGTCAAGACAAACACGTTGTGCTCAGTGGGTAAAAAGAAAGAAAATGAAGGATAACGTAAGTTTTAAATTTGACTCAGGAAGTTCAGGTTGTGAATCAGTAATCTAACTTTAAATCAGTCTATGATCATTTTGTTGCTTTATTAATTTTAAGAATTTTGTGAAATGTATTCTTGTTTTGAGTTTTTTTTCCTGGGTGGTCATTTCCCTTCAACCCACAGGACAGTTTGTTTTGGGGGTGCTTAGTAATAAATATAAATTATGTTCATGTTGTGCCTGTAATAAATCTCACACTACAAAGGCAACCAACAGCTCCATGTGCCGCACAAGGTGCCCTTTTTTTCCACTTGAGGACCTGCCCCCCAAAATGTCTGTGTACGCCACTGATCATCAGGATAAAAAACATTTTTATTTGGCAGCGATGCGACTATAACTCGTTATACGGAAGTATTCGCACCCCTTAAACTTCATTGAGTTTCAGACTAACACTGAGGATATAAATGAATGATTCTGCAACATTTTTCACAAATCTGAAATAATCCTGTTCAGAGGTTCTTTAGAGGATCGTGAAGACCAAGGGACAGTAGACAAAGAGAAAGTTCTGTTCAGTCCATCATCTGAACATGGAGAGAGGATGGACCAACTGCAGACCTATCAAGACATGGAGGCCCACCTAAACTGACAGGCTGGGCAAAAAGAGCAATAATTAGAGAAGCAGCCAAGAGGTCACTGGTAGCTCTGGAGGAACTGCAGATATCCATACCTGTGGTGAAGGCCTCTGACATGCTATCGAAAGGACTATTAGCCACACACTCCACTGGTCTTTATGGAGTGCCAAGAAGAAAGCCAGTAGAAGTCCTATTGGCTGTTTTGCAGTCATGTGGGAAACAAAGCAAATGGGTGAAAGAAGGTGCTCTGCTCAGAGAAGACCAAAATATAAGTTTTTGGTCAACATGAAAAGCAGTTTGTGTGTAGGAAATCTGAAAACCTCAACTGACCACCTTCATAGTGAAACATGGTGGTGGCAGCATCATGCTGTTGGTATATTTTTCTTCAGCAGGAACAGGGAAGCTGGTCAGAGTTGATGGGAAGATGGATGGAGCTAAATCCAGGACAATCCTGGAAGAAAACCTGTTAGAAGCTGCTGAAGACCTGAGACTGGGATTTAGGTTCACCTCCCAGCAGGACAACCACCCTGAACATACAGCCAGAGATACAATGGATGGTTTTGATCAAAGAAGATTCATGGATTAGAATGGCCTAATCAAAGTCCAGATGTAAATCCAACTGATAATCGGTGGTAAAACTAATGTTAGATGTTCTCCGTCTAGTCTGACTTTGTTTATAATGACCTTCAGTCTGATCCATTCTCCCTCTGCACACTGGTGGAGAGCTGGTGGAAACAAACCCCAAAACACCCGCAGCTGGACCTGAAGCTAGAGGTGGTTCTACTGAGTACTGACTCACGGTGCACGAATACAGATGGACACCAGACTTTTCAGATTTTTATAAGTAAAAATTCTGGAAACCATGAATCAAAATATGAAAAAGTTCAAGCTTGTGTTACTTTTCACCAACTAACTACAGCATGTAAGTGACTTTGGTTCTGCATTGTGGACGTTCTCACTTTTTTCTTTTACAGGAGAACAAACCTCACATCCAAGAACTGTCCATCAAGACCAGCATCATCTCCCGCTACGCTTTCACTGCGGTGTACTGCTTCATGCAGAACCGACACCCTGCTGCTGCTGAAGGCGTCTTCCAGTTTCAGGTCCCTGCTGAGGCCTACATCTCTAACTTCACCATGTAAGAACCATCCAAATCACAATTTATTTATGTATATCCCTCCAAGCGGTCCTGATCAAAGTTCTCCAGGTTTTCTGGTTTAGCAGATCTTTTAAGGGCATGAAAATCATTATGGGACCTCCTAGTTTTATCATCTGTACAAAAACTAAAGGGACATGCAGATCTTCATCTTTATTTACTCAATTAGATTCTTATTACAACAAAAACATGAAATAGGTGAAATAAACATTTTGAAACTTTGAACTTTTTAAAAGAAAATCAAACTACGAGCAAACATCCAGGTCTGTCTCCTGCTGGTTCCTGGAAAACTGCATATTGGAACGTTTTAGCTGGAGATCCCAAACTGAATCTGATGTCTGAATTTATCCCTTGTGGCTCAGTTGCTATGGAGATTTTAGGAAATGAAGAGAAACATTTAAAAGTTTTATAACACTCTTGACACAACAAGCTCATATCTGTTCATTCTGGTGCCGGACGGATACCTCTAAATAGTTTCTGACAGCGTTTTGTGGCTCCTTTGTCCAAGAAAAACCAAGTTGAGTTCTGACAATAGTGGTCCTGAATGTGCGTGGCACTCTAAAGCCTGACCTTTGACCCCCTTCAACCAGGATCATCGGAGGGCGTGTCTACCAGAGTGAAGTCAGGCCGAAGCAAAAGAGGGTCAAACAGGGGAACGGCAAACCCAAGAACAGAGAGTCAAGTGACACAAGGTATGAAAATCCTTAAAATGTGTGTGTGTGCGCGGGGGGGGTTGAAAATGACTGAAAATCAATGGAAGTCAACACATGGTCCTCACTACATATAGCAAAACAAGAGTGTGTGTGTGTGTGTGCGCACGCTACAGTCTGGCATCTCATCCTCAGTACACAACAGCAGCCTCTCCCAGCAGTAAAGTCACACTGGCTTTAATAAGTACAGGCAGTCAGCAGGCGTTCTGTTCGGATCAGAACCGTCAAAGAGACCACTGACCCCAGCAGTGGAGAAAATTACATCATATCATTTCCAGCTGCCATGGAAACAATGTGAATTTTGCTTAAATGTGCTGTGAAGTCGCTATTGCTGCTTCATCTTCATGAAATCCTCAGAATGTGTCTTCGTTTGCTTTGATGTTCAGAAATAATCAGCTAAACATCCTCATGGTTCCTGTAAGATGTTTCCATCCACATATTTGGTGCAAAGTGTGGTTGGATGTACCCATGCTTTGTTTTTTCATTCAGTGTGGGGTAAACCAATACCACTGACAGCAAAGCAGGCCCACAGCATGATGGTGCTGCTGCCATGCATGATAATTGGTACCGTGTCCCTGGGTTTGAAAGACTCACCTTTCTTTCATCCATCCACCAACCTAAGCATCCATCCATAGTCTTCTATGATCGAGTCTCAGGGACAAAAGGTCCAGTAGGGACACCCAGACATCCCTCTGCTCCAGCTACACTTTACATCTCATTCTGGGGGCCCAGGAAAACGAAGTACTTCCAGCAGGTTCTGGGTCTGCTCCACAGTCTAGTTACAGACCCAGAAAACCGATGGAGGAGGCTCCCAGGATGCATCACAACTGGCTCCTTTCAGTCTGGAGCAGCAGCACCTCCATGACCTTCACCTTCAGCGTGGTGGTGTTTGTGGCCTAGGGGGCAGCAGCTGGGAGGAGAGTTAGTTCCTCTGGCAATCATTAATATTAGTTCTAGGTCCTCCTAAATTTATCTTTATGGAAAATAAGGGATTTTGCACAGAAGGTTCTGTCTTTATCTTGAATTCTCCAGCTCAGAGCCGGAGGTGTTCAGTGCGGCAGCTAGCATACCGGGCCGGAATCGGGCCGTCTTCCTGCTGATGTACGAGGAGCTTCTGCAGCGGCGGCTGGGAAGTTACGAACACGTCACTAGCCTGAGACCTCTGCAGCTGGTCAGCCGCCTCAGTCTGGACATAACCATCGTCGATCACGCGCCCATCATTGACCTGGAGGTTCTGCCGCTCCGTAACGGAAAGATTACAGGTTCGTAGATACTAGGTTCTACTTTACTTTTCTGATAGATGTACATCTATCAGAAGTCAGGATGGGAATATTCAAAGTCAGTCAACAAAATAAGGATACAGAGTTCAAAGGAAAATGAGGAAATGTTGCCCATGCCAAAGAGCAAACTCAATTCCCCTCAGTCAACAGCACAAAGCACAGATTCTGGCTCCAGTTCTAATGCACATCAAAGCCCAAACCAGTTTATTTTATTTTATTCCCAGAGTTCTGGTTTTGATTCGTTTAAGAGAAAAAAAAAAACCCATGACACACTTCCTGTCTTTATGGTCCAGCCAAGCCAGAGGTTCCCATCACGACTGCAGTCAAGAATGAAAAGAACGTCTGGAAGATCACCTTCAGCCCCAACATCGTCCAACAAGCCAAGATCTCCACAAGCGGCATCCTGGGAGACTTTGTGATCCGTTATGACGTCCAACGAGACGCAGGGATCGGAGACCTCCAGGTGAGAACATCAGCACACACGTATTATTATCTGTAGATCATATTTTACATGCATGTCTC
The DNA here is from genome assembly GCF_021462225.1 of Girardinichthys multiradiatus. Classification (NCBI taxonomy): domain Eukaryota; kingdom Metazoa; phylum Chordata; class Actinopteri; order Cyprinodontiformes; family Goodeidae; genus Girardinichthys; species Girardinichthys multiradiatus. The sequence continues at coordinate 29,620,661 of NC_061809.1, forward strand.
AGTTACTCTCCTCCAACCACCTTCCTCTGGCTTCTGGTCACCATCCTGTCTTATTTTTCTCCAACCAGCCTCAGTTTGTACTTGATGTCGCTGTAATATTCTGTGTTCAGGTTTTAAATGGACATTTTGTTCACTACTTCGCTCCCAAAGATCTGCCTGTTGTGCCCAAGAACGTGGTGTTTGTGATCGACACCAGCGCCTCCATGCTGGGGAAGAAGATGAGGCAGGTAAACAGCACACTGAGTGGAGGACGGTTATAAAAGATTCCCTGGTGTGTTTATTAGCAGTATTGGATTGAGTTAGAGAACTATGTAGAGGTTCTACACTGCCCATAATATTGCGTATGCTAGTGGGATTTCCTGGGAATACAAGCTGTTAGATATTCTGGTTTAATGATGTTCTACAGAAGATCTCAGGAGACTAAACAGGATATGCGTAGGCTATAACAGATCTCTGACAGCGCAGAGAGGTTTATTGCAGTAACTCTTTCCTGGAAAGCTTTTCTAACTATATTAGTTATTTAGAGCCCAGATTATGGAAGGCAAGAGTTAAAGTTTGAAGCAACCCAGACACAATATGAACACTAGAGAAATAAACATCAACAGGAACATTTTTATCTTCACACCTTCAGCTGATAATCGAAGTATTAGGCTGGGGTGAGCCAGGTTTTCTCTGAGATCTGATGATGTTTCAGTAATCAACATCAAACATCGAAGCAGAATTCATGTTTCACACAAAAATATCTAACATGAATGGTTTCCTGGAGATCTGCTTTCACCTTTTAGTCTGTGAGGTTTTAAGCAACTTATGGAGTTTCCTAAATTTCTGTAAACTGTCTCTAAATCTTGATTTGACAATATATTTCTGCATGCTAACAGCGAGAGAGAATGTGAATGGACACAAAAACAGTCTGAGGACTTCTTTCTGTTCCTTCTGCCACAAACAAAAACAGCTAAATGCTCCATAAAGAGCAGCCGATATGAAATCATTCGCAACACTTTTTCCAAATGAGTCAGAGGAAATCTGATTACTCTGACGACAGCAGCCAATTTTTAATAGCCGCGCCGGACAGGATGCATTGCACGCCTTCTCATCCGTCCCACACTGGAATATTAATTTCCAACCAACCGCACCATAATCCTGTCAACCTTCCTCTGATCCGACCTCTGCAGCTGCAAGAAGAGCTCAAAAACTAGAGAAACAGATTTAAAGCAAGGCACCAAAGTGGAAAAGTACGGCAGACGGTTGAGTTGTGAGGGAAGAAGGTCACAACCTCTGTGGTGATGGAACTTTGTAGACAACAGCACCCTCGTCCTGCCCTCCCACCCATGGACTGCCCCCAGTGACCCGCGGGAACAGAACAAGTGTGTTTTGATCTGGCTTCACAATAGATGGTTTCAGGTGGAGTCGGTTTGTCATTCTGAGCCCAGATAGTCAACCGCGTCAAATTATATCTCTCACCCCAGCTCAGATGAGTGTGAGGACTAAAGAGGAAGAGGTGCTGAAGGTGTTTTTAATGGACTTCCTGAAAGTTTTTGCAGAGCCATAAGATAATTAACCATGACAGCCATGTTTAATGACCACTGAAGACTTCAACCAAATCATTGTGGAGAACAGGGCTGGTTTTCCACATATTACTGCAGAGACAGTCAGAACTGTCACAAGGCAAAGGCCTTAAGAAAGTTCTGACAGAAGTTCTGGCAGACTGATCCCTGCTAAAATTCAGAACTTTTCATAACTCCTTTACACTGACCTTTTTTCTGCATTATACATTGAAATAGATAAAAAGGTAAGCTTGATTATTGAACATTTCCTGCTTAGAGAATGCAACGCACCGATGTGCCAACAGGAGGCGCTACTAATCCTGTTCAGTGCAAAAACTGTTATTGTGTGAATAAGATAGAGTTCAGTATCAGGAAAGGTGTCCACGTCAAAGGAAGCAGTTATAACGCTTTTAAAAACTGGGTTGGATTTCAGCAGATAACTGGAAGACTGTCCAGAGGTATTGACAAAGCTGTGAAAATGAATTCTCTTGTTGCGACTGTTTTGCACCAACCATTTGTCTTTTTTCTGCACCAGATTTACAAAGCGGATTGCACAAAATACATTCGGACACAAACACACCATCAAAACCAGCCGATGAAGCAGAGATAGAGAAAAATCTGATACTTTGTTGTCAATTACATAAATTAACCAAGAGCTCCAGATCTTGAGCTGCTGAGGCAATTCTCAGAACTTCTGCGTGGAGGAAACACGTCATAGAGGTGTTTCTAAATGAACAAATGGTGCTGATGTTGAGTGTAAAAACCAGTGGAATGATGCACCCACCTAACAGGATCATTTGGAAATAAAATATATCAGTTTATCGATGTGAATAAAAAACAAAATAAAAGACACTGCCGTGCTAATGAGGTTTACATTCTGTATTTTAAACACAAATAATTTAATTCAAAAAATGTATTGGCAAAAACATGAGGCAGACCTTACGGGAAGGGAAGTGTAACTTTTTGTGACATTCCTGCCCCCTTGTTTCGTAAATCCAGCAGCAGCGGGTCACATTTTTCCCTTATTGTTCTCCTGCAATAAAACTACCTCCAGTTTTCGGTAAAACTGATTTAAGGTGCGTGTTCTCTCTCACCCCAGTATGACTGGGGGCTCTTAAAAAAAACTACATACCACTCATGACAGGAAATGTAGAAAAAATATCTTAAACTGTGTTTAATTATAGTTCTTAAAGAGGAATCTGAATTGAGTAAAGCCGGTGTCTGCAGATTAAAGCTTCACAAATTCAGAGGTTAGAAATTGGCAACGGACATTCGACTAATCTCTAATTAGTTTTAAGTATAAGAGTCCATTTGAAACATGAAAAGGTTAAAGTATTCCAGAGGAATCCTGTGTATCTTACTGGGGGGCTGAACAAAGGATGGAAATACTCCTTGTTCTTTTTGGAAGAGATGTCATCAGGAAATTTCAGGCTGTGTGAGGAACACGTTATTTTGTTTAACAACTTGTCTTGGTTGATGGTACAAGTTCTCTGGAGAACTTCGTGATGGCATTCAGGCCCCTTGCAGTAGCTCAGTTGGATTATGTATGAGGTATATATCTAAAGTAGCATTGTGAAAAAGTTATGGGTCACCCAAATTCTTTTTGTTTCGCCTCCAAAGAGCGAAACAAAAAGAGTTATTAGATAAAGCCATGCAGTGGTTTATCTAACATTTCTTCAGGCTTTCTGAAGTTTTCCTTTTAATCAGACCAGACAGAAAAACAGTAGCTGAATTGTCTGCGTCGGAGTGGTTGAGAAAACGAGGGATGGTTTAAAATTTATGCACAGAATAAATCCTAATCTTCTGTATTGTCTACAGACAAAAGATGCTCTGTTCACCATCCTGAGGGATCTGAAACCTGCTGATCATTTTAACTTCATCAGCTTCTCCAACAAGATCAAAGTGTGGCAGCCGAACGGTCTGGTGCCAGTGACACCCCTGAATGTCAGAGATGCCAAGAAGTTCATTTACACCCTGGTACCCAACGGGGGTGAGACACTGTCGTCCATACAGAACGTCTTTCTCATTGTTCCTGAACTTTGTGTTTAAATGTCTGGAGGCTTGGTTAAATTAAGACCTCACAGGTGGTGGATTTAGATCTTTTGTCTTCTGTAAAGTTTGCTAAATCCAACAACCTCATGTATGTTCATTGTGTGGCAATAAAAAAGTTTTACATCAACCACTGACCTTTAGATCCTTCCCTGTAGGCACAAACATTGATGGAGCCATCCAGACCGGATCCTCTCTGCTTCGGGATTACCTCTTGGACCCTAACACCAGCCTGAACAGCGTCTCCCTCATCATCTTCCTGACGGACGGACGGCCTACGATCGGAGAGACTCAGTCTGCTTCCATCTTGGGAAACACTCGCTCCGCCGTGAATGAAAAGTTTTGCATCTTCACAATCGGGATTGGAAATGATGTGGATTACCGGCTGGTGGAGCGCATGGCTCTGGAAAACTGTGGGATGATGAGACGCATCAGTGAGGAAGCTGACGCCAGCGCTATGCTCAAAGGGTAAGGCTTTGTTTCTTTTCTGTGGAGAATATTTTCTTTGATGTTGCTAATATCTTTAATTGGATGATCCATCTCAATTCCTACACAACCTTTACTCATGGTTCCAGCTGCTCTCTAAGACGTAGGTTTGGCAACCAGTTCCCGTGTTATGCAGATGACACCCAGCTCTATATATCTGATAAGCCATCCACCACACTCCCTCGCCCTTCAATGAAAATTACATGGACTGGTTCTATGCTTTCCACAAAGTGGTTCATCAGTGGTCTGAAACTGGTGTTTCAAAATACTGGCTTGACTCTTTATTCTGATATGAAACTGATTGATGGAACTGGTCAGTTTCTGAAAAAGTGTAATTTGAAAGTCACTAAAATCGGAGCAAAACTGCTTCAATAAACGGTCTTAAAGACTGGAAAGGAAAGAGTCTGAAACCAGTGGAAAATGCTTTGACACTGGGGTGAACATGAATCAGGCCTTAGGCCAGTCTGCAGTAATCCGACACGGGCTGTAAACCGGTTCTTAATGTGGTCTGAACTGAACCGGATCCGTCAGGGTGTTCGTTGCTGCTCTTAAAGTGATTGCTTCAGTAGACGACAGAACATTTTCGACCACTGAATACCAGCTGGGTGTGACGGGAGTCAAAAATGGTGGTGCCATTCAGTAACAGAGCAGTTCGCAATGCTTCACTGGTCAGATTAGATTATACTGGTTTGTAACGGTAATGGCAAAAACTCTTTAAAACTCTTATCGTCCAAACGTTGAATTACTTCCGTAAATCAATGTAAAAAGCAGAACTCATATTATATAGATGTAGCTATACACTGAGTGATATATTTGAAACATTATTCTGGTGATTCTGGCTTAAAACCCAAACCTTAGCTTCTCACATTTGAATTACATTAAACCAATTAAGAATATATTTATTTTACTACAGAAATGTTATTATTTAATGGCCTAAATGATCATGGGTAAAATATAAAATTCCTTGGAGAACATACAATTACACTATAGCAGAGATGTGATTATTTATCTCTTTAATTGATCATAATGTTGACCTTCCAAGAGAAACTAGATACATGGGTATGAACCTGTGTGTTTACTGGTATAAAATGGAAGTTGGTGAGAAAAAGGCAATGTTTGAGGTGTACAAATAGATAAAGAAGTGAATTTAATCAGAGCCCTTCTCAATAAAATAACAAATTCTGACCTTTTTCTCACATGGAGGAACGTTAAACTGATGTAGTGTGCTAGATATACTTCTGTTGCATGCCCTTCTTTTTCTGAATTCCTTGTGCAACTGTGACTTTTATTAGACAATTAGGAGTCCTTAATTTCCTCCCTGCTCCCCTTCTAACACGTCCGTCCATCTCTCATCAAGCTGAGAGGGAACGTGGAGCACAAATGTGACGGTGCTGACAACCCACCTCTGTAATAAACTAAGGCAAGAGACATCTAAAGACTGCAACAGCTACCTTCTTCTCTCTCTGATCTCCTCTTTTCCATGCTGTACTCTCCACCCTCTCCTGCCTGCACGCAGACAGATGTTTGTTCAGTTGCACAGGAATGAGTGTGTGTTGAGAAACCTGCATCTAAGTGTGTGCACAGGTTAACTGATAGACTGATAGCAGACCCTGTCCACCTTGAACAAACACGCTGGTTAAGAGGCGAGGAGGTTTACTGAGCTGAGACAACACAGACAGGACACACTTATACTGGTACATTTTTTAGCTGGATGGTGGCTGGTTTATCCCACAGATGATGAAGGTTGGTGAAGTAATTGACATGATAATAGGATTAAAGACGCAATAAAAGACAATTGTGACACAAAATATGAATATTTCAATATTACATTTCGCAAGTCCAAAGTCGCCCTGAAATGACGTCTAAGGGGAAGTCTCGGGTCATTCACTGTGTGAGCCTCGATGATAAACTGCTCAGGTAGAAGCCAAGTTGCCTTAAAAACAGCTTTAATATGGTGAAACGGTGCATTGCTGGTGGTGGCAGCAACACTAAGATAGCAGCCGTTAGTCTGCACTACGTACCTGAAGGGAAGAGGATCAGAGCTGCCTGGATCAAAGCTGGAAAACTGAGGAGGAACAGATGGGCTGGTCCCACCATGCACAGCCAGATGTGATCAGAGGACTTTTCAGGAAACTGTTTTGAACAAGAAACCTCTGAATTCACCAGAGAAATGATGTTAGAGGTCAGGATATCTGGCTCATTCTGTGGAAGTTAAACTGCTTCATTTTTTGTTTTATGCATCCAGATATTTTCATGTGTTTTGTTCTACAATGGGTGAGTTTATTGAGTGCAGAGAAGCTATATTTGTTGCTTAGTTTGGTGCATTTAATGTTTAATTGCTCGGTAGTCTTCATTTCAGTGGCATGAATGTAATTGGATTTATCATGAATATTTGATGTCAGAGGCACTGTTATCAAATTCAAGGTTTAAATATTTTATTCAGTGCAATAATTACATGTTAAATAGTAAATGTGAAAATTGTGATAAATCTAAAGAATGTTAGAATAGAATCCATTTTTTTATTGGATGTTTAACATGATTCTGATTGGTTGACCAGCCCATCGTGACATCTCCTCCTCTGGAAGCCCGGGGTCCAGAGAAGGAGGACTCAGAGAGAACCCGTGACCCCTCCAAGATGACTGGAATGACTAAGTCAGAATGGCACCATCAACCTTTTGAGATTTTGTTGCAAAGAATACTTTGCTTGCATCATCTGCTACGCTACACATTTGATTTTTATGCAAAGCTATGAAAGACCTTCCATCCACCTTTGAGGTGTCTTTCATGTCACTTTGTCATTTGAGCGAGCTGCTTGGCTCAGCGGTACACCAAGTGTATCACAGACAGTGGCTATCGGGTCTTGACAGGTTTACGTTCTGGTCCCGAAACATTTGCTGCATGTCGTCCCTTCTCTCTCTATTTGCCACCTTTCCTGTTGGGTCACTGTTAAAGCTACTAACATTTTTTTTGGCCTCTGTGTCACGTCTTATTTATTCCCCCGGGAAACAAAAAGAAAAGGCTTGTTAATTAGAAACACCATAAACATTCAGATCAACTTTAAAACAGTAATTTAAAGGACAGTTTCCTGTTAGGTAAATGTTCACAGATCAAAGCTTGAATTTTGGCAATAAACGTGGAGGGTGTCTATCGCACAGTTCCCATGAGAATGGCAACTTGGTACATTGTAGCTTTTTGGGAATGGGGGTCAAAGTTCATGAATCTAGATGAGTCCTAAGCACTTACCTGGCTTTATTTTCATATTAAGTTCTATCTTTATATTTGCTGGGAGAAGTATGAGTTAAATGGACGTGTAGGCTGCAGGGAACCTGCCGCTGCTGCTGTCTCAGCTGTATCTCTGCTCCTTTCTAGGTTCTACAATGAGATCGGAACGCCTCTTCTGTCTGACATCAGGATCAACTACACTGAGAACTCTGTCAGTTATGTCACTCAGAAGCTTTTCACCAACTACTTCAACGGCTCTGAGATCATCGTCGCTGGAAAGCTCACGAACCAAAGTGCAGAATCCCTTCATGTTCAGGTGACTGGCAGCAACAACGACAGGGTCATCACCCTTGAGACGGATGTGCCACTGCAGCGCCTGCAGATGGAGACGGAGAAACATGCGAAGGCAGCTTCTGCTGCAGTGGCAGCTGGAGCGAAGGTCGTGGGGTCAGGGGTCATGCAGGGATTGGACAGTTCTCTCGGTTCAGTTGCTAAAGACTTTGTAGAACATGTTTGGGGTTTCCTCAGCATAAAGGAGGGACTCCGGTCGTGGCTGCGCAGCCAAACCAGCAAGGAGAGGGAGGATCACATCCAACAGGCCACCAACCTCTCTCTGACCTATCACTTCCTCACGCCGCTCACCAACATGGTGGTGGAGAAGCCAGAGGTTCTGGCTGATGGCACCATGGCGGCAGCACCCACCATCAGACCAGCAGCTGATGACGCTGCTTCACCGGCCGACACAGATGATGAACAGCCACAGAAGCTGGACGGGAAGCTGAGAGGCCAGATTTCATCTCTGAGCAACAAAATAGGTGAGGCCTTGCACCAAGATTCATATCAAATTAGATTTTTCTTGTCTTGATGAAAACTCAAACTGCTTTACAAGTAATCTAGCACTGTTCTTTATTCAGACAACTTTTATTTCTAATTATTCACTGAGGGGTTCCCCAAGGTTTGATATTTGGCCCATTGTTATTTTGAATACCCTCTTTGGCAGGGATTATTAAGTCTGTTAATTACATCTAATCATTTAATGCTGACAATGTTTAGTTCTACGTCTTTTAAGCCGCATTAGTTCAATAAGTCATTCACCTTGATCCAATGTCTCGCTCTGATGAAGGCTGGCTCATAATTAACTTTATCTAAATTCCAGCAAAAAAGAAACAATTATAACCCCACATTAAGCATACAAGCAATAGCCTCCTTCTGTACATTCACCTGGTCATGTTTTAAACAACTTAGGGGTCATTTGTTGGCCAATCACCAAACAGGACTGAGAATTAAAGGACAGGGAGATGAACAACCTGCTTGAGGTTGCATTAGTTCTTCTGTATATTTATCTTCTTATGCATGTTCTTATATATTTGTCTTTATTCCTTTCTGTCCCTGTTTGTTTTTATGTCCTGTGAATAATATCTGATCTTGTGCTGCACTATATGGATGAAATCTCTGCAGGAAAAGGTGAAAGGAGACCAGTCACAAAATCCATCGTCATCTCCAAAACATCAGGCAAGTCCTCCTAGCCTCACTCTACATGTTTCTCTGCATTTACATGAATCAGTTAAACTAAACGGGGGTTGTTGGTGTACATTTTAATCTGTTTCCAGTGTCTGTGTGGGAGGCCTCTAATTTAGGGACAGACAGACAGACTTTGGTGATCACACAGCTTAGGGTTTCCTCTGAACATCCAAGGTCTAATTGAAATACCAGCAGAAGCTCTGAGTTGTACTTAAACTGCACAGATAGTGGATGTTTGTGTATGTGTCTTAGTAGAGAGAGGGACCCATCAGAGGCAGGCACTGAGAGTCAATAACCCTGTCATTAGGATTGCTCTGTAATCTTAAATCCATGTTGATGTAAAACTGGTGGGACTCTGGACTGTCTTCCAAGGTTCTTCCTAAACACCCTGACTAGTTTCCTAACTTGCTTCCTTTCATTTCAGGGGGACAATTCTGACCATCAGCTGAAGAAAATCTGAAATCAATTCAAACCTGTTCAACTGATCAATCATTCACCCCTGGAAATAAATCAATAAACAGACAAAATTAATCTGATATTCATGCCAGTAATGAGTGAACCCCTGACCAGACCTTCATTTTAATAAATGACCATGTAATCATTGCTAACTGCTGCGCTGCTACGTGTTTAAAATGACAAATTTAGGGATTCTTTGCCAAATTTCCAGTTTCAAACACATCAGACTGAGCTCGTTTCCTGATAATTGGGTCAAGTTGTTGTTGACACGGTTTCTGCTGTTTTCTTGTAGCGGACGGCGACCCTCACTTTGTGGTGGAGTTTCCTCTCAGTAAGCTAACCGTGTGCTTTAACATCAATGGCGAGCCTGGGCACGTCCTCCGCCTGGTTTCTGACCACAAATATTCTGGTAAGCCTCATAAAGCTGCTACAAAACTACGTCTTCTCCATCAAAGGTCTAAATCACTGATTCTTATTACATTCATATTGTAACTACTGGAGTAAAGGTTTACATGAACCTTATGGTATGCTTGATGGGTTCCTTAGACGTCTTCCTTTAGGTGTTTTATTCCCCCAAAGTACCGATGTCAGTCTTTCTGGACAGCCCTCATTTAAGATAACCCAAAATAGAGCAAATGGTCCCAAAATGGCTTCAAATGCAACCTTGGATGACTAAGCACATTCCCAACATCTCTGTAACCTCATACCAGGCTGAGGAGGTTCACAGACAGTGAGATTTGGACATCTGAAAAGTGCAACAATGGCATATTGGTAACTAGGCCTGGTTTTTATGTGTTTTCAGGTGTGACCGTTAACGGTAAGCTGATAGGCGCCCCGGCTCCACCAGGAAGCCACAAGCAGCAGCGGACGTACTTCAGTAGCATCGCGATTGTGGTGGATCATCCGAGACGCGCCTATATTGAAGTGACCCCAAATAAAGTCATCCTGGACGGGCGGGACCGCATCGTCCTGCCCTGTCACACCACCCTGGCTGTGGACAGTGACATGCTGTCTATAGCTATATCAGGAAGGTCTAATGTGACGGTGACAGTTGGAGGAAACATCAGCTTCGTCATCCTGCTGCATCAGTACAAAAACCCCGCCCCCTACCAGAGAGACCACCTGGGGTTCTACATCGCCAACAGCACCGGGCTTTCACACAGCTGCCATGGTCTGCTAGGTACGTTCCATCGAGGTTCTGATCTACTCTCACCAGCTTCTTCATTAGATACACCAGTTTGATCGCATGCTACCTCAAACAGGAATCAGCCAACTCCATTCATTTAGAAATCTGGACATGGTGAAGATGACCTGCTGTTAAAACTCAGCATCAGACGACTGAAGAAAGGGGTTTAAGGGGGCGTTGACCGTACCATGGTTCTTGTGCCAGATGGGTCTGAGTATTTCAGAACCTGCTGAACTACTGGGATTTTGGCTCTCAACCATCTCTTAGGTATACAGACAATGGTCTGAAGAAGAGAAAAAATCCAGTAAGCAGCAGAGAGGATGAAAACTCCTTGTTGATGTCAGAGGAGAATGGGCCAACTGGTTTCAGATGACAGAAAGGGAACAGCAGCTCAGATACCCACTGGTTCCTATAAAGAACACCATCTCTGAAGAAAACATGTGGAACCTCGAAGCAGATGAGCTACAGCAGCAGAAGACCTCATCAGGTGCCACTCCTGTCAGCTCAGAACAGGAAACTGAGGCTATACTTCACCCAGACTCATCAGAACCGGACAAAACAGGTTGGAGAAGCGTCGCCTGGTCCGATGAGTCTGGATTTCAGCTGCAACATTTAGGTGGTCTCGTAAAATCATGAAAGCCTTGTATTCCTGCCTTGTATTAACAGTTCAGGCTGGTGGTGGTATCATGGTATGGGGGGATATTTTAGACTCCTTGGTACCAACTGAGCATCCTTTAAACTCCACAGCCTCCCAAGTATTGTTGCTGACCATCTCCATTACTTTATGACCACAGTGGACCCATAGCCCACTGGAGATTGCTACTTCCAGCCGGATATTGCTCCAGGTCACAAAGAACATGTTTCTGCAACATGACCTCCACAGTCACCAGATCTCGGTCCAGCAGATCAGCTTTGGGATGTGGTGGAACAGGAGGTTCTCATCATCAAATCTACAGGTCCTTCTCAAAATATTAGCATATTGTGATAAAGTTCATTATTTTCCATAATGTCATGATGAAAATTTAACATTCATATATTTTAGATTCATTGCACACTAACTGAAATATTTCAGGTCTTTTATTGTCTTAATACGGATGATTTTGGCATACAGCTCATGAAAACCCAAAATTCCTATCTCACAAAATTAGCATATTTCATCCGACCAATAAAAGAAAAGTGTTTTTAATACAAAAAACGTCAACCTTCAAATAATCATGTACAGTTATGCACTCAATACTTGGTCGGGAATCCTTTTGCAGAAATGACTGCTTCAATGCGGCGTGGCATGGAGGCAATCAGCCTGTGGCACTGCTGAGGTCTTATGGAGGCCCAGGATGCTTCGATAGCGGCCTTTAGCTCATCCAGAGTGTTGGGTCTTGAGTCTCTCAACGTTCTCTTCACAATATCCCACAGATTCTCTATGGGGTTCAGGTCAGGAGAGTTGGCAGGCCAATTGAGCACAGTGATACCATGGTCAGTAAACCATTTACCAGTGGTTTTGCCACTGTGAGCAGGTGCCAGGTTGTGCTGAAAAATGAAATCTTCATCTCCATAAAGCTTTTCAGCAGATGGAAGCATGAAGTGCTCCAAAATCTCCTGATAACTAGCTGCATTGACCCTGCCCTTGATAAAACACAGTGGACCAACACCAGCAGCTGACACGGCACCCCAGACCATCACTGACTGTGGGTACTTGACACTGGACTTCTGGCATTTTGGCATTTCCTTCTCCCCAGTCTTCCTCCAGACTCTGGCACCTTGATTTCCGAATGACATGCAGAATTTGCTTTCATCCGAAAAAAGTACTTTGGACCACTGAGCAACAGTCCAGTGCTGCTTCTCTGTAGCCCAAGTCAGGCGCTTCTGCCGCTGTTTCTGGGTCAAAAGTGGCTTGACCTGGGGAATGCGGCACCTGTAGCCCATTTCCTGCACACGCCTGTGCACGGTGGCTCTGGATGTTTCTACTCCAGACTCAGTCCACTGCTTCCGCAGGTCCCCCAAGGTCTGGAATCGGCCCTTCTCCACAATCTTCCTCAGGGTCCGGTCACCTCTTCTCGTTGTGCAGCGTTTTCTGTCACACTTTTTCCTTCCCACAGACTTCCCACTGAGGTGCCTTGATACAGCACTCTAGGAACAGCCTATTCGTTCAGAAATGTCTTTCTGTGTCTTACCCTCTTGCTTGAGGGTGTCAATAGTGGCCTTCTGGACAGCAGTCAGGTCGGCAGTCTTACCCATGATTGGGGTTTTGAGTGATGAACCAGGCTGGGAGTTTTAAAGGCCTCAGGAATCTTTAGCAGGTGTTTAGAGTTAACTCGTTGATTCAGATGATTAGGTTCATAGCTCGTTTAGAGACCCTTTTAATGATATGCTAATTTTGTGAGATAGGAATTTTGGGTTTTCATGAGCTGTATGCCAAAATCATCCGTATTAAGACAATAAAAGACCTGAAATATTTCAGTTAGTGTGCAATGAATCTAAAATATATGAATGTTACATTTTCATCATGACATTATGGAAAATAATGAACTTTATCACAATATGCTAATATTTTGAGAAGGACCTGTAACTGAAAAATCTTCAACATCTGCTTAACCACTGTAAGGTCCTAGCGGTGGGAGCCTATCTCCAGCCTAATGAAACATCTCTAAGATCCACGTAGAAGGAACAAAAGCAAGGTCTCGGTGTTTGGTTAAACTGTCAGGTGTTCTGATATGAGGTACTAATGGTTAGATTATGCTAATAGCTGCATTTTCCAGATGTCCACATTTTAGAACGACCTGCAAGACTTTCAACCTTCATTTGAATGTTTTTCTAAATGTAGCTGGGCAGGATAAAAACATTTAATTACAAAGAATTATGATAAATAATTCATGTAATTTGAGTAACTTGTTCTTTTTTTACCTCTGGTAATAGTAAAAACCTAAAGAATAAACTAATTTATATCTGGGTCAGTAAATAATTTTCTTCACATTCAGCATAAATCCAGATCAGTTGGTCCTGGAGGTTGAAATTCAAGATGGGCAAAGACCAAAGTGGAGGCGGTGTGCCGCCAATAATCTTCCTGTGTGAAATACACACCGAGGACAGAACATGTTAAGTGTTCCTGATCAGAGAAGGAATAAAAAGAAAGGAGTAAAAATATTACTGCCCTGAATGTTATCACTGCCTAACTCTCAAACAGATAATCTGACAGGAAACGCTGTGTTCTCAGTTTGTGTTTCAGTCAAGAATATCACTGGTGGCACACCGCCTCTGGTCTCCATTTCCTGTGTAAATAATCATCATCCTAAAACACCACCCTGTACATGAGGACATCAGTTTTTGTATAAACTGCTGAGGTGTTTGTGACACTGGGGTTGCTTGAAGGTGGTAGAAGTTCACTTTACTCTTAGCTCCTGCTGGACTACCACTTAGCTTCTTCCTCCAGGACCAACTGATCTGGATTTATTCTAATTGAAGACGCCATCTATCTACTGCAGGGGAGATATTAACTGCTGGCAAACGTTTAACAGAACCTTACTTCAAAAATCCTGAGCTATAAGTAAGCAAATAAAATGTATTAGCTCCTATATGAGAATTTCATCCCGATTCTCCAAACTGAGGTTGCTCTGACCTCCTTCAAATGCAGGTATGATACCAATGGCTCATATCTACTCTGCAAATCCCCAATTAATAAAACAAAAAAAGCTGAATTAAACTAAATTAATTAATTAAATAAGAGCTTTAGACTTGGAAAAGCCTACAAGAGCATCAGATAACCTGGTTCTCCGTTTCTTCCTGATGTAAGGTCAGTTCCTGCATGAGGAAGTGGGAGTGGCGCAGCTTCCTGCACAAGGTGACTCGAACCCCTCCGTGTTCCTGAAGGTCAAGGACCGATCGGTGCCGGTGGTCCGGAAAAGCAGGAGGATCTACAGTGGGAGGCAGAATGTGGACTGCTGGTTTGCCCGAAACAATGCAGAGAAGCTGATAGACGGGCAGTACGAGGACTACGTGACGTCTCACATGTTCGATACCGGAGAATGGCCTCATGGGACAAATAAAGTGTGAAAACAGCCTTCCTAATTATTATTTCCAAGTATCCAAATATAAATTAATGACTGCGAGTTTTTAACCACAGGTCACTTTGTGTATTTTTTTACTATTTGTAATAAAATCAAAAGTTTTATTATGATGTTTAATATTTTACGTGTCGAGGTAAATAAAACCAACACTTATTCCTGTAACCATGAGAGCGTGGTGTTTTCTCACAGTCCTGTCGGACACCTGTTTACCACAGACATCACTAACTAACCCGTTTCTCACTAACAGAAGCACAGTAATTGCTGCCGCCCCCTGCGCTCCCCTGTCATCAGGTGCAGGTCACAGGTCACAGGGCTGCAGGCCACGCCCACACACAGGTGTGCTCCGGCCCGGTCTCTCTCATGTCGTCTGTCCTCGCCCAGCCTGCCGCAGGAATTCAATAGCCAACATGAGCTGGAGTGCCAATCATCTTTATTCAAGTTCAGAGCAAACAGAAACATTGGATCAGCACCGTGGGCGTTCACGGCCAGCTGGGGCCGCCACCGGACCCTCAGGAACTGCTGGGATCCTTTCATCCGTAGTTTGGTTTAATAAAAATATGTTCAAGTACAAATAAAATATGAAACACAATCAAGTAGAAACAGACACAGAAATCTGATTGGTATGTACAGTTCCTTACTCCTCCACCGTACCAAGAACATACTGGACCACAGACTGGACCACAAACTGGACCACATACTGGACCACAGACTGGACCACAGACTGGACCACAGACTGGACCACAAACTGGACCACATACTGGACCACAGACTGGACCACAGACTGGAACACAGACTGGACCACAGACTGGACCACAGACTGGACCACAGACTGGACCACATACTGGACCACAGACTGGACCACAAACTGGACCACATACTGGACCACATACTGGACCACAGACTGGACCACAAACTGGACCACAGACTGGACCACAAACTGGACCACATACTGGACCACATACTGGACCACAGACTGGACCACATACTGGACCACAAACTGGACCACAAACTGGACCACATACTGGACCACAAACTGGACCACAAACTGGACCACATACTGGACCACATACTGGAACACAGACTGGACCACAGACTGGACCACAGACTGGACCACAGACTGGACCACATACTGGACCACAAACTGGACCACAAACTGGACCACATACTGGACCACATACTGGAACACAGACTGGACCACAGACTGGACCACAGACTGGACCACAGACTGGACCACATACTGGACCACAGACTGGACCACAAACTGGACCACATACTGGACCACATACTGGACCACAGACTGGACCACATACTGGACCACAAACTGGACCACAATATATAAAGGCAGAATATTAATATAAGGCTTAACACCTGGCTGTTGTATTGATAGTAATGCATCTCTAAAGACTCTTGGCTAAAACATTACATCTAAGAGTTCAAAGCATTTTAAAGACAATTTAAAGAAATGTTGAATTTTCTTCTCAATGCTTCACAATTGATTTGAATTATGAGTGAAAAACATTTCTTTCATGAAGCATTTTTCATTATTTACTGATTCTCTAGCAGCCAATTAATGATTTTTAATTGATTAGTAACACTTTTAATGCGATTGTAATGTCTAATTTGTGCAGCCAGATGTCGCTACATCCTCCAAACTGGATCTGGAACTAATTAACTGCTCTGCTGATGCTTTCTAACAGGGTGAAAGGTAGAAACACGCCTACAGAGGAACATTTTCAAGTCAACGTTTGAAAGTTTTGATTAAGTAGAAAATAAAGACAGAATAAAACACGCTGCTGCATTTTAGTGCCACCGTGTATCTCCAGTTAGGTTCAGGCCCATAAGAGCAGACTATTGGTAAACTGGACCAAAACCCAACTCAGAAAGGATTTCTGGGCTTAGTTAAAAGCCATCATGGACTCCTGCAGGTAAGTAGGAGGTTCTGCTCTTTGTCTGTTATTCCAACAGCTCTACACAAGAATCCATTGTGCTCCACCTCTGACCTACATAGCACCTTTCATTTAAACGTACTGCAGGTGGAACGTTTCTGAAGAAACTTTTAAACATGCATCAACCTCCTTCAGATCGTCCTGTTAGGAGAGACGAAGCTGCTAATTTAACAACCACTGATTTAACAGGAGGTTGGTAATTAGTGTCAGACTGAGTGAACCTCAGGTCAAAGTGTTAAATGTTGGAATCTCTTGAATTCTCCGTTAAATGTTCGTTTTTAAAAAGTGAAATCCCTTTTAAATGCTGCAGATCTGAGGAGAAACGCTGCAGCTGATCTTCTTATGCGAATCATATCCAAAGTCACTAAAGTGTCCAGGTTGGTTTCATCTGTCAGCAGCTGTTCTCTGTGTTTTAAATAAACATCTAACTTTATTTGTCCCATAAAAAAATCACTTCTATCTGATTTTCTTCAGGATGGACCTGGTGAAAGCGTTTAAAGAGCAGCCTGTTGCAGAACAACTGAATCTGTATTTATTTATTAATCTGCACCTTTAAAATAAAGGTTTACATTGAGTTTCTTAAAAAGATCCTCCCTCCAACTAAAGCATGCAGTCAGAGGGAAAATGTGCAGGAGGTTCTGAGGTGGTCCAATTCTGACAGAGAAACTCATAAAGAGCCCTTTTTCATTCATCTGACCGGACCGAGTCGTGTCCGCCTCACCTAAAGTCCCACAGAGATGAGGAGACAGATTCATGGCTCGGTCCACACGGTTCTGGTTAGTCTGATGTTTTCTTGCATTGAAAGACAGAAAGATTGTGATGTCTCCATGCATATGGTGGGTCTAACAACTCCAGCGTCTCTAAAGATGAAGCTACGGCTTTGGTTGAATCACCTCCTCCGTGCTTTTGTCTGCAAGGAACCAGAGACTAAGACCTTCAGTTTGAGACACAGATGGAAACTCTGTCTGTGGACAGCAGACGGGCGAGTAGAAGATGGGATCACTTGGGTTTACACCACCACCCAGCTCGGTCTCAGCGGTCCACCTGAATACTGCACATGGACGCGCTGCTCCTCATCCTCACCCTCCGAAGCCTCGTCTGTGTCCGTCTCATCCTCCAACAGGACCTGAGAAAGGAGATCCAGACGATAAGACCACAGTTCTGAAACAATGACGTTTATATGATGGTTCTGTTTATTATTATTTAAAATCTATTTATTCCTAAAAAAGGTGCAACTCTGTTTAAAACTGATTTTACTTTAAACGTAGAGAACTACTGCAGCTCGTCTTTGTCTCATAACTCTATAAAGTCTATAAAACTATAAAGTTTTTAGTCTAACCATGAATCAAACCCGCCACTGGGTCAGCGATCATTGGTGAGGTTCAGACATTAGAAAGTACACCCTCCTAACTACAGGAGGTTCTAAAAGAAAAGATTCTACACTGCCAATAGTTACTAAACAAGTCAGTGGAAAACTAAGTACACCCCATGATCCAGCAGCTTGTAGAACCTGCCAGTGCTCGGCTCTCTCAAGATCTGCTGCTGTGTTTGGATCATGGTTCTGTTGATGACCCAGTTTGGACCAAGCCTCAGCTGTTGGACTCACATTTGACTCTAGAATACTTTGGTCTACAGAGAAGATCATGGTCCACTCAGTGACTGCAAGGAGCACAGGTCGTGTGGCTGCAAAAGCCCGAACCATCATCCCTCCACCGCCGTGCTGGACAGTCGATCTGAGGCGATTGTGCTGATCTGCTTTGGTTGATTGCCTTCCAACATGGTTCTGTGTATCATGACCAAACATCTCTACTTTGGTTCCTTCTGTTCCAGAAGTCCTTGGCTTTGTTAGTGTTTATCTAACTGTTCTGTCATGACCTTTAACCTGCTAACTGAGGCCTGTAGTCTGACATGGAGCTCTTGGGGTTTTTGGTCATTTCTCTGAGCTTCACGCTCTGACCTTGGCCAGAATCTGCTGGGAGGTCCACTCCTGGGAAGATTACCAGCTGGCTGAGATGTCTTCCTCTTGGGAATAATCTTCCTCTCTCATGGATCAGATAGTTTGCAGATAACCTTCACAGATGGATGGGCAGCAGCAGGTCATTGCTGATGTCTTTCCATCCTGGTGTTTTCACACAAACCTGTGTGCTGCAGAACTGATCAAACTCCTGCTTTAATAGAAGATTACATGATGATGATGAGCAGCTTTTCCATTTAGGCTTTGACTGGAGTAATAAATACTGACAGTGTAGTATCAGATTTATATTTTTTGTTTTATTATGTCAATATATAGTTAAAGATCCTCTCCTTTCATAGTTTTTACAGCTTGAACATTTTTGCAGCATTTGATTCCAGTAAAACATGGATTGTAACGTACTATAGCTGAGGAGAAGCTTTTGGAGGAGGATCAAGATAACAATGATGTCTGTTTTCTGTTCAATGAAACTGTTCATGTTCCTAAGGACATAACAGTCACACATTGTTAAGAACTGTCAATGCGCCACTATCTGCAGGCCTCCTCCACACTGCGCTCCTCTTTCCATACCATCAGCGTTTGGAGATGCTTCATAAATGTCACCGTTATTCCCTGGATGAAGGCTTGATTTATGGCTGCTTGGCAGAGCACCAGGGGGAAGAAAAGGTCCTGTTCCACACAAAGGTCATGCTCCGTGAGATGTTGGAAGATGGAAACTGAAAACATGGCTTCTCTGTTCTGGAAATGGATTTTCTCAGAGATCTTTGAGAAAAATAACCAAAAAGCGGTGGGTTTGAGGGTCCTAATCCAATTAAACTGAATGCCTTTATTGTCACATACAAGGAAGCTGCTCTTTCTCCGATCCACAGAACCGAACATGACAAACTCTGCCAATTAATTGTTACCGTTAGAGAACCTGGCAGTGCATGTTCTAAGGGTCTTATGCAGCTAACCAAAGGGCAGGAGTTAACAGGTGGTTAAACGGATGGAAAAGGTCTAGATGTCATCCAGAGGAAGACCAATGAGCTTCTGGCTCTTTTTAACTCCGGAACAGTTTCTAAACCCAGTGGTGATGCAGTGAGTTAGCAGGTGGGTTTTCCTCAGCGCTCTGAGCAAAGGAGCCTCTATTGTTCACAGACCATTTAAGATCATTGCTGATGTTCTCAGACAGACCCTCTCCACCTCCTCACCCCTGATCTCCAGTGGCCCGAGCACCCCTCCTTGCCTCCTGAAATCAACCACTTTAGACTTCTTGATAATCAGCCATGAGGGTGCAGGCCGTAGAGAAGTGGACTCGGTACGCAGCCCTGCGGCGCTCCTGTATGGAGTGGTAGGGTCTTCTAGGTTTGCTTGCTGAGGCCAAGGTGCTGGGTAAGATGGTGGTAAAGGCTGAACTATAATCCACAAAAAGTATCGGAACAAACGACCTTTTCTCCTCCAGGTGTGACAGAGCGGCATGCAGGGTGGTGTTAACGTCTGTGGATCTGTTAGGCCTGTATTTATGGGGGTCAAGAGAGGGCCAGAGATGATTTAAGGACCAATCATTTAAAGCATTATGAGACCTTTAGATGGGTTTGCTCCTGGCCCATTCACTGAGGGAGGTAACGATCGTCTGTTTGGGCTCCAGAATGATAGTAGCGGTTCGACGGCGGGCTGGTACTGTCACGTTTGCAGACTAAACATGTCAGTGAGAAAACCATCAAGCTGGCTCTAAGACCTGGGATCCCATCTGGGCCAGCTGCCTTCCAAGCCTCAGCAGATCCCAGGGCCTGAACGGGTTCCCCTGCTTGAAGGACAACGGGCTGGTCAGCAGGCTCCAGTTGGAGGAAGGTTCTCGCTTCTTACTGAAGGTGGTCATAATCATTTGAAGTCTTTAGTTTTCTCACCTGTTTATCGTGCAAAACTCTTAACAATTTGTCCTGTTGTAGATATAAATTTGTTAGAGAATCTATCTTTACTGATTAACAATCTGAGGAAAAATCTATGCAAAATATTTCTAAAACCTTCTAAAATACATAAACCAAGTAAAACATGTATTTTCCCATAAAGTGAGCAGTGATAAAAGCTGATTAACTCCCAGATGACACATCTGTGATGCACCACCGGCTCCCACAGCCTGCACAGGTCACTGGTTATCATTCAGCATCAGTTTCTCTCTTAGGTTTTATTTTATTCCTGCTTTTAAATAAGTCTCCTGCTAGTTTTAATCAGTAAGACCAGTCATTCTGACCTGTGACTCCTCACTGCTGCCTCCTGCTGACACAGACTCCACCTTCTTCTTCATGGTGTCACAGGTGTCGTCCAGACTCTTCATCGTCTTGTACTTCCTCATGGTCAGGCTGTCCACCACCCAGAACATGATGGCCTGAAGGACGCAGCAGAGAAACACCATGAAGCCAGACCTGCTAGAGCTCCCACCGAATCGGCCATCATGAACTCCAGCTTACATTAACGATGAAAGGCACGATGAGCATGACCAGCGCCAGCTCCAGCTGAGGGTTAGCGATGTAACTCAGCAGCACCTCCTGCAGCTGGACCACAGTAATGACAGCTGTTTAACAGACAGATCACATCACGTGGCTGACGATGTTTCACCATCAAGAGGTGGTGTCCTGCATATTCTGGATGTGTCCCTGCTCCAGTCATCCACTGATTTTAATCAGGTGTACGCAACCAGGGGAACATCTAAAACATGCAGGACAACTGGAGTTGGACACCCCTGCTGTGGATTATTTAGTTAATACACAGATTTCCTACACATCTTTCACGTCTCAATTCCAAAATTTCTATCAATTTTTACCCATTTTAGAAGTTTAAATACAAAGGTTCACCAGGAATTTAAAATCCTGGGAACACCGGATGGATCCAGACAATGGGACAGAGGATAAAGTCTGGTAATTTATCTTTTCCAAACCTATCCGGATCCGCTCCAGACTTTTCCAGTCTGTGCAGGAACATAATCCTAGAAAACAACATATGTGCTGATTTTAAAAAGCTTCCCTTACTTTGGACCATCCAGGGACGAGCAGCACCAGGGTGATCACACCTTTCTCCAGCACCATGATGAGCAGGTAGACGCCACACTGACCGAGCCACGCCGCAGCCTGGGGAGGGTCACCTGGTGGAGGGGGTGGGGCAGAGGAATCCCATTAATGAAGACAGGACACAGGGCAGAAGATCAGCTGCTAAAAAGGAAGAAAATAAACTAACAAATTATAATTCTGGGCTAATCCTGGATCAGATAAACTCAGCTGACACATTCCTGGCTGAAAACTCACCTATGAAGCAACATCTGGGATTAATTTATACAAAAACTAGGAAAACAGCTTGTTTTAGTAACGTTTTCCATTCAAGGGGGACGAAACGCAAAGAAAACCAGCTGTAGAGGTACTGATGAGGAATAATTAATGAGAGAAGTTAAAGGGAGTAATCTGGAGCTGCTGGCAGGCCTCCATGACACCCTACACTGGGTCTACAGCACCAACTAGTGGCAGAAATTAGAAGTACGACTCCCACTACCTTCACTTTTATTCAGACAAACTCCTCTTGATGTTCTTTATGTGTGTTTCCACGTTAGGTGAAGGATTTGTCTCTCACCATATTCTCCAAACAGAAGCAAACTCCACTGCTTGTGCTCCACCAGCCTGAAGACCAACTTCACAGCCACCCAGATGACGAGCATTCCCAGCGTTGCATCCAGCAGGAAATTCATCAAATACCTTTGGACAAATGAAGGAAGGGCATCCACACATGTCTCAGTACTGCTTCTATTTCTGGTGTTTTTTACGTTTCAAGCATTTATTTCTGTTACGTTTGATTTTTCTGCCTTATAGTGAGTAAAAACTAACAATTGTGTTTCTCAGTAAATGTGAATCAGATCGATACAAAAAGAAATATGAGTCCACTATAAAGTTTCTCCATGTACTGCACGGTACATGGACCAGGCTCCTGCATATCACACTTTTTCCTTCCACTCAACTTCTCACTAATGTGCTTAGATACAGCACACCTATATTGTAATTTACTGGGAAACACCTACAGCTACTTCTGGTGTTTCTGCTGCTGACTCACAGAGAGCACGGGTCCTCTTTGGTGAGTGTGGAGAGGAAGACGTTGGCGAAGTGGATGAACAGAGCTCCGATGGCCTGCTTGGATGTGTCAAAAAACCTGGAAAAACAGAACAATATGTGAAAATGTGACTTTCTTTTTATTTTTATCTCTTCACATGTTAATCTCATGAAAATATGAAGGAGAGGACCAGGAAGCAGGAGAGAAAAGGTAAATGTCTGACCAGATCCTCCACGGCCGTCTGACGCCTACAGGCTCCCGGAAGCGTTTCACTGGAAAACAATGAAAACGGTGCAAAACAGTGACATGAAGCTCCAGATTACAGCTCAAGTGTCTGCAGGACACCCTGACAACACTTCATTTCTCCTGAGCAGGGACAAGAAGCGCTCCGACAGCACGACTCAGCCGGAGAACAGGATGAAGCTTCATGCAGATATGGTTTTAGGAAGCCACAAATATGCTTTGTTTTATTCTGCTGCATGTTCTGAGGCTTAATTATTAAACACTCATCTTTTTACTGGACAACAGCATTTGTTACTAAATACAGATAATTATTAACATTTTATACTAAAAAAAGACTGAAATTAATATTGAATAAATATTAAATTCACTTCAAAGCAGCTTAGCTTTCTGGATTTTATGTTTTCCTTTAAAAAGTGGAAATCTTAACATTTTGGGTGAAACTGTAAGTTGTTTCAAATAATTTAAATATTATATGAAACGGCATGAAAGTTTTATGTAGCAAAGCCGACCCAAACCATGAGTCTCCGTGCACCATGTTTCAGAGTCAGGATAAAAGTTTAAAGGGAATGTTCTCCATGTTTTCCCCATTCTGAATCTGAATTTAAACCAAAACTGGTGATCAGGTCTTCAGAGTTCCTGCAGCAGGTTTTAGACCAGGTTCTTACGCTTTGCTCGTGTTAAACTTCAAGACTTTTCCCAGACTAAACCTTCAGTTCTCAGTTAGTTACGTTCATTTTTAAATTTGAAAACTTCACTTTCAACTTAGATGTTTCTACAGTGGGTAGGCTTTAAGGGAGGAGGAAAGGAGAGGTGACAGATAAAGGAAAAGACATAAGGACAGTGAGAAAGGAAATAGACCAGAATGAAGAGGAAGGAAAAGTGGGACACAAGGAAGGAAGGAAGGACAGGAAGAAAAGGAACAAAGGAAAGAGACAGAAGAAAGGAGACAAGGAGGTAAGGACCGAAAGCAAGAAGGAAATAAATTAAAGAAAGAAGGATACAAGGACAGAAAGAAAGGATTGAAAGAAGCAATAAGATTTAAGAGAACCAGGAAAAAAAGAAAATGAAGAAGGAAAGAAGGACAATAGCAAAGAAGAAAGGAAAGGACACAAGGAAGCAAGAAGGAAGAAGGTAGGACCTTAAGCAAGGTGGGGAAGAAAGAAAGGAAAGACACAGAGAAGGAAGGACAGAATAAAGAACACAACATTTAGACAATGGGACAGGGAATAAAGTCTGGAAATATAAATATTTTTCCAGATTTATCTAGACCCGGAAAATCCTAAGATCAAACTCCAGACTGTGTTGGGAACCTACTTATGTAAACCTGTGCTGTAGCAGCAGCCCTGCCTATCCTGCCTCTACAGGGTTAGACGAAAGCTGACTTCAACAGAATATTCCTCCCAGTATTCCCAGAAGCTCCCATCTTCATCTGAATCAGGCGACCCTGCTGGTTGCTGAGCAGCTCTGCACACAGATGAACATCAATGCTGCAGTAAATATGAGCAGATGTTTGCTGTGAAGAACAACGCAGACAAGCATGAGGCCTCTATTGATCTCTCTGCTAGCAGGTAACTCAGAGGAGGTCAAAGGCCATTCCTGCAGCAGTCCAAACGATTCATGGGTTAGGGTTGAACTCAGCTGGAAGATTCGATGAAGAAATCATCACTGCACTGATCTTTCCAATCTACAGTCACTATTAGACTAAACCTGCACCTAAA
The DNA here is from genome assembly GCF_021462225.1 of Girardinichthys multiradiatus. Lineage (NCBI taxonomy): Eukaryota > Metazoa > Chordata > Actinopteri > Cyprinodontiformes > Goodeidae > Girardinichthys > Girardinichthys multiradiatus. The sequence continues at coordinate 29,645,133 of NC_061809.1, forward strand.
CACCTCATCAGTTCATCTGTGCAGCACTTTGCCCAATCAATAAGAAGTTCAGGAACTCAACTTTAAGGGAATCCAGGAAGTTACCGGTTAAAAATACACAATTCCTAATAAATCTGATAACTTGGGTTGAGCAGCAGGAATGAAACTCCCTGTTAAGATGATCAACATTCTGCAGGTCAGCTGAACACAATCACAGGTTTTTAAGCTGCATTTAGTAAATCCACAGTGAGATTATGTTCAGCTGATGAAGCAGAAACAGGAATCACTCCAGCAGAAAATATCACAGGTCTGGGAGTCGCTGCGAGACCAAAACCTGAAGAAAAATAGAAAAACTGTTTTCCTTTATGGGAAAAACGGCTCACTACCCCTGTTAAGGTCAGAGGTCATGATCCAACAATAAGAAAGAGTGAGACTGGGCAAGAATGGCCTTCATGGGTGAGTACCAAGACCAGAATCACTGTTGACCCAAAAAAGGCCCGTCTCATATTTGCAAAAAACATCTTAATGATCCCCAGGATTTTTGGAAAAAGTGACAAGACAAAAGTGGATCTTTTTTGAAAGTATGTGTCCCGTTACATCTGGTCCAGAACTAACAGTATTTCAGAAAAAGATCCTGCCTCCAGTCAAACATGGTGGTGGCAGTATGATGATCTGGGGCTGTTTTGCTGCGTCAGGACCTGGAAGACCTGCTGTAATTGATGGAACCATGAGATCTGCTCTCTAGCAGAACATCCTGAAGTGGAAGGTCCCACCATGAGTTTGTGACCTTAAGCTCAAAAACACTTGGGTTCTAAAGCAGGACAGTGATCCAAAGCTCACCAGCAGATCCACCTTAGAATGCATCCAAAATAAAAAGTTTTAGAGTGGCCTAGTTAAAGTCTGAACTTAACCCAACTGAGACGCTTCGCCTTTAACCTTAAGCAGGCCGTTCATGTTGGAAAACGCTCCATTGTGTCTAAATTAAAGCAATTCTGCAAAGCAGAGTGGGTCCAAATTCCCCCACAGTGATGTTGAATCGTTTGAAAACTGCATTTTGTTTGGAATTAGGGCCTGAAATCAAATTCTGCTCAGTGTCCCATCAATTATCGGGTCAGTTCTGCTTCTAGTTAAGACTAAATTCTTTTCAAATGGACCATTAAAATGTGTCTGGTGAAGCTGGTTTATTATGGGCGGGAGAAGAAGAACCGGACGAGTGGGAACCCGCACAAAGCAGCTGAGGTTCCGTCTAATAAGCGGCTTTAATCAGGAAAACTAGACGCCACGTTGACTCGTTAAGGCCCGTCCAGAACCACTGTGTGCCGCTGAAACAACCAGAACTCTGCCGTGGTTCCGTTTATCAGAGATGGACGCGAAAACTGAGAAAATACTCACACATCAGCGTACTGAAGGCCACCACAGCCAGCAGAGCCTGGATCAGAACCCCGAACCTGTCCGTCAGAGCTCCGTTATCACAGCCATGAGGACTGGCCTTATTAATATCAGACATGTTGGACACTTCAACTGGACCGTGGTCCAGGACCAGCTCAACACCGCCGGACCCATACCGGTTCATCATTATTAGTAATGTTCAACAACGACACGATGCAGAAGAAACAGCCGTTTGAGACCGAATCCACGCAGAGAGCAGCCTGTGGTTCTGTTCTGCTCGGTACCGGTCCAAAAGGAAATGTTGGAATCATTCACGGGTAAGCAGCAACATTCCGGGAGGTTTAAGCCGACCGGGAGCATCGATGCTCCGACTCACAACAACAACAAGGACCGAAAGGAGGCGGAAAAACACCAACATTCAGCTTCCGGTAAGCCTGCTTCAAAATAAAAGCATTGGATAACACGAACACAAAAGGATGTATTTCTCACTGATTCGACTTTTATTTTATTATACACTGCTAAAAAAACATAAAGGGACACTCAAATAACACATCCTAGATCTGAATGAATGAAATATTCTCATTGAATACTTTGTTCTGTATAAAGTTGGATGTTCTGACAACAAAATCACACAAAAATCATCAATGGAAATCAAATTTATTAACCAGTGGAGGCCTGGATTTGGAGTCACACACAAAATTAAAGTGGAAAAAGACTACAGGCTGATCCAGGAACTGCTGACACACTCCAGCCACATGAGATCTAGCATTGTCCTGCATTAGGAGGAACCCAGGGCCAACCGCACCAGCATATGGTCTCACAAGGGGTCTGAGGATCTCATCTCGGTACCTAATGGCAGTCAGGCTACCTCTGGCGAGCACATGGAGGACATGCAGCCCTCCAAAGAAATGCCACCCCACACCATTACTGACCCACTGCCAAACCGGTCATGCTGAAGGATGTTGCAGGCAGCAGATCTCTCTCCACGGTGTCTCCAGACTCCGTCACGTCTGTCACATGTGCTCAGTGTGAACCTGCTTTCATCTGTGAAGACCACAGGGCGCCAGTGGCGAATTTGCCAATCCTGGTGTTCTCTGACAAATGCCAAGCGTCCTGCACGGTGTTGGGCTGTGAGCACAACCCCTGTTTGTGGACGTCGGGCCCTCATACCATCCTCATGGAGTCGGTTTCTAACCGTTTGTGCAGACACATGCACATTTGTGGCCTGCTGGAGGTCATTTTGCAGGGTTCTGGCAGTGCTCCTCCTGTTCCTCCTTGCACAAAGGTGGAGGTAGTGGTCCTGCTGCTGGGTTGTTGGCCTCCTATGGCCTCCTCCACGTCTCCTAGTGTACTGGCCCGTCTCCTGGTAGCGTCTCCAGGCTCTGGACACTACGCTGACAGACACAGCAAACCTTCTTGCCACAGCTGGCATTGATGTACCATCCTGGATGAGCTGCACCACCTGAGCCACTTGTGTGGGTTGTAGAGTCCGTCTCATGCTACCACGAGTGTGAAAGCACCACCAACATTCAAAAGTGACCAAAACATCAGCCAGAAAGCATCGGTACTGAGAAGTGGTCTGTGGTCCCCACCTGCAGAACCACTCCTTTATTGAGTGTCTTGATAATCACCAAAGATTTCCCCCTGTTGTCTTTTCTATTTGAACAACAAGATGTGAAATTGATTGTCAATCAGTGTTGCTTCCTAAGTGGACAGTTTGATTTCACAGAAGTTTGATTTACTTGGAGTTATATTGTGTTGTTTAAGTCTTCCTTTATTTTTTTCAGTAGTGTAAATACATGACAGAAACCCCAAATAAGCCTAAATGCAGGAAAAGAACAAAGACCAACATTTAAAAGCATCTGAGCTATTTAAGAAAAAATAAACTTTGACCAAAATGTAAGGAAATTTGTATTCAGTTCATTTTTTCCTTGTTGTAACAATGATTTCATGATTAAAAATAAACGTTATATTATTGGAAAGCCTATTTATTTCCATTTTAAAAGGGAAATGAATCTGAGTCAAGCATAAAGTATAAAAACTTGCCAAATTTTCTTTCCCATTGTTCAGTCAAACATGGACTAAATTATTCTACATATTAATCTGTATGAAACTTTTATCAAGCACAAAAATTCAGAGACAGATCGATATATACCAATGATAAAATTGGCAAATTTGATAAAATCAACTTTTATTTTGAAATTCAACACCAGATATGACTTATTTAGTATTAATGAACTTTATAGATGGTATTAAGTATGTACCCACTACAGATTTCTTCAGTTTTTCTTTTTAGTCTCCATTAAATGTTTCAGATCATCAAATAAATGTTCATATCAGACAAAGAAAACCTGAAGAAAAATAAAAGCAGTTATCAAATGATCATTTCATTTATTATTGGAAAAAATCTATCCAAACCAACTTGACCCTGTGCTCCCAAAGCCTCAAAAATGACTTGTTAACCCTTTCCAGACTGATAGACGTTAACGACTTTGTTTCTCATCAGTTTCATAACTTTCTGTGTTTTATTGATGCCTCAAAAGCTTTTGATCATGTAAATCATCAAGTTATATTTCAGAGGGGTTCTCAAATCCATATTTAGAAGTGTGTTGGAACATTCATCAGTTAATGTACATAACATGGGGTCACTGTGTGTCAGCCCCCTTTAGAATAAGGTTCAGGGTTGGACTGCCTACTCTTCCTTTTAATGGATGATTTATCAAAGCAGCTACAGGACTGTGGGACAGGGTGTGTTCCTGGTGCGACTATAATTAACCACCTGATGTATGCACAGGATTTGGTTATTTTTAGTCCTTGTAGTGAGGGTCTGCCCACAATATGGTCAGGGGCATGATATTATGTACAACGCACTGAAGAGCGGCATCGTGATTATACGAAGCAGGGAGGACCAGATTATTTCCCGATTTCTCTTTATCTGTTGCCGTCCATAAAGTGTGTGCTGGATGTGATCTGTCTCTGGGAGAATGGCATTTTTTAAAGCATACGTGTTTGTGAGGATACAAATACTTTTTACATTACTGTAAATATGAGGACACAATGTCCTCTGGTGCAAATTAGTGCGGAGAAAAATTTGTAGAAATAAATCAAAAATATTCCTGACAGATGTCTGTCTGAAGGTAAAACTGTCAGCTGACGTGAACAATAAAACAACAGGTTTATACTGATGCATAAAGGACAAAACAAAGCTCTCTGGAGTCCATATTAATCTGCTCCATATATCCTCACAAATCCACAGATGACCCACATTCTTAAGGGGTTCACACTAAAATCTGAGGTTCTCCAAAGAGATCAGCTGGTGCCGATATGAGCATTTGATTTATAACATGTTTTGGTGAGAATATTATAGCAGGATCAGACCCAAAAGGCCCAGGTTTGGAGGTATAAAGATTCTGTATCTCTAAAAGGGCTGAAAACAATGGGCATCCAAGGTATGGTATATAGATATAAACTGATTGCAGAATAGATACAAATATATCCTAAATCTTTAGGATATCGAGGGGAGCTGAATCGGTCATCGGACTGTCGAGAATCTGTTCCAGAGCTGCTGCAGGAACATGTTCTCCTCACACCTTCCATGAAGTCTTTGAACTGCTGTCATCAGACGGACGGTACAGCGACAGGACCAGAACCAGCTGCAGAACCAGCAGGCTGCTCCACACTTTCCTGCCTGAAGTTGATAAACTGGTGAACTGCTGTTACATGTCATAGTTTTGACTGCCAACTTGACCCACATGCAGAGAACACTCAGGAACAGAGAACATTTTAATTATTTTATTTAACCACAGGAACGATGGTCCGGCAACCATGCAAGCCGGGCTGGGCTGTGATGAGGAGGAATAAGGGTAAGAAATAATAAATTGGGACAAATGCACTAGATGCAGGTAATGCTTACTGATGAGGTGACGGGTATCTGCCAGGGAGAGATCGCGTCAGGATTGAGAGCTGGTCTGGAGAACGGTGCCGGCGGGAGCCAAGGAAATAATCCTTTGTGGTAGGGTGGACAGGGTTCGCGGCTGAAGCGGTATACTGATCCGTTCGCACTGCCAGCCAGGTAAGATGTCCGATGAAGTTCACGGTCCGTGGGATTTCCAAATATTCTTCTTAACCAAGATAGTGAGGCATAGAGCAATACCTGTGTGGGAGAGGTAGAAGGTTACTAAGGAGCTTAGCATGGAAAGCACTTAAAGTACAAGATTCGAGGAGAGCCGGTTGTAATACCACTTTTATTGCGCCTTAGCTGATGACCAGATAGGCTGCACCTGTCAGCCTCCAGATCTCCAGGACTCCTGCAACACCTAGTGAGGAAACTGGTTACTGGCATGTTCAGCAGTTCAGATCTTGACACAACCTCCCCCTCAACGGCCGCCACCCGGCAGCCCTTGCGGAATACGCCGGGAGGATAGGAAGTCCCGAATGAGGGCAGGGTCCAGTATGAAGGAGCCAGGCACCCAGGACCGCTCCTCCGGACCGTACCCCTCCCAGTCGATGAGGTACTGCCACCCACGACCCCGTCGACGGGAGGCCAGGATCCAGCGGACCAAATAAGCGGGGTGGCCCTGGAAGTCCCGGGCGGGCGGAGGGGGCTCGGCACGAGGGCAGAGCGTACTGACATAGACAGTTTTAATTAGTGAGACATGAAAGACAGGGTGAATACGGAAACTGGATGGCAGGCGGAGACAAACAGTGGAGGGACTGATTACAGAGTGGATGACATACGGGCCAATAAACCTGGGAGACGGTTGTTTTGAAATCAACCAGAGTGGGACGTCACGTGCGGAGAGCCAAACTTTATGACCCAGGCGGTAGGTGGGAGCCGGCACACGTCGCCGGTCAGCGTAGAGTTTATTGAGGACGGCGGACCTCTGGAGAGCGCATGCGCCTGCATCTGCGGATGTGGTGCTGGACTGAAGGCACGGTCGCCTCTTCTTCATCGCCAGGAAACAGGGGCATCTGGTACCCCAAGGAGGCTTCAAAAGGTGTACAGCCCGTAGCAACCGAGATGTGAGAGTTGTGGGAATACTCCACCCACGGTAGGAAGGTTCTCCACTCGGTGGGGTCCGATGATGTTATGCACCTTAAGGCCGACTCCAGTTCCTGATTCAAACGCTACACCTGATCATTAGACTGGGGATGGTATCCAGAGGTCAGCGACACCTTCGCCTCCAGGGCGGCACAGAACTCCTTCCAAACCACGGGCCACGGTCAGATAAAATCTCTTGAGGAATGCCGTGCTTCACCACCAGTTTTGCCGTCTGGAGGGCAGAGGGCAGCTTGCATAGCGGGACGAGGTGACAGGCCTTCGGGAAGCGATCTATGACGGTAAGGATGGCGGTCATGCCACGGGAACATGGTAGGTCCGTCACGAAGTCTATGGCGATGTGGGACCAGGGCCATGAAGGAGTACCGAGTGGCTGCAACAAGCCAACTGGAGGTCAGTTGGAGGTCTTTTTCTGGCGCAGGGCACACAAGCAGCAATGTAGTCCCTCACGTCTTGGTGCAAGGTGGGCCACCAGTACCTCCTGGTGATCGAGGCTATATGCTATATGTTTTTATTGATTTTATGTTTAGATCCCAAAGAGACGCTATTTGGTTTTGATTTATGCTATTAGATATAAAAGGAAATAAGAAAAATTATATTTAACTGATTTAAAGCTCAGTGTTCATCTTTTAAATTAACATGAAATGTTTTCAGTTCCCCTGCATTTTCCTGGGAAACTTTGCAGCAATAAAAACTAGAGCTCTGTGCAAAAACACCTAATTCTCTGTCTTTTCAAGCAGCCGGACATTTCTCCAGGGTTTCTGAAGGTCTTTCTGGACGTTTCTTAGACTGACCACGACAACAGTTCTTCCCCACGTTTTTTTTTTTTTGAGAAACACCTTGTTGGTCTTATAGCTGGAAAGAAAAATACAATGAGGATAAATTAAGCCTTGGGATAATTAGCTGGTAACAAAGAGCCTGAAGATCTGATTGAACGTGTTTTTTCTGCTTATTTGTCTGCTTCACAGATTGAAATTAGGAGCCTTTTTATGCCTGAATGAGTCAAGAAATACAGAAACAGAAACAATGTCTAAAAATGTGTGAATAAAGCAGCAAAATAGTCCAAACATTACTTCAAAATATTGATCATGACGACTTTGAAAATATAATCTATATTGAATAGAATATAGTCTGGCTGATTGGAAGGAAAAACAAAACTATTCACACCCCTTCAACGTTTCCTCATTTTGTTTTTTTGCAACCACAAACATCCAGGGGATTTCAGTGGGAGTTTTTGTGACCGACACGAAGTAGAGAAGAATGAAGAAGTGGAAGGAAAATAATATTTCTTATAAACAAAAATCTGAAAAGTGTGGCAAGCAGTTTACTCTGACACCCCTCAATGCAATCCAGTTCCAGTCAGGGAGAAAGTTCTGGTTAAGTTCTAGAACAATGTCCCAAGCTTTGAATATCTCACAGAGCTCTGTTCAATCCATCATCTGGACATGGAGAGAGGATGGACCACCTGCAGACCTCCCAAGACATGGACATCTACCTAAACTGGCAGCAAGGAGAGCATTAATCAGACAAGCAAGCAATAGGCTCATGGTAACTCTGGGGGAGTTGCAGAGATCCACAGCTCAGGCAGAACGATCTGTCCAGGACAAGTAGTAGTCCTGCACTCCAGAAATCGGACCTTTATGCCAGAGTGGCAAGAAGAAACCCAGTGTTGAAAGAAAGACATAAGAAGTCCAGTTTACATTTTGCAACAAACCATGAAAGAGAAACGGCTGACATTTGGAATAAGGTCCCCAAAAGTTAACTTCTACATGTAAAACACCTTGTGGAGGAAAATGATCACTGCACCTTACCCTGAACACACCATGGCAGCATCATGCTGTGGAGATGCTGGTCAGAGTTGATGAGAAGATGGATGGAGCTAAATCCAGGACAACCCCAGCAGAAACCCTGTTAGAGGCTGCAGAAGACTGGAGACTGGGGTGGAGGTTCACCTTCCAGCAGGACAACCACCCCAAATGTACAGCCAGAGATGCAATGAGATGGTTTAGATCAAAGAAGATTCATGTTAGAATGGACTAGTCAAAGTCTAGACCTTAATCCAACTGAGAACAACACAGTTCTGACTCAGATGGGCTGAATACAAATGCGCGCCGCACTTTTTAGATTTTTATTTGTGGAAAATGTTGAAAACCATGAATCATTTCTTTCTACGTCACATAAAATCCCGATAAATTACATTGAAGTTTGTTGAATGAATTGTGTAGAATAGTTTAGTGTGTGTGTGTGTGTGTGTGTGTGTGTGTGTGTAGTCCAGTTTTTCAGCATCTACAAAAAACATCATGAAACCCAACAGCCACTAACGGAGCGACGCCTCGCTTCTGCTGCATGCGCGCGCACCCTGTGTGCATGCGCAGTGTAGAGGTAATCCTCTCACCCTGGCGCCCGGAAAGCTTCTGCAGATTAACCGCAGGCACGCTTCAACCATCTGTTCCTGCAGGACCAGCAGCTTCCTCTGCCGGGTTGTCACTGCGCTTCGTCTCCAAAGGAATCACAAACAGATTCAGTCTGGACCGCAGCAAACTGCCCCACACAAAGTGGAAAAATCTTCATCTGGCTTTGTTTCAAACTGTCACGTTTACAAGAAAAGTTTTCTGTTATGAAAGAAAATTATTCTTTCATTATGTGGGCTACATGTCAAAATATTTATGTTTCTCCGCCAAACTGAAATTGGCTCAATTTATATTAAATGTAACACCAGGGACAACACAAAACTAATCTTTGAGTTTCATAATGATTTACAAAGGTCAATTATTCCAAAGAGGAACTTGCTTAATTTGCATATCACCTGTTTTTTATATTTCCCAACAAACCTGCAGCAGCTTCTGTTTATAATGTTTTTTTTCTGTCATTGGAGCCACAAAAGAAAAATGATGCAATGCCACTAGGGGGCACTGTTGGTCACGAATAGAGTGAGCTATGAAGTTTTTTGAATTAAAAGAAATTTAGATTTTTGGGTTTAGTACTGATATGACCATAAAGACAAAAAGAAAATAATTAAAATAATTATAGTTGCCTGTAGAAACATACCTCATGTTGTTGCTTTATGTGAGCTTTTAGAGATCAAATAGTTACACCATAACAGACACTCAAAAACGTTGAAGCATCGAATAATGACACAAAACAACAGGATGCATTAAATAGGATGAGAAATCAAACATAACATAAAATAACAGAACAATAACAAGCTGTAAAATATAAAAACAAAGAGGGAATAATATAAGTTTGAGTCACAAAAAACTGCATAAACCTGCCGGTCAAAAGAAGAGATGAATTCAAATAAAGAGATGAGAGAAAGCTCTAAAAGACGTAACATGATGAATGTTGTAGAGAAACAAGCTGAAACATTTTTTGTGTTAAATATATCAGAATTATTGTACGGCATCAAATATGATGTAAATCAGAACAAACTTTAGTAGCCAAGTTTGTGTGCACAAATTTGACGTTGGTTTCCATCGCTTTCATCATACATCTACATCAATCCATAATGTTTAAAACACGGAAAAAATGATGACAAGAAACAGGAAGTACCAGCGTGTTATATATATATTGTTTTCTATAAGTGTTTTTAAATGTAAGTTGTTTTTAATTGATGTCTGTGAACTACATGTGTTGTTTTTTTGAGCCGGTGTCTCAGCAAAATTACACTATGGTGACATAATGACAATAAACTGGACTGGGTTGTGATGGAACAATTGGCTTATTTAGTTTCCCAGCAGAGTAGCTGACTATTCAGGCTGTGAGGTGTTCATTATGTCCATCAGAGAGACAGCCTGGGGGGAGAAACTGTGTCTGTAGCAGCTGGTGTCTGCTAACAGTGCTCTGTAGCGCCACCTGAAGGTCAAAGCCTAAACTGTTTGTGTGCATGATGTGTGGGGTCTGCAGAGATGTTAGCTGCTCTTCTCCTGACCCTAGACCTGTATAAGTCCAGGATGAAAGGAAGGTCAGCCCTGATGATCCTCTCTGCAGACCTGATTGTTCGTTGCAGTTTGGACCGGTCCTGTTTGGTGGATGAACCAAACCCGACTGAGATGGACGAGCAAAGGGAGTTAGGTCCAACATGAATGAAACAAGAGTTTCATCAAAATATGACAAAAAACAGACAGGATCCAAAATAACTGAATTTCACTGAACAAACAGAGGTACAGAAATCATGTAAATCTGGGTCACCAAAGAACCAGAAACACGTGTGAAACCAACAAAATGACCCAGTCATCAAAACATGGCACAAAATAACCCAGATCAGATCAAATATGTGACTAAAAACAAGCTGAGATGGAATAAACAGGTGACACAGTGGGAGAGCAATTCATTTTAGTTTATTAATATAGCAAAAAATGCCACATTACAGAAAAAACAGATCCAGTTTGTCTCTAATAAGAAAGAATTATACTAAGAATCTGATTCATGCTAAGAAGATCCAGTCATATGGGCAGATCAGTCCAATCTGTGAGCATGTAATTACAGTTGGTTTAAAGTTAAGTATGGAAGAGTTATTGATTTGGCATCAATCCTCCTGTCTGAGTAAGCATGTGGCGACAGTGGACAGAAAACCACAGTTGTTGGCTTTTCAGTCAAATAAGGACACAAACAGGAAATACAGGACTGACAAAACTTTAAAAAATGGACCCAAAGAGATAAAAAAGGGACTAAAAATGACATGACAAAATAGCATGAATTTGGGTCACAAAACACCCAGAACCAGATGACCTTAAAACATAATCACACCGCTAGGACGACAGATTACTTCATGGAAAAATGTACAATTTATGGTGCTAAATTACAGAGACAAGATAGAAAAAATGTGAATAATAATAACGATAATAATAATGAGCAGAGGTCTCTTTAGGTGTCAGTCAAATAGAAGGAGATAGATGTTAAATACTGAGGTCCAAAATGTGAGATCAAAGTCCTAAAACCCAACAGAACAGAATAAATTTTGGTCAAATCGGCGAGAAAAAGGAAGAAGTTTAGAGAGAAACGGAAACAGAAAGGAGCAAGGGCAGAAAAACATCCCATAAAGTGTTTTATTGCTGTGAAAGAGTAACTCCTCCAAATAAAAATGTTGAATAACTTCCTGATTTGATCCGAGCTTCTGTGAAACTGCGCTGACGCTGCCTCTGCGTCAGTCTGCTCTCTGGGTTTTTCTGCGCTTTTCTCGCTGCGCTGAAAGGTCAGTGAAGGAGTTGGCTCGAAAATATCTGTACATGTTTGTGGACATGCGCAGACGGGAGATGCCATATTGAAACGGGGGCAGCAGCAGCAGCTGAGAGACGTCGCTGGGAGGGGGGGTCTGTGGAGGACAAACCGGGGCAGGTAAGACAGGTGAGGGTTCCGGTCCACTTCGTGACGTCTTCGATCTCTGTGGGGTTCTTATTGCCACTGCGTGTACGGAATGGACCCACGCAGGGAGTTATTTCCCACCCCCTGCTGCTTTTAGACGCTCTCGGAGTGCTGTCGGTGTGTTTCTGCAGGAAGAAGCGATAAACTAGTTTCTGAGGGACTCAGCTGCTCGCAGCGGAGCAGAACAACTGCGGTAATCATTTTTATTTCTCTGTTTTTATTTGTTACTCTGAGAAAAATCAGGAAATCAAATTTAAAGCTAGAAATAAATTCGGAGGCTGCGCTTGGACACGTTTTAGTAAAAAATGATTTCTGCGTGTCTTTTCGCTCGATTGGGTGACTCGTGGGAGATTTTTATTCGTCACTCGTGAAAGAAATAAGTCCGTGGGAAAGCACCGGACAGTGTGGAAATGTCACGGCAGTCTCAACATGGCGGGCTGTGTGCTGTTCGTGTGGAAGGACTGAAAACTGCCTCTGAAAATCTTTGAAGGAGGAAAAAACCGAACGGCGGCACCAACCTGGCCCGGTTCGGTTTCTTTTGATGGATACACGCGAGATTTAATCAATCAAATCCGAAGTGCGCGTGGGGCAGCTCCGTGGGAGTTTTTTTCCGCTGCAGTTTTCAGTGTGCAAAGTCTATGATCAGGGTGGCTGGTTCCACCCCGACCAGCCTCATCTTCCTCCTGAGCGCTCTGCGTTTCCTCTTTCACTTTTCTCCAAAAACGCTCTTTCGATGCGCCTTCAGCGCCGCGGCGTGTTTCTTCACTTTTCCTCCTGGAGTCCACACGCAGGAAGCCCCCAGACCAAAGTCCCCACGCAGTCCGAAGGGATCCAGGATATTTATGGCTGCTTATCTCCAACATTTCCAGAATTATTCCAGAAGATCCCTCCTTAGATGAAATTCGTGAGGATGAGCTGAATCAAGAAAAGCTGCTTCAGATATGCGTCGTGTCTTAGAGAAGAAGACACATTTTCAGGAGGAAAAATACATAAAGCAGAACAGACATATTTTTCCAAGAAGAGCTTAGTATGAGTCAGGCTGCACATTTATGGTGGTTTACATTTTTTGTGAAAAAGCAACAATTTTTATCTTCCTCAGATATGAAGGTTGTTTTAAAGCACAAACTGATGCATTTATTGTTTGCATTAAAATGCACCAAAAGTTAAATTCCTTCAGTTTCTGTTGGGTTAAAATCTCCTGCAACCATCAATGAACGTACTGCCCTTTAATGGTTACATTTAGTTTCTGAAACGCAGAGTTTGCATTTATCAAAGTTCATCAAAGATATTTGAGGGTTTCCTGCACAGAGGCGCGGGGTAATAGTGCAGACTCTAAATAGATGTCAGGTTTTGTGCAAAAACCACCAAAGATTTATGTTTTTATGCCAATTGTGCTTCTGAAAGATTACAGAGTCAGAAACAAAGATGGGAAGTCTTTTTTTTAAATATTGATTTGTTCTGTTTTGCAAAACAAATCAAGCCTGTTTCTCCATCGAGGATCCACCACCTTAACATCTGATTGCGATGGCTGATTTTCCCTTTTCACTTTCTGGAGTTAATGAGATTTTCTATAAAGAAGCTCTAAATGAAGTTCCTGATAAAGGTTCAGGATGTGTGCATAAACGGGGGTGGTCTGATAAACCTCTATCATTAATCAAGACCGCTGCAGCATTTTTCTGGTCGGTGTCTGTTTCGCTATGTTTTGAATACAAATGATTTTGCATTTGTTAGAAATCTTTCAAATGAAATTGGAGCCAGCAGATCGCAAAGAAAAGCCCAATCGGTGCAGCACTAATTTGGACAAAAGGAGGTCCCCTGAGGTCTCCGCTTGTTGGGAGACATCCGGTCTCTGAGTTGCTGACTGGATGCATGGGACGGTTATGTAAATGTGTTGAATTGGGAAAGCTCTGCAAGCTGCTCCGGGACAGCTGTTGCTCTCAGTTTGTTGTGAAATGATGTAAAACACAGCGAGTGCCTTGCGTCTGCATAGGTGTACTGATGCTTGCAGAATCAGAGGCAAACTTGTTTCATGAAGAAGATACAACTCTTGGAAGGGTCTAAACCAGGAGAACCTCATAGGCAGTAATGCAATAAAAGCCAAGCCCGTGCAGTGGTAGTTAATCTTCTAAATCCCTCATTAAATCTTTGGCGTGGATGGCTTTAGAGAAAGGCAGAAGGGCAGCACGTGCACACCCAGCGCCCCATCTGGGGCCAATCAATTAAAAAACTCTCAATCTGAGACAGCGGGGGCCACAAATGTTCTGCCCCTGAGATTAACACCATCAGGCCAGTTTAATCCCCTGGTGACCAATCTGGGCTGCTTCCTCCAGGATGCTGCTGGTACCATGCGCTGCACTGAGCTCAAACTCTCAACATGGGTTTAAAAAAGGTCCAGAAACTTGTCCTGGCAGATAAAGAGCAGGCGGCGAAGCAGCTGATACTGACAGCGAGTGTTTGGGGAAAAGATTGCTGATGGTTTTCCAACCCTCAGGGTGGAAAAACCTGTTCAACTGGTGAGGTTAAGGAGGAGAAATCACTTGTGAATTATCTTCAGAGGGCTGCTGTTTATAGAGGGTTTCAGCTAAAAAGCTTTAATTTCCACCTTCTGACCTCTGAATGAAAGAATCCTGAGGGGAAAACATCAGGATGGACTTTAGGGAAAAGTGTCAAATGGAAGAGCCTTAAAATTCCTGGGAAAACTCAAACATTCACGCAGACAGTAAACCGGTCAGGCTGAATTTAAGGGAGATGAGCAATGCAGACAGATTGATGCATTTTCTGCGCTCTTTATTAGAATGTAATAAAACATGGTTCAGCTCTAATGTTCAGAGCTTTGTTAAAATGTTGTTCTGGAGCCCAGGAGCAGGTGGACAACGTTGGTTTTTCTAAGGATTTCTTTGGACTTTGGCAGCTTTTCCCCTCGTGTTCAGCCTGGTTTCTGTACCTGATGGTTACGTTGTGCTGTGTGTGAAAGTGGAACGTCAGGCAAAAAGATCTGAGCTATGAGCTGAGGGATGCATCATCTCCTGCAGAACAAAGACCGTTTTCCGCTTCATTCAGTTTGTCAAAAATAAAATCTGCCATTTCTTTTTATCTGGAGATGCATCAACATTTTATTTAAGCCACTCTTATTTTAAGTTCTGTATAAATCAGATAACTGTATAGACTGATGCTTTTAATGCTTAAATATGGATAATTTCTGTGGAATATAGAGCCTGCAGCAAATTATGAACATTTTTATGAAAAGTTTTACGTTGCACCTACAGCTGAAGACATATATATTTATATAAAAAGTCACAAAGTTCAGACTGAACCTTCCTGTTTGAGTTCAGTTAGGATTAGGGAATTTATTTCTATTTGGGATCAAGGAATTAGACTTTAAATATAAATAAGCAGACTAAACAAATACTGAAATATGAGACATTCCTCATTACTGCCAGAAGATAAGGATTATATTTACAGTTTATTATTTTGACTAATTCTGTACGTGTGATGGTTTGGCCCAGTTAGTTCTGTTGCCATTTGGTTAAACATCTCTCATGGATTTAGCTCCATCCATTTTCCAATCAACTCTGACCAACGTCTTTCTTAATGCTGAAGAAAAATATCCCCTCAGCATAATGCTCCCACCACCATGTTTCATAATGTGAACGGTGAGGGATGCATCTAGTTCTGCTTTATTTTGGTCGTCCCATACAATCCTAGTGAGTACATTAAAGTTTGTGGTTGGAATGTGGGGAAAAAAGATGATTTTGATCAGGAGCACTCTGACTCTCCCAGTAGTGTTTGCTTGGCATTTATCTCTTGCTGAACATGCTGAATCCAGATTATCAGTTGCTTTGCAGATGTGTTGGAGCAGGCAGATGTTTTTATCTGAATTATTGCATCTGAGGGGGAATTTAAGGGTAACTCCGTGTTTCAGGTCTTCCTCCTCGTTCACAGAGAACCTCCTGCTGATGAATGTGACGTATCAAACTGCTGAAGATAGTGCTGCTTTTAGGCTCTGTGGTGGTGGTGGTGGTGGGGAGCGTCATGTGAGCCAAGTCAGTCCAGTGTGTTGTTTACGCAACGGGATCTATGCTGGAGCCTCTGTGCGGACGTCACAGCAGTGTGTGTGTGTGTGTGTGTGTGTGTGGTGGTTTGTGGAGACTGTCACAGCCTTTGTACTGAACCTTCGCTGCTCTGCAAACGCTCACACTGAGCTCAAACAGGAGCCGTGTGTTCTCATGTTCTCTGGATTTCTCCGAGAAGAAGGAACGTCTCTGGCTTCGATCCTTCGGATTTAGTTTTTTCTTCCCTGGAACATCGGGATGGCCGGCTCACCTTGTCGGTGGAAGAACTGTGCTCCCTGCTCCTCTGCAGATTAATTCCCAGCTTTGAGGATGGCTATGTGACGGCAGCACTAATTGCTGGGTTGATGGAGAAGGGCTGAAACCGGTGTGTGTGAGTCATTGTTGGTGTGACTGGGTGAGGAAGGACAATCACAAGGCAAGGCTGTGCTCTTCGTACACCTAGCTGGTATTCAGTCTCTTTTCCTGTTTTGAATCGTCATGATGTGGATTTATTCCTTGTTTTTTGGATATTCCAACTCAGTCCCAAACTGGACTCCAGCCACAGGTTTTCCTGATTCTACTGTATCTAATCAACTCCTCTAATGCAGCAGAAGGAGCTTCTGCTGTTCCAGGATCTGCATGTTTGCTGTGAATAAAAATCTATGAGCTCCAGACCATTGAACAAGAAATAATAATGTGAATTGGTGGAAAACAGGATGAACTTGTTTTTTCATTTTTCACCTTTTTAAAGATCAAATTTATCAGTAAGGGAAGTAAATCCTGACAATTGTTGCCAAAAGGTTTGTTATTGATGTTTTATTGACACGTTTAAAGGACTTTACATTAAATAACTGAGGATTGTTGTGGATCTCTCATATCGGGGTGCAACATTTGATCTGAAATATCTCCTCTACTAATATCTCAGAATTAGAAAGCTGCAAGAAAAACAATCATTAAAAATAAAGCAATAATTTTTTTTTATTGAGTTTTGCTTCTAATTTTTTTTAGAATCTGGATTTTGTTATGTTTATAATCTTTTCAGCTTCCTATAATATATCAGTACATGCCCAGTCCTGCATTTTAAAGCCTTCAGCCTGATCTTTAAAGGGTTCCATTTTGATGGAGATGCACTGATCCACCTGCTGGAGGTCGCAGGTGGACAGTTGCATCATTGATCCGCTCTGATCCGTGATCAAGAGGTCAAATAATGAAACTCAGATCTAGTTTTCCTGTTCGTTAAACTCCCACCTTTTCTTATCTGTAAACACGTCAACCAACAGCATCTACTGGATGTGTTCATTTCAATACAAATCAGGGAGATCAGAGAAACATGAGCTTTGATGCATAAATGCGAAGAATCCTTCTGTTGGATCACAAAAGCATTTTTTGAGTTCAAGTTCTGATTGGTTAAAATCAGAATCAGCAGATCAGAAGCAAACCAGAAATTTTGGCCAGGAAGAGCCTGATTGGTGCCTTTGTACAAGGAAGGCCAGAGCATGACCATGACTTTAAGCAAAGATTTGCTTAAAATTTACATCTTGACCAAAATGTGTGAAAAGACGACCATCACCAACTAATGACAGATGTTTCTTCATCTGAAGGGCTTTCTCCACCTCTGTGATGTCAAGTTTAACCTGTTTTCTCCTGTAGAAGAAGGTTTAACATCATTTTTCACACTTTGCTTGAATAAAGTCCCACGTTACTGTAATAAAGTGGTCTTCATCGACAGTTCTGGTTGGTTTCTGGACATCGTTTCTTGTCATTTATGCTTTTTCAAGCATCATCCTTGATCTGATCATCCACCAGCAGCTCTTTGGGATTCACCTTCTTGGAGCTAAAGACCTGCTTCCTGCCTGTCAAACTTTGGGATCTATCCTATATTCAGCTAAAGAAATGGTGTTCGGTGACAGGCTGCTGAACACGAAGCAGCTAAAGATCCAGTTTAAAATTGGTTCTTTCATGTGTGGTTCTGTAGGTAAAACACCCTTTGGATCACTGTGTGTGGTTCAGCTGTACAGCATGTGGGATCATAGAGGAACTGCTTGGATGCAGAACCTGAAGACCTTGCTGAAGACAAATAGACTGAAGAGCAGTTTTTACCCCGTTTCTGAACGCTGCTGATCCAGGACATTTTAAGAGCGATGCATAAAAGCTTGTCTGTTATTTATCTGTTTTACTGAAAATGTGAATCTGATATTTTAAGGTCTTTAAATTGTTGAAATGTTGGATAAAGTCCTTCAAACTATACCTGATCTATTTTTGTGTACCTGTGTAAGTCCTCCTCCAGTCAAAGTCAGCTAGTGAAGGATGATGCAATTAAAAATACTAAAGGAAGAAACCTAATTTTCTTTTCTGAGAAGATCCGGTTTTGCTTCTAGGTAGAAGGTCTGGATTAGTGATGTCACTCTGAGTGGTATTTTATTGATTAGATGATCTGTTTGCATGAAGTGGAAGAAATCCCTCACACTGGTTCACCAGGTGTTTCAGGTTTTTACCTCCTGCTGTGAAATCATACCTCCCACACGTCTCATGCATAGAGCAACTGTCTCTAACAGCAGCAGAGGACGTTCTCAAAAAAACAATTATACTTTTATCAGAACCGTGAAGAAGAGAGTCCAGCCCCTCTCGGGGAGATGGGTTCCAGAGCCCGCTGTGCGTGGAGGTGAGCCCGACTATTTCTAGTCGATATCTCTCGACCTCCTGCACAAGCTCAGGCTCCTTCCCCCCCAGCGAGGTGACATTCCACGTCCCAAGAGCCAGCCTAAGCATCCGGGGATCGGGCTGCTGAGGTTTCCACCTTCGTCCGCCACCCAATCCTCTTTGCACCGGTCCCTCACGGTTCCCCCTGCAGGTGATGGGCCCACTGGGGGATGGCCTCGTGTCTCTTCTTCGGGCTTGGCCCGGCCAGGTCCCGCAAGGAGCAACCCAGCCACCAGGCGCTCTTCGACGAGTCCCGACCCCAGGCCTGGCTCCAGGGTGACACCCCGGCTCCGCCGTACCGGGCGACGTCACGTGCCTCGATTTAATCGTCGTCATGAGGGGTTCTACTCTGGAGTGGCCCACGAGGAGAGGCGGCAGGCTGGGATGGGTTTGCTTGTCGTCACCCAGCTCAGCAGTCTTGTGTCGGGGTTTACCCCAGTGGATGAGAGGGTCGCATCCCTGCGCCTTCGGGTTGGGGAGAGGTCTCTGACTGTCGTCTCGGCCTACGGGCCAAGCAGTAGTGCAGAGTACCCGGCCTTCTTGGCGTCCCTGTCTGGGGTGCTGGATAGTGCCCCTCCCGGGGACTCCATTATTCTGCTGGGGGACTTCAACGCCCACGTGGGAAACGACAGTGACACCTGGAGAGGCGTGATCGGGAGGAATGGCCTCCCCGATCTGAATCCGAGTGGTGTTTTGTTACTGGACTTCTGTGCTAGTCACGGATTGTCCATAATGAACACCATGTTCAAACATAAGGGTGTCCATCAGTGCACTTGGCACCAGGACACCCTAGGCGGAAGGTCAATGATCGACTTTGTTGTCGTATCATCAGACCTTCGGCCGCATGTTTTGGACACTCGGGTGAAGAGAGGGGCTGAGCTGTCCACTGATCACCACCTGGTGGTGAGTTGGATCCGCAGGAGGAAGAGAAAGCCGGACATACTTGGCAGGCCCAAGCGCATGGTGAGGGTCTGCTGGAATGTCTGGCGGAGCCCTCGGCCAGGGATGTATACAACTCCGGGAGAACTTTGACCAGATTCCACGGGACGCTGGAGACATATAGTCCGAGTGGACCATGTTCTCCGCATCTATTGTCGATGTTGCTGCCCGTAGCTGCGGACGTAAGGTTTGCGGTGCCTGTTGCGGCAGCAATCTCCAAACCCAGCGGTGGAC
This sequence comes from Girardinichthys multiradiatus, assembly GCF_021462225.1. Lineage (NCBI taxonomy): Eukaryota > Metazoa > Chordata > Actinopteri > Cyprinodontiformes > Goodeidae > Girardinichthys > Girardinichthys multiradiatus. The sequence continues at coordinate 29,664,846 of NC_061809.1, forward strand.
ACCGGCAGTAAGGGACGCTGTCAAGCTGAAGGAGGAGTCCTACCGGCTGTGGTTGGCTTGTGGGACTCTTGAGGTAGCTGACGGGTACCGTGAGGCCAAGCGTGCTGCGGCCCGGGACTACCGGTTGGCCTCGAAGCGATTCTGGCAAACCGTCCGCCGCCTCAGGAGGGGGAAGCAGTGCTTCGCCAACACTGGCCGTGGAACACTGGACTAGCTCTGTACCCTCTACAGGGTACTCGAGGGTTCATGGGAGTTTGCCCAACCGGTCTACATGTGTTTTGTGGACCTGGAGAAAGCATTCGACCGTGTCCCTCGTGATGCCCTGTGGGGGGCGCTCCAGCAGTATGGAGTCGGGGGCCCTTTATTAGGGCCATCCGATCTCCGTACAAGCGGAGCAGGAGTTTGGTTCGCATTGCTGGCACAAAGTCGGACCTGTTCCCGGTGCATATTGGACTCCGGCAGGGCTGCCCTTTGTCACCGGTCCTGTTCATAATTTTTATGGACAGGATTTCTAGACGCAGCCAAGGGCCGGAGGGGGTCTGGTTTGGGGACCAGAGGATTTTGTCTCTTCTTTTTGCAGATGACGTGGTCCTGCTGGCCCCTTCTAGCCAAGACCTACAACATGCACTGGGGCTGTTCACAGCCGAGTGTGAAGCGGCTGGGATGAGGATAGGTTCCTCCGAGTCCGAGGCCATGGTTCTCGACCGGAAAAGGGTGGCTTGTCTTCTTCAGGTTGGAGGGGAGTTCCGGCCTCAAGTGGAGGAGTTTAAGTATCTCAGGGTCTTGTTCACGAGTGAGGGAAGAATGGAGCGGGAGATCGACAGATCGTGGCAGCTGCCGCAGTAATGGGGGCGCTGTACCGGTCCGTTGTGGTGAAGAGAGAGCTCAGCCAAAAAGCGAAGCTCTTGATTTACCGGTCGGTCTAGGTTCCTACCCTCACTTATGGCCATGAACTTTGGGTCATGACCGAAAGAACGAGATCCCGGATACAAGCGTCTGAAATGAGCTTCCTCCGTAGGGTGGCCGGGCACTCCCTTAGAGATAGGGTGAGGAGCTCGGCCATCCGGGAGGGGCTCGGAGTAGAGCCGCTGCTCCTCCACATCGAGAGGAGCCAGGTGAGGGGCTCGGGCATCTATACCGGATGCCTCCTGGACGCCTTCCTCGGGAGGTGTTCCAGGCACGTCCCACCGGGAGGAGGCCCAGGGGATGGCCCCGGACGACACACTGGAGGGACTAAGTCTCTCGGCTGGCCTGGGAGCGCCTTGGGCTCCCCCTGGAGGAGCTGGGGAGGTGTCTGGAGAGAGGGACGTCTGGGTATCTCTGCTGAGTCTGCTGCCCCGTGACCCGGTCCCGGATAAGCAGAAGACGACGAGTACGAGTACAGAACCGTGAAATCAGAAGCTCTGTTATTCTCTGTTGGAGATGGGAACTCCAAGACGTCTTCTGTATGTAGAAATGAGTCTCATGCATTATTCAGGGTGGGACAGCACTCTTCCAAATCTTGAAGGTTCTCCGTACCTTCTAATCTTCAGTTCTCTCCAGATTTTTTCAGGTGGATCTGGGTTTATGTTGTTCCTCTGAAACCAGCTGATGTTTCCTTGGCTGTGTGGCAGAATATTGTCTTCCTGAAAAATTTTCCTTTTTCCATCCTCCATTTATACTCAGTTATGAGCTTTGTCAGTATCAGATGCTGCACAGCAGCCCACACGATGATGCTCCCACCTCCAGGTTTCAGAGGTTTTGGGTGATGTGCAGTGATATACAGACAGGTAAACTTTGGTCGCGTCTGATCAGGCTTCCAGTGTCTTCCTGGCTTTTTTCTTCAGCAGTGGAGTGTTGTGCCGTGAGAATTCAGAGAAGCCATGGTGGTTGAGTTTTCATGGAAAGGTTGGTCCTGCTTATTCCAGATCTTTCTGAATCGCCGTGTTTGGTCCTGGACTCTTGGACAACTCTTCAGATATTTTTTGAATACTCTCACACATCTTGTGAGGAGCGCCTGGCCATGGTTGGTTTATGGTGGAAGGATGTTCTTTTATTCAAACATTTAGAAATGCAGCTTTAAATAATGTCATCAGGATGTTCTGCAGCAATGAGAAGGTCTTGAGAAAGAGATTAATGCTTTCACCAGAGTAACCCTATGAATGAGAACCGTTTTATAGGCTAGCAGTTAGTACTAAACCAGCTGACATTAATTTGCATGTGTTGAAATGTAGGTGCAGGGGATACTTTCTAAATACTGACAGATTTCAGATGCTTTCTTGGCCTTTTGCTGTTTTGCAGCATCTTTCCTTCATGTCTTCTGTCATTAATAATTGTAAAAGTCCACTTTATTAAACATAACTTCATTTATTTATTTGTATGTGGGGAGTTCTTGGGTTTTTACTAACATCTGATGTGAATTTAATGTCAGTCAGGCCATTAAAAATAAATTTACCGAGAATAACGTCGATATGTTCAATACTTGTTTGGATTTCTGAACATATGACTATCTTTTGATGCACAATATTTGCAGAACATCTACAAAATTTAACAAACAAAAGAAGCAAACAATACTGAGTTCCTCGGTTGCATATGATTGAAGGACGTCCAAAGAGAAACATGTGGAAGATCTTGAGAAAGCATGAAGAAGTATTGATGAAGAACATTTAAAAAGGGAGGGAGAAACTTTCCATTTTCCCAAATTTAGGAAAGTAAACGTTATTATAGGTCCACTCCGACTCGTCTCAGTCAGTCTTGTTCTTTCCGAGGCAACATGTTGTGCAATGCAGGAAGTTAGTCTGTTTGTGAACCCTTGTTGCCTACAGATAAAACCCTCGACTCTGGCAGTCGGTGGCCATGAGATCAAGCTTAGAGGTCTCTGCTCATCAGGTCCAACAGGATGCTGCTGGTTTGCTGATCATCAGTTACAGGGGTTGGACAATGAAACTGAAACACCTGTCATTTGAGTGTGGGAGGTTTCATTGCTAAATTGGACCAGCCTGGTAGCCAGTCTTCATTGATTGCACATTGCACCAGTAAGAGCAGAGTGTGAAGGTTCAATTAGCAGGGTAAGAGCACAGTTTTGCTCAAAATATTGAAATGCACACAACATTATGGGTGACATACCAGAGTTCAAAAGAGGACAAATTGTTGGTGCACGTCTTGCTGGCGCATCTGTGACCAAGACAGCAAGTCTTTGTGATGTATCAAGAGCCACGGTATCCAGGGTAATGTCAGCATACCACCAAGAAGGACCAACCACATCCAACAGGATTAACTGTGGACGCAAGAGGAAGCTGTCTAAAAGGGATGTTCGGGTGCTAACCCGGATTGTATCCAAAAAACATAAAACCACGGCTGCCCAAATCACGGCAGAATTAATTGTGCACCTCAACTCTCCTGTTTCCACCAGAACTGTCCGTCGGGAGCTCCACAGGGTCAATATACATGGCCGGGCTGCTATAGCCAAACCTTTGGTCACTCATGCCAATGCCAAGCGTCGGTTTCAATGGTGTAAGGAGAGCAAATCTTGGGCTGTGGACAATGTGAAACATGTATTGTTCTCTGATGAGTCCACCTTTACTGTTTTCCCCACATCTGGGAGAGTTACGGTGTGGAGAAGCCCCAAAGAAGCATACCACCCAGACTGTTGCATGCCCAGAGTGAAGCATGGGGGTGGATCAGTGATGGTTTGGGCTGCCATATCATGGCATTCCCTTGGCCCAATACTTGTGCTAGATGGGCGTGTCACTGCCAAGGACTATCGAACCATTCTTGAGGACCATGTGCATCCAATGGTTCAAACATTGTATCCTGAAGGCGGTGCCGTGTATCAGGATGACAATGCACCAATACACACAGCAAGACTGGTGAAAGATTGGTTTGATGAACATAAAAGCGAAGTTGAACATCTCCCATGGCCTGCACAGTCACCAGATCTAAATATTATTGAGCCACTTTGGGGTGTTTTGGAGGAGCGAGTCAGGAAACGTTTTCCTCCACCAGTATCACGTAGTGACCTGACCACTATCCTGCAAGAAGAATGGCTTAAAATCCCTCTGACCACTGTGCAGGACTTGTATATGTCATTCTCAAGACGAATTGACGCTGTATTGGCCACAAAAGGAGGCCCTACACCATACTAATAAATTATTGTGGTCTAAAACCAGGTGTTTCAGTTTCATTGTACAACCCCTGTACATGTTCTACCTGTTAGGGTCTGAGTAGACCTGGAGACGGTTAGAACAGATAAAGTAAAAGAAGAAACCAGAACCTCATTATAAACCTGCAGAGCAAATTACCATATCATTAAAACTCTAATATGTTTGTGTCACACGTTCATATTTCCTCATTTACCTTCTATATTTAGCTGCTTTTCAATCACCATGTGCTTCCGTTTCTCCCTTCATGTGTGCAAATTTATCTCATCTCATGTTAATTTGTTGGTTCCATCTTCTTGCTTGCGTCCTTTCAGTTTTTCTGCTTCGCCCGACTTTGATTGTTTTACATGGCTGAGTTCTGCTGTGGCATGCAAATAACCTGCAGAAGCGTGCAGGCGTGTTGCAGAGCGCAGGCTGCAGAGGCTGAGGATGGTCTGCAATTACAGCTTCATCAAATTACACTTTACATCTGCTCACTGTTGCAGAGTTTCAGTCCTGGAAGATTTGGAAACCTCAACCTGGAGGTCTGCTCCTTATGCTGGACACCCACTTATTTATTTATTTTTATACATATATACATATATATATATATATATATATATATATATATCTGCAGGGTAGCTGTGAGGTGTTCATTGTGTCCATCAGAGAGATGCCTGGGGAAGAAACTGTCTCCGAAGCGTCGACCTAAAACTTAAAGGTCAAACAGGATCCTGGCGTACGTCCCTTGGTGGTCCAGGTGGTGCAGGATGAAGAGTAGTCCTAAGTTAACTGTTTGCCTGTTAAGCAAACTGAAGGGGGTCCATCAGGGGTCTGTGATGTTCTTCAGATGCTTTAACGCCAGATGCTCAAAAGATTTCATGACCACAGACGTCTTTGTGACAGGTCTGTAGTCATTTAATGTGACTATGTGCCAGTTGGTCGAAAAGCCTTAAAGCCTGAAAGTGCAGGCTTTTCAGGTGGAAATACCATCAGGTCTTGGAGGTTTCCTGGTCTTCTGATGCTGAAAGAGCTTTTTTTACATTTTCCTCAGAGATCTTTAATGCAGGCAGGGGGACATAGGGGAGGAGGTTGTAGAGTTGTCGGTGGGGGTGCAGGTGGTCCTTTTGTGTGGGAGTGAGGTGTAAATGGCTGGTTTTCCATCCTACAGAAGAATCTGTTGAGGTCGTGAGCCAGTCGGGGGATCATCACAGATTCATGTAGCTAGTAATGTCATTCAAGTTCCTCCAAATTGCTGCTGGATCGTTAGCTGAGAAGCCTCTTCTTTGCTTCTCGCTGTAGCTTCTCTTTGCTTTCCTGATCTCCTTTGTCAGTTCGTTCCTGGCCTGCTTATCCAGGTTGTTCCCACTGCAGTGAGCCTTTACCTTGGTCCAACTCAGCTTTGTCAGATGTGAAGTGAACCACGGTTTATAGTCATGTATGTGTGAAAGGTCTTGGTCTGCACACACATGTCCTCACAAACACTGATGTCTGATGTCAAAGCATCAGTTGATTTATTCGAAAAAGACTGGAGATTCAACATGCCTTGTGTCCTCCCAGTTGAATGATCCCACTAGGTGTTTATTAAAGAAATCTCCCAACTTCTAGAAACTGTCTGGTTGAATTGATCCATTTCCTGATTGTTATGTGAGGAATCAAAGAATTCATAGCTTGAAGTTTTCTCCTGCAGGTCCGATCAGGTGGAAGTGAAGAGATGCACTGAGGGAGGATTGAAACACATCTGCTCAAAGATCAAATCCTGGCAGAAATCAGAAGCTGTAGGATGCAGACCGGCACTCAGGACCAGCCGCTGGCCCTCACTGCAGCTCCGCCAACCAATGGGAAGGAGGAAGAGGTGAACACAGGTGAGATTTTTGGGGCTGGGTGGTTAGATACAGCTTCCATCTTCAGGCTGATGGATCAGTGGTGGTAACATCTGCTGTAGATGCATGTCATTGTTTGGATTTTTCTCTGTACGCCTTAATTAGGTCCGAGCAGGAAGGGCTGCAAGGGCCTATTGTAATTGCTCCGTTTCTTATTATTATTCAGGCGACAAATGAATTGCCTTTTTGGGGCCCTGAACATATTCAAAAACTCACCAAACTTTTACCAAAATTATGGGAAGAAACTTGTGCCATCAGAAACTGAATTTGAATTTCTCAGACTGAATGATTCTTTGTCTCATGACACACCTCCAGAAAGGAAGTGGGGGAGATTCTCACAGCCTGAAGAAGCTGAAACAAGATTTAGAACGTAGTGAAATAGCAGGAGAACCAATCATGCATCCCATTCAGTCTCTCACATGAATGTCAGCATTTTAATCAGGTGGAGGTTTGGACTTTGACTAGACCATTCCAGTATATTTATTATTTTCTCTTCCAGCCACTCTGTTGTAGATCTGCTGCTGTGTTTGGGGTGATTGTTCTGTTGAGGACCCAGATTGGACCAAGCTTCAGCTGTTGGACAGATGGACTCACATTTAACTCTTGAATACTTTGGTCTGCAGAGACTTTAATGGTCCACTCCTCTTCAAAATAACCCCAGATCATTATCCCTCCACCTCTGTACCTCACAGTTGATCTGAGGTGTTTGTGCTGATCTGCTGTGTTTGGTTTTCTTCAAACATGGTTCTGTTCGTTTTTGGTGAAACATCTCTATTTCAGACTTATCTGTCCAAAGGACATTTGCAAGTAGCAGTTTTCTACAACATTCATCTGAGTTTGTAGCATAGAATCCTGGGATGCCTGAGCTCCCAGGTTCCCCTGAATGCAACATCTGGTGAAATCCAACTGAACAAAGTGATGGAAACTGCGCAGATGTTTCACTGACACAATATTTATTTGTTGGTGAAAAGTGTTGAAATTTACAGAGGTTTCCTGAACGCCACAAGCCTGTCAGCATTGCAGAACATTTTGACGTGGGTTTCAGTAAAAGACAATAGAGCATGTGAACTTCTCTGTGGTGCATTTCCTCCAGCCCTGAGCATTTTTATGTTAAATAGTTGACTTTTACATTATAAAGAAAAATGCTACTGATGCAGGTTGCAGTTCCACCACAGTAGTTGAGCAGTCCTTCATAAAACAGGCACAGCAACCTGGTGACATCTTGATTTCTGCATGGGGCACAGTGAGACACAACCCCTCCAGGATGTCATCAGGCAGGACCTACACATTAGCCTTCGTGGTCAGAGATCACCTAAAGCTGCTGTAGAGCCAAGCTGACCCTCAGCATACAGCGTGCTACATCAGAACATCAGCATCACAGAGATGGAGCATTTACAGCAGCTCTGCTCCTCACAGTGAAGAAACGATCCTATGGTTTATTTATAGCTGTTTTCTGTTAGCAAGAGTTTTATTTTATAGTTAGTTCATGTAAAAAGAAACAGATTATGAAAATATTACAGACTCAAACTTCATGCTGTGATAGACAAACTCAACACAAATCAGATTTATAAAATGGAAGGAAAATAATTCAAAAATTATTTCTTATTCATTCACTCAGATAAAACTCTCCTAAAACCACCCATTTTCTTCTTGTTATTTTTCTTTAAATAAAAGCTTTTTAGTCATTAAAACTGGCCTTAAAAGGGTTAAAACTTCAGAAAACTTGTTACATATGATGAGGACTGATGTTAATAATGTTATACATAGAAATAATTTGGTAAAACATGATGTTTCTGTGATGGTCTTTAGGGGAACAAGTTTTTGTCTATGAGACACAGGTGGAGCTCATAATGATGTGACCTCCCAGGGGTGAGAGATTGGTTTGGTCCAAAGTAGGGGGTTCTGCAATCCTAATACAGCATTTTGTCACACTTATTTATAATAAACTTAAATATCTAATGTTATTGATCCCTTTTTATGTGGTCCAGGCCTTAAATAGGATTTCACCTGCACCTGTAATTAGCAGTGTGAAGCTGGGTTAGTCTGCAGAAACACAACAGAGTTTATCGGTGTCCCACTGGGAAGGTCAACACTTCAGCACCAACATCAGTGACGTTCTGAAAGACAACTGTGCCCTCAGATGGGTCCGTTCTCTTAGTGTCTGCACTTATTTCAGACGTCTCTGTGTTGTGTTCAGATGCAGAGTCCATGGAGGAGGAGTTCATCTGGGAGGAGTACATGGAGGAGACGGGAGCCGACGCCGCCCCTCACACCACCTTCAGACATGTGTGTATGACCGTCAGCCTCAGAGATGAGCAGCTTGGACCTGCCTAACCCCGCGTTGGAGAGGTCCAGGCTGCTGTGGAGCAGAGTTCATGCTTTCAATACTCCTCTCTTTGTTTTGTCTATATTTCCTTTTGACACAGGTGACCTTTGGCTGTTTTAAAAGTATTTAACAAGTGAAGCAGAAAAGCATTCGGGACATTTATTGTGACAAAGCTCTAGCTTTGCAGGTTTCCGCTGCTTTAATGCAGTTTCTTTTTAATAATTTAGCAAAGCTAAAATCTGTTAACTCACTTTCTTTATTCCACATATTTCCATTGTTTCCTGCTCTTTAATAGTTACTACACAGACCACACATTATTTATACAAGGAAGAGTCCATTGCATGCTGAACATTGTTCTAAGAATATGGAGAAAATATGCATTTGCTGTAGCTTCTTTTCACCTATTTTGATGCTCTATGATAAATATTTAAAGATCCAATACAGAATAAGATGGGAAGAAGAAAGATCAAATGCAGCAGTCTGTTTTTTGGGATTGAAAGTTGTCGGGTGACACTTTTGGAGGATGGTTGTTAGTTTTTTAAGTCGTTTATCAAGATAAAACATCATCCTTCAGCACTCCTGGTAAATCTGTAAAAGTATTTGAAATTAAAAAAGTAATTAATCTTTTATTGCATTTAAATTATCTCGGTAAAAAAAACATGCTCAGAAATTCCCCTGGTGCCAAATCAGTGCCTAATTAATTTTTAGTTATAGTTATTAATAGATGTTTTCCATAAATATAATATAGCACAACGATGCATTTATCTTCAAAGTGAGAAAAACAAGAGAACATACCATTCAAGTTGAGCAGGTGTATGTTGATGTTCAGAAATCCAGAAATGTCAGCAAGAAATCATCTCACCTAAACTCGCCCATGCCTGCAGTCAGAGGTAAAGGTGCCCGGGTTTAACTTCCCAACAAAGGAGGATGGGGGGGGGGTTAAAACATCTGCAGAGGTCAATGTTGGAGAACTGAAGCAAAAAGTGGTCTATTGGTGTCACCAAAGCTCAATAACAACCAGCAAAACTCTGGCTGCCTGGGAATCATGCCAGACATCATCACAAACATAAACATGTGGTGTTTGTTTAACTATATTGAGCTGCATGGTTGGGTCAGATGATACACAGCTTGAGCTTCTCAGTTACAAATACTCCAGGAGGGTCTGCTGTGCCCAAAGTATGGTGGAGGATCTGTCATGCTGGGGGCTTGATTCTGTTCCAAAGGCCTAATCTCTGGTCTGAGTTCAGACCATCAGGGATGTTGAAACTGATTGTTTCCTAGTTTGATTCTGTTGGTCTTCAGTGTCATGTCTGTTTGTGTTTTGGCTTCCGGTCATTTTGACATGATTCTTTTTATGAATGTGTTCTGCTGGTCCGGTCAGTTTTATCCTCCGTTGGTTGATGATTTTTAATAAAAAGCTAGTCTCATTGTACATTAAATGTATTAATTTAGCTTACACATGACAAATTTGACTTGAAATCAGTCCAAAACCAGATCATTCCAAAGGTCTGGGTCCATTAAGGTCCAGATGGATGGCAGCTGATCCTGGATGTGAGGTCCTTATCCATCAGATGACCGTGTGTTGGACAGACGGAGCAGCTGTCTTGGCCGGTGGAGACATGTATGCTGTGGATTTTAAAAAGTGTGTCAGTGTTTCAGTTTCTTCCATCACCTTCAGCAGTGAATGTAATGAGGGCAGGATTAGAAAGGGTGATCTTTCTGAGTTGGTCCTGATGTTGGAAAGCTGTCTGAGTGCTGATTGGAACTCTCCAGGGAAGATACATTGCCTTGTTGGGAAGTGGATTGAGTTCCTAGGAAACAGACAATGAATTCCCCAGGAAAATGTGATTTAGTGAAGGGCTGCCCTCGTTTCTCTCTCTCTGCTTGGACAAATTGAAACAATGATTTCTCCTGGGCCTACACACACACACAGACTCTTAAGAGTCAGACTTTGCTGCCGAGGCTGCCCTCTTACATAACCCAGCAGAGAGCGAGAGAGACTGCACATTTGCATTGTTGCAGCAGGAAGTCATGGGGCCAATTGTATTGTGTTTATTTCTAAGATGTTGTCTCATCCATTCATTGGTGTTTGAGGGCTAAATGTGAATTTCCTGTTGAATTGTAGCACTCCAGCATAGATTTATTACTTTTTTGTTTGGTTTTAAGGTGCTTTGTCGCTATTTAAATCTTCTTACGCAAGGACCAGTATGAAAATTATTATTTTGTTATCAATGGCTACTTTTGCTAACAGATGCTCAAGCTAATGACTATTGAAGCTAGTGGCTACTTTTGCTAACAGATGCCCAAGCTAATGGCTACTGAAGCTAGTGGCTACCTTTGCTAACAGATGCTCAAGCTAATGACTATTGAAGCTAGTGGCTACTTTTGCTCACAGTAATCAAGCTAGTGGCTACTGAAGCTAATGGCTACTGAAGCTAATGGTTACTGAAACTAGTGGCTACTTTTGCTAACAGATGCCCAAGCTAATGACTATTGAAGCTAGTGGCTACTTTTGCTCACAGTAATCAAGCTAGTGGCTACTGAAGCTAATGGCTACTGAAGCTAGTGGCTACTGCTCAGATCAATGCCAGTTTTAAAACAAATGTAAACCAACTCTTTCTTTGAAAATTTGCAAAACATTGGAAGGTATTTTCATATCAAATATTTCTTGGCAAATGTCCCTGTTGCTGTGAAAACTGTTAACCTGTGGTTGGATTCTCTCAAACCACCATTTAATTATTTTTTTAATCTTGTTTAGATCATTTTAGTAATCAATCCTTTTGGCTGCGGGTCAATTCTCTCCTTTGCCAATTTGTTTCCAGTAGTTCCTCCCTTCTGACTTCCATTTCCGACCCGAGAAACTAATTTCTATGCAATGATTAATTCTTTTTAAGTACTCTAACGGTATTATATATTACAATCTATATCTATGTGTTGCTGTTATCTCTGCATTGGTCAGCAGGCTTTCTTGAAATATAACATTATTTACCAGAATCACAGAACCACATCTACCACAGTAAGCTCTGAGTTAATTGTAGGAAAATATGTGAAATGTTGTAACAGACTCCACAATGCGTAAAAACTGATTTATTCTGTACAAAAGATGGGTAGGAAACAACCAAAACTGTAAACTGACCATCACCCTAATTTCTGCTGTCTGTTGCGATCTTTCTGGCTGATGCCTCCTGAAGGTAGGAAGAAACACTCCAGTGTTGCTTGTTCCTCACACACAGGCAGGGGGTTTCAGATGAATAAAATACTTTCCTTCTGTATGTTAAAGTCTGAGCTAATTCCAGAGACCCTGTGTGGCATTCAGAGACAGATAGTAATATCAGTATGGAGTTTAGACCTTATATAGCCAGCTGTCAAAGTGTTTGGAAAGTTTTGGGTTTACGATGTTTTAGATGCTGGAACTAAAGTTTTTAACGTGGTTCTGCCTTTTCTAGCTTAATGCATGATTCCCCCATTAATATTTCTGCCCAATTCTTCAAACAGAGATTGGTCTCACTGCTGTCTGCTTTGTGTAAGATACTTATTTCTCACAAATGCTGAAACAACAATGCCTCAAAATAGATGAAAATTTTAATTATTTTTTGAATCCAAAGTAACTTTAAATAAATCAGTTTTAATTATTTTACTCGTATTTGGAGACAAATTTAAGAAATCTGTTTGAGGAAAATCACTGAATTAAAAAGTATTTGGACGTTGAGAATATTTCTATCAGATATTGACACTAAATGTTCTGCTATAGTTTAATGGATTATAATAATGCCATTAAAGGTTATTCTGCAGTTTCCTCCAGAGCAACAAAAGACACTAACAAGTGTTAAAAATTAATGAATTAATGAATACTGCACCGTTGCTCATGACTAATGCATTTTAAACTAACTATACAACAATTTAATATTTTCAATGCTCTGCTTTGCTGTTTAGCTTCACGTTTGAATCGATTTGTTTAAGAAAATGTTTGAGTTTAATAGAAAACACCAAAGTTCGTCGGAGACAGCCGAAAAAACAAAACAGAAAAACAGATTTGGAACCAAACTGACTCTACACTTCATTAGAAATAAAAGCTAAAATCAGTCAGATAGTGATGAACTCCTGTTGTGTCCCCCTTAGGTAGAAACCAGCCTTCAGAGCAGCTTCCAGCCGGGCATGAAACTGGAGGTGGCCAACAAGAGCAACCCAGAAACCTTCTGGGTGGCCACCATCATCACCACCTGCGGCCAGCTACTCCTGCTGCGCTACAGCGGCTACGGCGACGACCGCAAGGCTGACTTCTGGTGTGACGTGATGACGGCCGAGCTGCACCCTGTGGGCTGGTGCGCCCAGAATAACAAGACACTGATGCCTCCTGAAGGTAGGAAGAAACACTCCAGTGTTCCTCACACACAGGCAGGGGGTTTCAGATGAATAAAATACTTTCCTTCTATGTGTTAAAGTCTGAAGTTTAAAGGTCAACAGGAACATTTTAGAAGTACCTTAAACTCTTCTCCATGCAGGGTTTCTGCACGCTTCACTAAGTCAACACGTATTAGTTATTGCAGAACATAACTGAAGTTGCCTTACTTCAATTTAGTCACTCAAATCTAACTTTGTCGGCTTCAGTTGGTGTTTTTCAGCCAGTGAGGCCGGTTCTGGTCTCAGTGAACTGTTTTGAGGCCATGAACCTCGTTGAATAAAAGACTTGTGTGTGAAGGAGCTGGTTGTGGAGAAGAACCAACAAGGGTTAGATTGGACCTCACTGGGGTCCCTTCATGTTGTCTCCACTCAGTCCCTCAGTCACTCACTGAGAAATATTATCTTTATATGCTCCCCTTAAATATTCACAGTTTAATAAATGCAAATTTTACTGATTAAAGTCTTAAATTTTTTGTTTTCTTAACCATCCCTTATGGCACATCAGAATGATGAGGGTTTCAGCCGAGCAAAATGGTTTGTAAATTGATTTTTCCACCTTGGTCCTTGAACACAAATATTGGAGACTGCCAGAGAAATATTCTTATGATAAATTAGAAATGTTTTTGAATTTCCTTTTCCAGTTTTAGAGATTTAAGTCACCTTGATGCATGTTTGATTTCTAAGTGTAATAATTTGGCATCAACCTTGATTCTTGTCATTTAATTTGTAAATAATTTGCTCCTCCTGGGTTACTTAGACACAAAAAATGCTCTATTTAAATTGCCAGAGAATCTTTTTGTATAAATGTATTTTTCAAATAACAAATATTCATTAATTTCCTGTTTTTTAACCTCTTACTAATGTCAAAATGACAGACTGATCTATTTAGTTTAAATGGCATATGGAAGATATAAAACTGACCAAATGTTATCAACACATCTGAATTTATGCTGACAGATAAAACCCTGGAGGTTTAATTCCTGAAAACAAAAATACACTGAGCAGGTTTCAGGGATCTAAATGTTTCAGAAACTACCAATCAATAATAATTTTATCATTTTAAAACATTCATAAAATCAATCAGGCATTTTTAGTTGCTGAAATTGGTGTAAACATTTAAAATGTTCCCAAAAGAAAACATATATTTTTATTAAGGCAACAAAACTACAAGGTTTGTGTTGCAGCTCAAACGGTAACATGACGTGGAATGAAAGAAAGATCCCATCTGTCAAACAGTTTCCATACAATCTCATATACAGGTCCTTCTCAAAATATTAGCATATTGTGATAAAGTTCATTATTTTCCATAATGTCATGATGAAAATTTAACATTCATATATTTTAGATTCATTGCACACTAACTGAAATATTTCAGGTCTTTTATTGTCTTAATACGGATGATTTTGGCATACAGCTCATGAAAACCCAAAATTCCTATCTCACAAAATTAGCATATCATTAAAAGGGTCTCTAAACGAGCTATGAACCTAATCATCTGAATCAACGAGTTAACTCTAAACACCTGCAAAAGATTCCTGAGGCCTTTAAAACTCCCAGCCTGGTTCATCACTCAAAACCCCAATCATGGGTAAGACTGCCGACCTGACTGCTGTCCAGAAGGCCACTATTGACACCCTCAAGCAAGAGGGTAAGACACAGAAAGACATTTCTGAACAAATAGGCTGTTCCCAGAGTGCTGTATCAAGGCACCTCAGTGGGAAGTCTGTGGGAAGGAAAAAGTGTGGCAGAAAACGCTGCGCAACGAGAAGAGGTGACCGGACCCTGAGGAAGATTGTGGAGAAGGGCCGATTCCAGACCTTGGGGGACCTGCGGAAGCAGTGGACTGAGTCTGGAGTAGAAACATCCAGAGCCACCGTGCACAGGCGTGTGCAGGAAATGGGCTACAGGTGCCGCATTCCCCAGACCTGGGCTACAGAGAAGCAGCACTGGACTGTTGCTCAGTGGTCCAAAGTACTTTTTTCGGATGAAAGCAAATTCTGCATGTCATTCGGAAATCAAGGTGCCAGAGTCTGGAGGAAGACTGGGGAGAAGGAAATGCCAAAATGCCAGAAGTCCAGTGTCAAGTACCCACAGTCAGTGATGGTCTGGGGTGCCGTGTCAGCTGCTGGTGTTGGTCCACTGTGTTTTATCAAGGGCAGGGTCAATGCAGCTAGCTATCAGGAGATTTTGGAGCACTTCATGCTTCCATCTGCTGAAAAGCTTTATGGAGATGAAGATTTCATTTTTCAGCACGACCTGGCACCTGCTCACAGTGCCAAAACCACTGGTAAATGGTTTACTGACCATGGTATCACTGTGCTCAATTGGCCTGCCAACTCTCCTGACCTGAACCCCATAGAGAATCTGTGGGATATTGTGAAGAGAACGTTGAGAGACTCAAGACCCAACACTCTGGATGAGCTAAAGGCCGCTATCGAAGCATCCTGGGCTTCCATAAGACCTCAGCAGTGCCACAGGCTGATTGCCTCCATGCCACGCCGCATTGAAGCAGTCATTTCTGCCAAAGGATTCCCAACCAAGTATTGAGTGCATAACTGTACATGATTATTTGAAGGTTGACGTTTTTTGTATTAAAAACACTTTTCTTTTATTGGTCGGATGAAATATGCTAATTTTGTGAGATAGGAATTTTGGGTTTTCATGAGCTGTATGCTAAAATCATCCGTATTAAGACAATAAAAGACCTGAAATATTTCAGTTAGTGTGCAATGAATCTAAAATATATGAATGTTAAATTTTCATCATGACATTATGGAAAATAATGAACTTTATCACAATATGCTAATATTTTGAGAAGGACCTGTATACCAAATATCATTTCATTGATATTTATTTGACATCTCAGCAAACTGTTGGTGTCGGTCATAGAGGCTGAAGGTTGCCGTCTGCAAAAAGTTGCTGTCTGGAGCGTCTGGTAGTTGTAGTATGTGTGATGGACAGTCGGAGCTCACGAGCTGCAGCTTTAATAAATGTTGCGGTAGCTGAGCATCACCCCCCTCAGAGCCACCGCTGACTCCAGATAAACCTCCAGGTTCCACCAAGGATGTTCCACTAATAATAAAACCTCCATGTTTGCCTTGAGCTGCAGCTTCTGCACAGATCATTAATTCAGTGAATCATATCAACTGGTGCCCAAATAAAAGAAAATGTACTGTAGAAATACTGTCTGGACCAGTGAAGTTCTTGGTGAAGGCTCTGATTTTTATCCATCGTGGATTCCCTATAAAAGGATAAAGTGTACAAACTAACATCTCCTTAAAGTTGAAGAGGAGTTCTTAGATGCTCCTCAGAATAATTTGCCAAAATGAACTAATCAGGATCAGTTTCTGACATTCATTCTCTCTGATTTTTAATGGTTTACGTTGCAGCCTCTGTTCTGCAGTAAATGATCTGAAGTTCCTCCAGTTCTGTATGCAACCTTTAAGAGTTCCACCAGAACCCCCAGGTACTCCAGTGGTGATCCTCAATAATCCCCCAGATCCAACTCACCCTGAGGGATTTTACACCACGCATAATTCAAGTTTAAGTCAAAAACACTTTATGTATTACTTTAAAAATGCTTTAATAATGATGGGTTTGATTTACGTTTTCAGTTACAAATATATATTTTTAATAAACACTTGGCAGTTTGGAGATCCAGGCAGAGGATCTGCTGAAATACTGTCTGTCTGTGGTGATGCAGATACATCTGGTGGGAAAGAAGGTCAAAGAGATCCATCAACTGTAAGAGGCTGATGAACCCAATTAGACAGGTCCAGAACCAGATCTTTCTCTCATATCTTCAGTGAAAACATTTGCTGTTAGAAACCAGCAAAGTTCAGAGGAAACACTGGAAGGTTCACTTTCTGAATTCATCATCTCCTATGAATCAGAAGGTAAAGTTGTGTTGAAGTTAAAGTGGAGAAGTTGGTTTAAAATCCCACCAAGCAGAGCTGACATCACTGACCAGGGTGCCAATACTTTACAGAAGCTTCTGATACGTCCAGCAGGCGGATCAATATGACCAGAAATTACTTTTTATTTATTCATTTCAAGCATCTGTGTGCAATTCAGTGATAGTGTAAATATTGTTGTGTGTGTGTGTGTGTGTGTGTGTGTGTGTGTGTGTGTGTGTGTGTGTGTGTGTGTGAGAGAGAGAAAGATTACACCTCTGTTAACCTGTTTCCTTCTCGTTTTGTGTTCTTTTCACTTCTCAGATAACATTTACCTAAGAACAGGTAAGCTGCTCCATGTGAGCATCAGACCTGCCTGCTTCACTAGTGACTGACGTGAAATGAACACGACTGTTAGACCTCAGTGCTGCATGCTCAGGCTGCTGCCTCTTCCTCCTCTTCCCCCTCCTGTCTGCAGGGAGTGACCTCTCAGCTCAGTTCTTACATCTTGTCTCTCCTTGCATGCTTTCTAGGCGAGTGCTGAACAAGTGTGTTTTAGCAGAGATAAAACACACACACACACACACACTGCTGTGCTCCAATGATAACTGGGAGACAGAAACTTGGAGCTCTGATAAACGACGCCCTCCTTCCATGTGATGAAGGTCATCAGTCCAGAAGTTAAAGAACGTGTCATGGAGATAAGATCATTAGATGGTCTGAACCTTCTGAGCCCACACTAACTGCTGATGTCCAGTCACTTGAGTTTGATTTGGCAGCATTTGATTAGTCCTTCAAATTTTTTATTTAAAAATACAAAACTTTGCAGAAGTCTTGAGGTGAATGTTTCTTTGGACTTTTGGTTCTTTTCTGTCCGGTTCCCGAACATAATCCAACTTCATCTGCCCTAGATTGTTTCTTTTTAAGCCTGACTCTCCTTTCTTTTGTCCTCTACTTGTCCACTTCTATTGTCACACAAATCTCATGCCAAGGTCCAAAGAATGGACTGAAAATTCTGGATGAACTGGAACGAGATTTAACTAAAGTAAACTGTTCCTTCCAACAAACCCATGAATGTGAATTAATCCAGACAGCATATGTTGCTGTATACAGGCTTCTCTCCATTTCAGAATTCCCAACTTTTCCAGACTCTAGTTGTTTTCCCCAAATGTCATAAACATGTCTCTGCAGCAGTGAGGTAAAAGGACATTTCACTGTTTTTATTTTTCATCTAAATGAATTTGGATCAATCAGCAAGCAGCTGCTGCATCATGAATCAAACATGTGGAGTAAAAAAGTCACAAAGACGTCCGGTGTGCGTCTTTCAGCTCAGGTTTGCAACATGATCAGGGAAGAGACTATAGGTTTCCATAGAGACGGCTTCTCCCAGGAAGTGAAGTATCACTGGTCCAGTCCAAAGAAAAGTCCGAAGGTAAATCAGATGGACTTTGAAAAAGCTTGCAGAACCGTTCATCCAGAGCAGCTAGAACGTCTTTCTGAGATCATTTTTGATCCGTTTACATCATTTGTCTTGTTGTTTTGGAACAGCCCCTTAATATTACGGAGCACTGTATGCAAACATTTTTATTCAATAGTTTCCACATAATTCATAATTAGAATTTTAATGGAAGTATCTACAGAGCTGTGAAAAGTATTTACCCCCTTAAATATTTCTTCTGATTTAGCATTTCTTTCTTACATGTCTCAGATCAAAATACACATTTTACAGTGAGACAAAGAAAATATGAAAGCTGTTATGAAATGATTTCATTTATTAAGGGAAACAATCTCCAAATCAACTTGACCTGGCTCTATGTGAGTAAGTAATTCGCCCCTGAACCACTGAACTGACTGTTCCACCATAAATGACTGGTAATGAGTCTTTAACATCACTGTGGAGGAACGTTCACCCACTCTGCTTTGCTGAATTCCGTCAATTCTGAAACTTCCTCCAGATCTTAAAGCAGCAAATCAACCCCAGACCATCACACTACTACCACCATGTCTGACTGTAGCTATGATCGTTTTTTTGCTGGGTTAGTTTTACACCAGCTTTCAAAAGGAGACGTGCCTTAGTGTTCTTTTGGATCAGGAGTGGTTCTGGCCTTGGAACTCTCCCTAGTCTTTCATAGAATAGAATAGACTTTATTGTCATTATCACAAGTACAATGAAATTGAGATGAAAAGGCTCTCTGGTCTGTGCATAGAGCAATAAATAATTTATATAAAATAGAAAAATAGAAGTAGTTGTTAAAACGATAAAATAAAACCACATGTTCACACATTCATAGTGAAGCACATTATTGCATCTCCTTTACAGTCTGGCTGTGCTGAGTTTAGCTGCTGCAGTTGGATAAAATATGTTGTTGAATCTTCTTGTCTTGCTTTAATGGGTCTGTAGCATCTGCCTGATGGTACCAGTTCTAACAGAGCCTGACCCAGGTGACCAGGGTCCTTTATG
Source organism: Girardinichthys multiradiatus (assembly GCF_021462225.1). Lineage (NCBI taxonomy): Eukaryota > Metazoa > Chordata > Actinopteri > Cyprinodontiformes > Goodeidae > Girardinichthys > Girardinichthys multiradiatus. Next base: position 29,683,928 of record NC_061809.1, read on the forward strand.
ATGTTCTGGACTTATTGGGGACAGCAGGAACTGTGTGAGGAGAGGACAGCCAGTGATCCTCTGGGCTGCGTCTGAGCCCCTCTACAGTTGGTGCACCTGACACAGATGCAGTAGGTCATTATGCTCTCAATAGATCACCTAGGGGAGGACACCAGCAGTCTCTGTGGGATGGTATTTCTCCTCAGAACCCTCAGGAGGTGCAGTCGTCTCCTAAAGCAGGATTGGTTTGTAACCATTTCCAGACTGATGGATGTCAAGCACTTACTTCAGTAATCAGGCCTGGTGCTGACTGGTGAAACTGAACCAAAAACATTGGGTTAGTCACAGGTAAGTCATGATTTAACTAGGAAGGGGATCCCTTGGTTTGGATACATTTTTCCTTAATAAATGAAAACTGCTTTTTGTTTTTACTCGGGTTATCTTTGTCTGATCATAAAATTGAACTGGTGTTTAGAAACATTATCAGTGTGACAATAAAAAGCTGTTAAACCTTAAAGAGGGTAAATACTTTTTAACAGCTCTGTTTGTTGGTGTTTTTTTTTTATTTTTGCCTTACGTCAGGCTGAGCTCTGAGCAGCAGAGATTTTTCCGCCGTGTGACCTTTGGCAGTTTCACAGTGACTCCTCCGGACTTTCGGCCTCTGATTGATGCATGCATGAAGCAGACTGGGTTGGGTAAAGAAAAACCATCATTTGGAAGGAAAGGTGCAAAACCTGACGTTAACCTGAGCTTTTAGAGGGACGTGTCACAACAAACACGCCTTAATCTCAGGTCAAATTAGCTCAGTCATTCATGAAACACACCCACACAACCAATCACACACCCCTCCTCCTATTCAGATGCGCCTGCATGCCAACTGATGCATTCAGCAAAGCTTTGCTGCTCATCGAGTTAATAAGTGTTTTCCAGCACTTTGTTGCATAATTAGTTCATTTTTAGGCGGTCATGTGATGGTTGCTTCTCCCTCAGCTGTTGTGACTTTATTCCTCTGATTCAGAAATACGCTCCTTATGCAACAGTTTAGGCTAATTTAATGTATGCAGATTGAAAATGTTATTAATATTAATTTAAGCTGAGATTTCCTGTGGCAGTTTGGACAAATGAAAGCAGACATTATGAAAATAAATCCTTAATGTTTGCAGGTTAGGCAGTTTCTCCCAGTTTTTCACCAGCATGTGCATGTTTCCCTGTTTTAGCATGTGTGTATTTAGGATACATGGAGAGCTGCTTTTTTTTATTTTTTTCAGGATCTATCACAAGGTTGGTCATGTGGTTAGGTAGCTGCTTGCAGAACAACTCCAGACAGAGATGATTTGCATAATAAATTCACCACACTGTTTCTGCCAGATCCGGCTGGTGATGGGCTCGGGGTGCTGCTGGGGACTTCAGGCAAACGGTTGATTCCTGGTGGGAAGAACCTGAGCCTGAATTAGTTTGGGTGTGGCAGCTGGTTTAAATGTGCCTTTTTGTTATTGTTTGAGTTGTGCACGGGTGAAAGACCGAAGAAATGCTGCTAATTATTCTGAAATTAGGTGCAACTCACAGAGCAACATTATCTCTCTGCACTGTAAGAAAAATGTTATATTTTCTTAGAGCTCCACCATGAAACCAGAAAGTAATAATAATAATGTCGGATGTTGGCTTGTACTGTAAAGCCCAAAATAATTCAGATTTGGATTTGACAAATATTTTAAATCAACCAAGAATATGTGTTTTGGCTGGAAGTGAAGCATTTTAGGATGTTTTGATTTACATTTGAACAATAAATGCCATGTCCAACATTATCAGCGGCAGACGAAGATCATGTAAAGAAGGTGGCCCGATTCGACCAGCTCCAGTTCACGTTTCCTCCAAGTTCGCGTCTGTTTTCTCTGATATTATTTCCGTATGATTTATGAGAGCAATTTCTCCATGGGTTGAAGAATAAAAGGAGTTTCCATCTTTGATGCAGCTGCCTGTGGGTCTCTGTAATTTGTGCAGTGAATGCATCGTTGATGTGATTCATACAAATCGCTGTATGAAATGGACAGAACAGGAAGCTTCCACCCAAACAGCACAGCAGCACATTTCTCCATGAACACAGAATTTGCTCCACGTGTTGCAGCCTTTGTGTTTGCTGATGTTGCAACCGTGATTAGTGGTTAGAGATGACCTGTGTGTTCAGAGCTGCTCGTCACTCAGAATGAACCAAACAGACCTAATTAACACTAATTAGACTCTGATCACAAATATAAACACTTCACTCTAAACACTGACAGCAGCTTTTTGCATGTTTTGTGCTCCACGTCGGTGCAGAGAGCTCTGCTTTTATTTATGGGATTCATTTGTTCAACATCTTATTATTAACCTCAGCTGAATTTTACAGTTTTAACTATTTATTTTTAAGTTGCAGTAATCATTGGAAATCATACAAAATTATCGTTTACATGCTGGAAGAGAGGATGAAGGCAACATTCATGTTTTCAAGCCAGGAACACAGAAGGTTACTTTCCCCCTTTCTGTCATTTCCTCGGTCAAAGTTAACACATACTTTAAGATAAGATAGACTTCATTGATCCAGCAATGGGGAAATGAACTCATCACATCAGCAGAAAAAGGGACAATAGCAGCAGCAGCCACTGTTAAAGAGAAGGAAGCTGAAGTGATAAATTATAATGTACATTATTGGACTAGAAATTGTTATGGGGTTGACAGGAACATAGTTGCACATTTGGATGTTATACTGAGCAACTAAACAGTCTAATGGCTGCCAGCAGGAATAACAAAATGTGCCTAATTTTGTTGTTTCTGAGCCAACCTAACAGGTTTTGTGATACCCCGGCAACACAGGAAACAATGAGGCAGCAGGTTTCAAGATCCCTCTTTTAAAAGTGTAAAAACTGCATCTATTTGCTCAGTAGCAAAGGTTTAGAAGCAGATCATCCTTTGCTTAGTTTGAGGATTAGACTGCTGCAAGCACATCTTTACTGTGTGCAAATGGATTTGTGAAGTTTTTTATATTCTTATTTCTCAGCTGCCAGATTTTTCCGCTTCTTTACCCATTTTGATTCTAATACCTGAGCATTTCAATCAGTATCGTCACACCTTTGGTAAAACACTGATCTTTTCATCTTACAGTTCCTTGGGAAGCAACTTATTGGGGTGAAATCCTGTTTTTTGTCTGTTGAACTTCAGTGTTTTGGGTTCGGGTTTAATAAACAGAAAATCATTCCTTGGAAAATGGTTGTGTCCTGAAGTGGAAAAACAGACAAAGCGCAACGACAAACCAGAGAAAGCCCTGAGAACTTACGCATGAATTATGTTAGACGAGGTGAAACTGTACACAGTGTTTGTTGCCTTTAAGATGCAGATAAATGTATTTGAATATCTGTTAATGTCTAAGTTGTAAAGCCTAATGAAAGTAAAATTACTGTGGAGCAGGGTGCCCGTTTTATCTTCTGCAGCTTTGCTTTGAGCCTCACAGGATCTGTAAAAATAGTTAATCTATTTCTACCTTCTGGACATCAGCACGAGTCTACACTGTGTGTGTGTGTGTGTGTGTGTGTGTGTGTGTGTGTGTGTGTGTGTGTGTGTGTGTTCCTGTCTTGGCATCACAGTGAGAACCATTTTCCCAATTTCACCATCAAATTGAGGACCGTTTGTACCAAAGTGAGGACATTTTGCTGGTCCTCACGTCCTATTTTGTTAACGGTTAGGTTTAAGACTAAGATGTGAATTGAGTTTAGGTTAAGGTTAGGGTTAGGTAAGCACTGGTAATGGTTAGGTTTAGGGTTATTGTCAGGGTTAGGGCATAGAAAGGGTTGAAAATGACTGAAAATCAGTGGAAGTCAATGGGAGTCAACAGATGGTCCTCACTACATATAGCAAAACAAGAGTGTTTGTGTGTGCGTGTGTGTGTGTGTGTGTGCGTGTGTGTGTGTGTGTGTGAAAGTAAAGCTATTATTGACCAGCAGGGCCACAGACCTGTTTGCTTGGCACGTTACCGTCTAGGAAAACTCTGGCAGAAACTGACCCGGCTTCAGGTCCGATTCAGCAGAACCTCTGACGTTCACAGCCAGGAGAGGATTTATTGATTCCTACTACTAAAATAATTATGCATCTGAAATCCTGAGCCTCTGTGGAGCTCAGTGACAGCTAGCTTGGTGCCTGGATCAGAGTTCCTATTTGTTTAGAGGAGATTTCCTGACATTCATTGAGATCAGCAAGAAATACATTTATCACAGACGTTGAACAGCTGTGTTGGAAAGCTGAAAAAATTAGTTTTTTTAAAGCTACAACTTCTCACTTGTTGATTACATCAGCCCCATTGCCCGTCAGTAAAGATTCACCACAACACACACAGTGAGAAAAAGACGGGCGAGTCTGCAAACAGAAAAACAACTGAAGCTGAGAATGTAGAAAACAGGTTTAAAGATGAGTTTTGCATTTGGAGAGCAGGAAGAGGAAACATACATTCAAATATTATATAGAGCTCTGCTCCAAAGCACTGGAGTTTGACTGCTTTCTGGATTAGTTATGAAAAACAAAATGCAGTTTGACTAAAATACATTTCAAAATTAATTTCCTGTCCTGTTTTCTAAACGTTCTGTTCATCCATCCATTCATCCATCTTGGATTTTGATTATAGGTTTTATCATGGTTTTATTAATCTGTAGCTCTTAACTGTTTCTATTAATCTAAATACATAATCTATTGATATACAGTCATATAATGACTATATAATGGTGGTTAAAATCAACCACCCTTGTGGGCTGATCTGCTTAGAAAACTGCAGAGATTTTATTTTCTGTGACTTGTAAGAAAATGCATCCAGCTGCAAACTGGCAGGTTTAAAATACCCCCTGCTGAAGTTTAACAGTTTGAGCTAAGATGTCAACTAAAGTCATTTGTTGAAACTGATTAGTGATATAAAGTCTACATCGTCAAAAGAAAGTCTTAGAAAGACCAGAAAGACTTAAAGAAAAGAACATCTGGTTCCTTTAAATGGAAATGTGAAGAAATAACACCTAAATCAAAAGTCATGTCTTCATCAGCAAGTGATATAAATTATTAAAAAGTCTTCCTCTTTGCCTGCAAATGTATATCTAGAAGCATTCTTTCCCAGCAGGGCTTCAGTTTTCTGCCTGAGTTTCTCTTCAGCCTGACAGCCATCAATGCTGCAGGGAATATGCTCCTGCAGCGCCTCGCACTCCTTCAACAACGTTTCACGACTCTTCCGACACGCGTCTGTCGGTGCAAGTCACTACTGACAGGCCACAGGTTCCTCTAAACGTCAGCTCTGTGTTCAACTGGATCTTGGAGCCGAGTTTTGGAATATCAGATGGTGGGGGGTGAAAATGGAGCTGATTAAGGAAGGTTAAAGCTCTCAGTCGCACATTTAGACATAAAATCCATGGAAATCTGCAGGAATCTGTTTGTATGATTTATTTCACTGCATTTTTTCCTGGCTTTAAAACATGACAGATGCATTAGCGTGTGTTGCGATTAAATATTTATTTGAAGAATCACAACATCAGCACCTGCATTTATAATAAAAAATAATGGTGGCACTCAGAAATGACCTATTAGCATCACTGTTGAACATCAGTTCATTAGAGTCCAAATGTATTAAAGTTCTATCAGTGTCTCTCTAGAGATAAAAATATATTTTACTTCATTTGGATCTTAGAGAAAACTTTGGGAGAAGAAAAAACTGAAGAGCTGTTAATTCCAGCAAGTTCTGACACCAGAATAACTGCCAAAAAAAATTGAATGTCAAACACTTTACTTAGGTCCAGCTCACTGCTTCATAAAGCGGACTGAGTCTCCTGACCTGTGGTTCTGGACAGTAAGACAGACGTTCTTCTCTCTAGAACTAGGAAAGTATCGGATCAGGATTGGATCAATCCAAATGGCTTCTTCTCCTATGGCAAAAATTAAAATCCAAGATAGAAATAAAATCGTTATTTAAAAATCCAAATCATTTAGAATGGGGGGGGGGGGGGATATATTGAATAAAATGTAGGATATTATATAAAAAGAAAAACAAAATAATAAATAAGATTATTGAAGTAATTTAATAACTTTGACAGTCTATGGAAAGAGAACTGAAGAACTAAATAAATTACAAAAACTAGATAAAATATAAATAAGGAAAATAAGGAAATGAGTAATTGTACATGAAATAATAAGATAATTACATTTAGGCAAATTATATAATATTCCAGTCACGGTCAGATCAATACTTTAAGGAATAAAAAGAGAAAATTGCAATAAAATTGAATGAACGAGTCTGTCCCATCCTGGAGCTCTTTCTTTACTCGTCTGAACAAAGCTGGATGTATGAGGAAGTTCAGATGTTGTGCTGCAGGCAGAAGGAGGTGACCCTCTCAGCGTCACTGTGGAAACAAACAGCCCAGAGAGGCTAAAAGGGTAATAGAGGTTAGGGGGTAGTAATGATGACTGAATTCATGGGTAAACCTTTTCCTCCCAGATTTATTTTATTCTGGAGGGGAAAAAAATCTTTAAAAAGCTTCAGTTGACTGATGCAGCGTAACCCGCCTAAAATAACTGCCGGTGATAGAAAGCAAGCAGGAAGGAAATATAAGGAAGCAGCCTGGTAGCTGTTTAGCTGCATACTGCATACCAGCAGTAGACCTGCATGCTCACTTATCTGTTAGTTTTCCTGTTAAAGTGTCCCACCCTTATGCAAGTCGTTTTCTTTTCCTCATGCATGCATGGTGCATTTCAAACTGCTGCAACTCTCCTGTTGAAACAAATCGAATTTAATAAAGCAGTTTAACCTGCTTTTTATGTCTAAGCTTCAACATAAAAGGTACTCCTGACTTCAATGTTACTGATATTATTCTGGTAGATCTTTTCCATGAGCGCCCAAAATACTTATTCAATTTAAATCTCTCTTTAGAAATTTCTTTAAACCAATTTTTGTTTGGAAAAACAATCTGATGGATTTCTGTTTAAAGAGATTTCATCCAATTAAAGCTTTATTTTTCTGTGTATGAAGCACGTCAGAGAATGGACTTGTTTTATCGTTTGCCCTCAGATCTGCTGAAATAATAACTAATGTGTTTTCAAGTCTTATCAGTTACAGTATTGTTGGTGTAAAAACCTGATTAACTGGTCTCTGAGAGCAGATCTGCAAACTTTACCTCCTCTCACTTTCATTTTCACTTTGAGGATTCCCTTAAATATTAAATCAGGATTTTCTGCTTCCTGGGAGTCAAACCTGTTTTTAGATGAATCTGATACATTTGATCAACATAAAAACATTATTTAGCATCAATGTAATTCATGATCTCTTTATGTCTCACAGAGGAAGAAATTTGAGTGGCAGGTTCCTAGAAAGTTGCCAGGGTCCTGCTCAGGCGTGCAGCTGCCATTCTGCACATAATGTCATCATAAGCTGTTTTCTTCAGCTAAAACCATCCAGATTCAGTTTCTTCATGCTTTGTTTCTACTCATTAAAGCCTGAAAGTGGCTTTGCTCCAGCATGTAGCTGCAGGACCTTGGTTGAATCTCCCTGCAGCTGCTTGTTCTCTCTACATGCAGATATCAACGGTTTCATCAAACGCTCATGGAAGACATTGAACTTTGTCCTATGTTGAACTGGTCAAGTTCTGCACTGGAATCAGGTTCAGATTCATTCCTGCTGCATCAATTATGAGATTAAAGTTATTGAGACTGAAATCCCAATTACAGGTTCTGGATAAAAATGTCCTTTGAATCAGTCAGTGACTGTAGTTGTTCTCTGGAGGCAACAGTTAGGAGCTCTCTGTAGTTCAGTAATTAATAACTAATTATTGATAATAACCTTCTGCTCTGCATGTGTTTTTATTGCAGCCATCAAGGAGAAATACAGCAACTGGACAGAGTTTCTCATTCAGGACCTGACCGGGTCCAGGACTGCACCGGCCAACCTGCTGGAGGGGGTGAGTGTGTTTTTACACAAAATACATCCCACTCTGGATTCTGGACGGACGGATGGATGGAAACATAATATGGAGTCTTCCCAGTGCATGAAGATAAAAACTCTATTTAGGATTTAGTGCTTTACTCAATTCTAAACACAATGCTGTACATAGAAAAAGACCACAGCGAAGTCTGGTGAGTTCTGGGCCTGGCCCGGTTACTGGTACTGAGGTAAAGTAGATGAAGCCTTTTTGAAACTCAGATTTAGAACCACTGAAATTTCTCGTCATGTCTGACCTGCAGCTTAAAAGCCAGAGAAAGTGCTGATGTAACTGGAGTTTTCTCTGGTTTTATCCAGTTTAATACATACTACTGCCCCTCCCCCACCTGTTGCTTTGCACTGACGGTCAAAGCTTCCACAGTTCTTCCTTTCTCAAACAAGATTATAAAACTCACAGACAGACATGTTGTGCTGGAGCAGAAATAATTTGTTGCTTTCTTGTTTCAAATGAGAGATTTTAGATCCTTTTCTGGTTTTAGTCTAAATTTTATAAAGCAGATAATTTAGCTCAGAACCTAATACCAGCCCATTCAGGTGTGTTGGGGTCTAACTCCAGTGAACTGGTATCAGGGATCTATGGATGGGTTATCAAACTATTCAGAATTTAGAAAAGGAAGCAAATCGAACAGAACCCCTGCAGAAATAATCATCAGTTTTATTTGATTTGATTTAAAACCCGTCCTATTGTGGTCATTTGTTTTTCAGCTGGTATTATTTATGCTCAGAACAAATTTAATCATTAATATCTTTTTAAAAAAAAACATTTTTGTTACAGTTTCTCTGATCCTCGGTTTTCAAATTTCATGCTTAATGTCGATTTCTGCCTTTCAGCGAAGTTTATCCCTTTTAGATTTTATCTCTACAAAAAACTAATCAAAACTAAAGCAGCATCATGAGTTTGATCAGGAAGAGTAAAAGTGACGTTAGACGATGTGAAGAAGAAGCCTCCTCGCTCAGGTTATGTTTTACTCCTGGTATAAAAGGCAGCAGGAAGCAGTACCAGGTCTCTTTGGGTGTGGTTTTGTTTCCTCTGTCGGATCTCTGTGTTACTGTGTATCATTCAGATCCGACCGGTTGGATTTCAGAATTCCTAAAAACTTTCCACGTCTGCTCCTCAGCCGCTGCGAGGGAAGAACACGGTGGATCTGATTGTCGACGGCTCCGTCTTGGAGCTCCGGGACGTTTCTGACCCTCTCCTGTGCTGGCCGGTGAGAGTCGTCCAGAACATCGGAGGGAGGCTCCGGCTGCGTCACGTCGGCCTCACCGAGGATCACCGGGTCCAGGACATTTGGCTTTTCTACCTGGATGTCAGGCTCCGCCCACTTGGCTGGGCTTCTGAAAACGGCCTGGCCTTAGAACCACCGACAGGTCAGAACCGAATCTGTTTGGATCTGCTGGTTTACCTCATTGATTACGAGGGGAGAAGTTTGGTTTTAGAAGAAAAGTTGAGAGTTCCCCTCAGCACTTCCATGTTGGATTTGACTGGGCTGATTTCTGACCCAGTCCAACCACATGATATAATATAAACTGAATCCAGGTGTGAGCCTTCATGGGTTACAACATGGGTTTGGATTATTTATGACAAGGTAACCTTTGACACCACCTTGTTTTGACCAATCAGAGCTCAGGCCGTTGAACAGTGAGTCTGATTGGCAGCAGGCTCTGCAGGACGCTCGGCTGGACGGACAGAAGAACCCGCTGCCACTGGAGGTGTTCAAGGTGAGTGGCTCCCATGTTGCCATGGTTACCTCTGATTTAAATGGGTGGTTTATTAGAAAAAGTTCATTCAATTTTCCAAAATGATTTTATCTTAAAAATATGCGGAGAATTCCCATCTTTCCTGTTCGGAAACAAAACCAATGAATTTTGTGCCAAAGCACTGCCATCACCAGGAGCTTCTTTTTTCTGTTCCTGAGCTTACCTGGAGCTTTTCAGTTTGTGTAAACGCTGGCATAATTTATTCACATATAAACACAAACAAACTGAGCACAAACTGAGGGAACAGACCGTTTAATCTGAGGGGGACAGACACGTTAGAAACTCCCTGACAGCAAATAAAGTCAGGAGAAAATAGAAAGTGAGCACAGCATGCCGCTGCCAATCAGCATGTTTCTGTTCATTTAGAGAAGGAAAACAATGATTTCCTCCCAACACGTTAGGGTAAGGTCTAAGATAGAAGATGCATGGTGCTGCTTCAAAAAAAAAGCCATAAAGAGCATTTGGTTTGTCCTCACTGTGAGCTTCATTTATCACACAACCACCCAGAAGAGTTTGCATGACCTACATGTTGGCATTATCAAAGGTGGAGCTCATTTGTCTTAAAGCCTTCTTCTCACTGTGCTAGGACCACATGGACCTGCCCAAGCACTCGTTCAGGACAGGCATGAAGCTGGAGATGGTTTCTCCGTGGGAACAGCTCCAGATCTGCCCTGTTTCTGTCACCAAGGTGAGTCAAAGTACAAAAAAAAAGCCTTCATCTACAGTAAAGATGCATCCCCTCCAGGCAGTCTCCTCCCTCATGCATGCTTCAGCTACTTAGATTATGCCACAGGACTTTTAACATGCTTTTAGAAGGAGGTGACTTTGTTCCGGAAGTGTTTGGATTCCAGAGAAAGAATTTCAGTAGAAAAGGGAAATTCTGTGGTATTTTATCTCAGATGGATCTCAGTGATGACGACATTTTTCTTCCACTAAACCTCCAGAACTGAAATATAAAGGCACATTTGCCATGTTTATTACGACGTTGTACCTTAAACTTAACTTAACACAGCCATGATTTGTACTTCTTTTAAAAGTGTCAGTTGTGGTAAAAAGAAAGTACACTCTTTGAATGTATCAGGAGTTAATAAAACTTGCTTCAATCTGGCTGCAAGTGTAGAGAAATACTAAAGATCCCACACTGTCGTTATTTATTACATAAAAACTGTGTGAAAAACTAAGTACACCTCTGCTGCTTTTCTATAATTTAAGAGGTTTACTTTCAACCAGGTGCTGTTGATCAGACCATAGATTAGCTGATCATTATCAGTCTGACCATCAACATAACTGCAGGAGTTTTGTTGCTCTGCAGCATCCAGATGTGTTTCAACACAAGTTCAGGGTGGAAAGACATCAGCAATGACCTCAGAGCAGCAACTGTTGCTGTCCGTCAGTCTGGAAAGGCTTATAAGGTCAACTCCAAACTATCTGAAGTCCATTTGTCCTGCAGAGAGAAAGGTTATTCCTAGATGGGAAAACATCTCAGATAGCTTCCCAGAGTGGACGTCCCAGCAGATTCAGCCCAAGGTCAGAGCGTGAAGCTCAGAGAAATGACCAAAAACCCAAGCGCTCGATCTCAGACTCTGCAGGTCTCAGTTGGCAGGTTAAAGGTTAAAGGTCATGACACTGAACCAGTATGGCTGTTTGGAAGGGTTTAAGGAGAAGGCCTCTTCTCTCTAAAAACAAGATGTAGCAGGACTGAGGCTAGCAAAGCTGCATCTGGATGAAGGAGAAGACGTCTGAAACAATGTCCCCTGGACAGATGAGACCAAGGCAGAGATGTTTGGTCATAAAGCACAGAACCAAACACAGCAGATGAGCACAAACACCTCAGACCAACTGTCAAGCACAGTGGTGGAGGGGTGATGATATGGGCCTGTTATGTTGCTAAGGGACCTGGGAACCTCACAGTCACTGAGTGGACCATGACCTTCTCTGAATGCTAGTCCATCTGTCCAACAGCTGAAACTTGGTCCAAACTGGGTCATCAACAGAACCATGAACCCAAACACAGCAACAGATCAACAGCAGAATGGCTGAAAGTGAAAAGAATCTATGTTTAGCAATGACCTAGTCCAAGTACGGACCTCAACATGATTAAAATGCTGTGGTGGGACCTTCAGAAATCTGTGCAGAAACAAACGTCTGCAAACCTCAATGAACTGAAGTCAGACAGGAAACCAAATGGTTCCACAAGGTACTGGATCATCTGGTTAAAATTCAAACTTTTCCTGTTTATTCACATTTATTTGGAGTTAATCTACAACCCAAACCTTTTCAGAAATACATTATAAAGTAAAAATGTTTACCACATTTTTGTCTCAGAAAATTGGTGATAATATGGTGTTAGTGTCTTATATCTACACCACAGAACCGACCCAGATCTTCACGGTCTGAAGATGCTTGTTTTTAAAGCAAACTCCTGTTGGTTTGTTCAGGTCCTGCTAATGTTCAAATCCAAGCAGTTAGGAGGGATCTAACTGATTTTGGGTCAGGAACCTGTATAATTCTGACAGAACCATCACTCTGAATTCACCTCAGTCTGGCATCAGAAATCATGTTTCTCTTTCCTCTTCAGGTCTACAATGAGATTTACTTCCAGGTGACGCTGGACGACCTATCTGCGGATGCTACGACCCGCTCCGTTGTGTGTCACGCCAACTCGCCCGGCCTCCTGCCCGTCCAGTGGTGTCTAAAGAACGGCGTGGCGCTGGAGAGGCCTCTGGGCTGCGAGGGCCAGGACTTTGACTGGGCTGACTACCTGAAGCAGACCGGATCTGAGGCAGCACCAGATGCCTGCTTTCCTGATGTAAGGATGGGCTACTTATGGCTCCACTCTCTCCTGAGGGGGAAAAACCTTCATACATCTTTAAGAGGTTCTGATCCATTGTTCTCAATGCATCCTGAGGGTCTTTCAATTGTTCCTGTTCCTTTAGTTCAATCAATAAAATAAACAAAAGATAACATAGTTTGACAGATAGAAGGTGACCCCAAAGAGCTGCTATTTAAAACCTGCCACACAGCAGATCCCTGGTTCTGAGTCTTTGTTCCTGGGGTCCATTCATCAGATCATGTTTCTGTCCTACAGCCATCGTGCTGCAGCGTTCTGGATCAGCTGAAGGGCTTTTAACTGCATTTGTTTTGGCATTTTTTGGCAATATTCTGGAGGTGAAAGAAGGAAATCCTAGAAACCTGTTTAATATGGGATTTAAATGCCCTAGTCAAAGATAAGACCAAGGTTTTATGCCTTCAAGACCTGCCTGTAGTCTATCTAACTGGTTAGTCAGGATTTATGGATAAGTAAAGCTGAGTATCATCAGCGTAACAGTGGAAATTATCCCATGTTGCCTGATAATTTTACCTATTGGAAACATTTATATAGTAAAGAGAATTGGCCCAAGCACTGGACCCTGTGGTACTCCATAATTAACTGTGACGCATAAGCTAGATTTTGGATCCTTATTTAGTGTTATTATTTTGTACATGTGGTAAAAGTATCAACAGTCTATTTGAGATTGGTTGGGAACGAAGTATGAAGAAGTTATGGGCTGTACAACACAAGCAGCAGATGGACCAGGTTCCCTGGTGAGTTCCCATTCACTGCTACAACTGTCAAAATAAAACCAAGAAATTAAGACAGAATTATTTTAAAAAACTTTTAACTTTGCAACTTGTTGAAGAAATCATCTTCAACCTGATTTTTGCAGAAAATCAATGTTTTTTAGGTTAATGATGACACAAAATAGAGAAAACATACATATTAAATACAGTGTTTAACTTTCCAGGAGATTTAAATAAATCTCCCTCTAAAATAAAAAATAGTGCAGAATTCTTATCAGTTGTGAGAAAATCAAGAAATGATTCAAATAAACATGTTTTCTATTCATTTTCTCAGCTAGAAAATACCAGAGCAACAAGAATACTTCTACAGGATTTATGACAATTAAACTATTAAGCATTATTTACCTCTAAAGGAAGTTATATAGTTGCATAAATATCACCATGGAGTCAATTCATTTTAGTGATTCAATTTAAAACTGAACTTATTAAAGAGATTCATTCCACGGAGTGATCTTGTTCAACTGTACAGTATCTGCATGCAATACCTGGTCTGGGCTCCTTTTGCATAAATTACTGCATCAATGTGGCGTAGCATGGAGGAGATCAGACTGTGGTTCTGCTGAGGTGTTCAGGAAGCCCAGGTTGCTTTAATAACGGCTTTCAGGTCATCTGCATTGTTGGTTCTGGTGTCTCTCATGCTCTTCTTGACAGAACTCCAAAGGTTCTTTATGAGGTTCTGCTCAGGTCAGTTTGCTGGTGTTACCATGGTTATTAAAGCAGATGTTGGTACTCTTTGGCACTGTGGGCTGGTACCAAGTCCTGCTTATCTCCATAAAGCTTGTCAGCAGAAGGAAGCATGAAGTGTTCTCATATGTCCTGGTAGATGGCTGCATTAACTGTGGACTTCAGAAAACCCAGTGGACCCGAACCAGGAGATGACATGGCACCCCAAATCATCAGTGACTGTGAAAACTTTCCACTGGACTTCAAGCAACTTGGATTCTGGGCCTCTCCACTCTTTCTCCAGACACTGAGACATGGTCTCCACATGAAATCTAAAAACGTGTTGAAGCTCAGACTCCAGCTACAGTCCAAACCCTGGGAATCTCTTCCAAATCTCAGTGGACTTTGCCCCACAATTCTCTTAAGGCTGCAGTTATCCCTGGTGTTGTATACCTTTGTATACCTTCCACTCAACTTTCCACTTATATGCTTGAATACAGGCCTGTGTGAGCTACCAACTTATTTAGCAATCACCTTTTGTAGCTTAGCCTCCTTGTGGATGTTGTCAATGTGTGTCTGCTGGACAACTGTCCAGTAAGCAGTCTTCCTCATGTTTGAACAGGACATTATGAGGACATAATATTATTTTTAATGGCTGGATGTAATATTCTAATTTTCTGAGACAGTAAATGTTGGGTTCACTCTGTGTGGAAAGGATGCATAGACCATGAGCTTCACTTCTTGAATTGAATTAATGAAATAAATTAACTTTGTGATGATTTTCTAAGTCACTGAGCTGCACTTGTTGTGTGGAGTCTAAAAATATGCATTCTACTCTATTGCTGCCTATTTTGTCACATAATTATATAGACTATCAATAGAACTTGTGAAAGTGACATTATCAGCCTTTGTGTGTATTTATGTGCAGTTTTATAGTTTTGATTATTTACCGGAGTACCGGAGTACTCGGTGGGTTCTCACCAGGTACTCCGGCTTCCTCCCACAGTCCAAAGACATGCCTGTTAGGTTAATTGATCTCCCTAAACTGCCCTTAGGTGTATGAATGAGTGTGTGTGTGGTTGTTTGTGTGTTGCCCTGTGATGGACTGGCGACCTGTCCAGGGTGTACCCTGCCTCTCCCCCATAGACTGCTGGAGATAGGCACCAGCTCCCCCGCGACCCACTATGGAATAAGCGGTAGAAAATGACTGACGGACTATATATATATATATATATAACTATATTTTTCTGACACAGTGTAACGTCGAGTAAAGAAGTAAAATAATGTTGCTGATGAAGTTCATGGAGAGGAAAACATGGTTTTAGGTCCTTGCTGTGAGTGTTGGACTAACACCTTCCTCCCTTCTTGTTTGTGTGTGTGTGTGTGTATGTGTGTGGGTGTGTGTGGGTGTGTGTATGTATGTGTGTATGTGTGTGTGTGTGTGTGTGTGTGTGTGTGTGGGTGTGTGTGTGTGTGTTTGCACGCAGACTTGGCAGACTCGAGGTTTCGCCAAGGACATGTGGCTGGAGGCGGTGAACTCTTGGCGGCCGGAGGAGGTGTGTGTGGCTCAGATCACTCAGGCTCGAGGACGCCTGCTGTGGCTCCGACTGGAAGGTTCTCACCTCTGTTTGTTGCATCTCACACTGAAGCTAAATTTAAATAAAAGATCCATTTGTGTGATTGACAGTTCCCCCCTCCTCTCCCTCTGCTGTCCACCTGTCTCCAGGTGTGCTGAAGCCGCTGTCAGAGTGTATCGTGGACGTGGAGTCCATGGACATCTTCCCCGTTGGCTGGTGTGAAGCCAACGCTTACCCTCTGACCCCTCCAATCAAGCCCGTCTGTATGTGTAGACTCCCAGAAACACACAGCAAAGCACCTCAGCTGCCACCATTAACCCAAGTCTGCTTGTTCTTGCAGGCCAGAAGCAGAAGAAGATCGCCGTGGTTCAGCCGGAGAAACAGTGAGTGCTAAATGTTTTCATCTGCGTTCAGACAAGAATAAACTCAGGAAGATATATCTGACTGAGTTTACATATTTTAGACAGGTTTTATATTTACCTGTGCATAATTTACAGTAGTCATGAGCTGGTATGATATCCTCACCGTCCAATATGTTACAAAATAAATACATTTTTACATGATTTACACAATAATTAAAAACTGATGAAAATTTATGTCATTTATTTCAAATTTAATTTAAAATATGACATTCATTTTTATGTTTTTATTTTTTTAGGTAGAATAAATAAATATTTACTAACTTATTTATGTAATAAATAGTGGGAATGGGTTCTTCATAAATAGATTTGATCAACCATTGATCAAATGTCCTTCATTTGTAAAAAGACAAAAACAGCTATAGAAATAAGATGATAAATAAGATAAAATGATATTTCTAGGATGATTACTGTTTAAAGTGAAATACAAGCAGATGTTTTAGCAGGGACTCGTGTCATTTAAACCAGGTCCGGGTTCTTTTAAATCAGTGAAACCCAGTTGACTAAAAAGATTCATTGAAAATTCTGAATATGTTTGAACTTCCCTCATTCAGCTTAAATAAAATGGCTCCTTTGAGGGTGTAAATATTAGCTGAATTGAAGCTGGTGCTGAAACAGTGTTGATAAATCACCTAATCCAACCGTCAGCTGTTTACCTGTGAGAGAAAAATCCACTCAGGGTTATTTCTTCCTCCCTCCTCGTCTCCTGTCGCCTGGCCATGGCGCCAACCGTTAACAGAAACGGGGGTTTTTTGGAGCAGGAATTGCTCTTCCTGAGGCGCTGATTGATTTTGATGAGACATGAGATGTGGAGCTGTTGTTTTGTGCCTAGCGTTGCCCCGAAGTCTGATGGGAATGTCGGTCAGAGAACAGGAAAAATATGAGGTCTTCAGCAGCAGTTTATCAACTCTCTCATCCACGCTGCTTCCTTCACATCGTTTCCTGCTCATACTTCCCTCTCTGCTGCTTTTTAGATGTGTCTGAAACTGCGTTGGCTGCTGATGGACTGTCTGAGCCAACTTGTGGTTTCTCTGCTTTCCCTCTTGTTTCCTGTCTGATTGGATCTCTTGGATAATTTCACTGATTATTCTGACTGGATTGATGGGATTTTTGCTGCAGGTTGGCTCCATCGCAGCCGGCCGAGCCAGCTCCTGTGAACCGCTGCCAGCCCGTCGCCATGGATCCAGGTAATTAATATCCCAGTAATTGATGTAAATGATCTACTTTGACTACGGTTAAAGGGAAACTCACTCGTCAGGTTCTCTTTGATAGCAAAAGGTTATGAAATAGTTATGATCATTAGTTAATCCAGGTTTTAGGTTCTTTCTTGAAACCTAGCAGATGAAGCCACAAAGTTTTATTAATTGACTGAAAATACCCTTCATAGATTCATGTGTTCATTGGTTTTTCAGTGTTTCTGCATCTCCTGCAGGTTTACTTTCCTGACATGTCAAATGCATAAACTGGAGCAGAAATTGCTAATCCAGAAAGTGACGTATGCCATGTTGAATACTTCTAGTAGCTACTGACAACAAGAAAAAGGATACAGAATGATAGCACAGAGCCTGAATGTTCCTGCAGATACAGATGGAAGTTGATTTCACATATTTACAGCTAAGGGAACAGTTGCCATGCCTCCTGGTTTCAGAAGGAGGAAGCTACCAACAGCTGCCAGCAGGTTGCTGAGGAGACAGGAGGTCAGAAACTCTCTGCAAAAGACCTGCAGAAGGTCTGGAGGTTCTGGTTTTCAAACGTCGTGTTAGTGCAAATATACTTATTCAGTTTCCAGCGGAGTAGCTGTCAGGTATTCATAGTGTCCATCAGAAATACAGCCAGGGGGGAGAAACTCTCTCTGTAGCGGCTGGTTCTGCTAACATTGCTCTGTAGCACCACCTGAAGGTAAAAGTCTCAACAGTTTGTGACCAGGATGTAATAATACTAAGTAATAGTTTCCAGTGTCTCACCTGTGGCTCCTCTCCCTGAGGCTCTGATTCGAGACTTTTTTCTTGTATGCATATTGATTTTTGTTGCACAGGAAGTTATCTATCACTAATAAATACTGTTTTCCTGCATCACCTGCCCAGGGTTACCTGTATTAACTGCAAGCACAAAATCACTCCCATTAAAATACAACAAACATAACAGAATTTAAACATTATTTTTATTAAATGTAGTGTAGATTAGTGATATTTCAAATCCCATTCGATTGTTTTCCCTTCCCATGAAACAATCAATCATTTTATGTTCAGAAACACCAGTCGTTCAACTATCTCTTAGTACTTGTTTCTATCCCAGATAAGGACGCGTCACCAAAGGACAAAATAATCTGTTTTTATTGAAGAGCTACAAGACCTTTTGAGACGATTCCTCAGCGCTGTGTGGAAAACTCTCCTATTTTTTCCGAATTATCTAGCAAACAGGAAAAAGGGGTGTAGTCCATCCCAGTGTGTTCCCTGACCTTTGATCCTACTGTGGTCAGTCATATAAGCAATCCCACCTGTGTGGCTGAGGACTTTAGCTCTTTGTCCAGGGAGTCGTACACTGGCAACGAGTGACATTACCACCACATATACTCAGGGACGTATTGGCACAGCTTGAATGTCCTCATCACATCACCAAGAGCATCAGATCTGCTCTCTGTTAGCAGTTGGACCGAAGTTTAGCAGCATCTCTTGCGTTGTCCTGGATTCCCAGTATAGGCAATGCATAAGGGCTTTCTTCTTCTTTCATTTTTGCTTCCACATGGACCTGAAAGCTACAAATAAAATCCCTCCACAGTATTTTATTTAGACTTGTCAATAAATCAATACATGGAAAAATGAGTCAAGTTGACCATAACTGGTGAGCAGAGAAAGATTAGAATGAACCAAAATCCCACATCCTCCTCTTCCTCTGAGGTTTCACCATGTGAGTTGGTTTCAGTCTTCAGAAGGCATGCCTGTTCCACTGAGGGAGCCGGGTGGGAGGGCTGCGTGCTGTTTCCAGGAGACCCCTGACCTCTTTTCCAAACCCCCCACTAAGTAAACGCACCCACTTGTTAATGCATATTCATCAGCTTAGCTAATTGCCATTCACCCCTGGCTCTGGAGGTCCAGGTGCTGCAGCAGGAAGGGGGAGGTAACTGAAAGTCAGTCAGCCCCCAGTACAGACTGGGGAGTGCTCGCATTAATATGTACTGGTGGCCCAGTTTAAAGTTAATCTGTTTAACCATATTAACCTTTGTCCTGCCTGAACACACAGTGATTTCTTGAGATTAGAGCCGTCTCTGAAAATCTTCTCTGCATCGGTCCTTATCTCATCTTCTCTGGTTTTGAGTGGGCTGGAAAAGGCTGCTCCAGTCACACTTTGGATTCACTGCTGGGTAATTTCTTTAAACTCCCTCCAACTCTGCTGGGAAACCTGATAAAACCACAGCGAGGCTGCTCGGATCCTGCAGCAGCTTCACATTCATCAGCCAGCACTTAAAAACAGAAAAACCTGCAGAGACAAATAAGGCCGTTGCTTTATTTCCTGAGGTAAAAACTCCAAAACAAAACCTATTTCAACCAGCAACTATCAAAACTGAAAACACTGTAGCAGAAACAACCTTTGGAAGCAGCTCAAACCTTCATCCAGACGTTTGCCTTCATTCTGCAGGTCGGGAATCCATACTTAACATCGTCAAACATAAAACAATTTTTCCTCTCAAAGAGAAAACTAAAGAATTGATCCCAAACCGGTGGTACCTGTATACCTGGAACCATAAAAGCTCAGTGAGAACCTAAAGGGACCATAGCCCCTTTTACAAAATACTTGAAGGTGGGGTTGAGGTTCTTTTGAGCCTTCTCCATTTGTTCTGTGAAAGGCCCACCTTCTTCAGCCCTGACTCACTAAGGAATGATGTAGACATGATGATGATGAGATGATGAGGTTGTGTGACCAGACAGCTGCAGGATCTTAAGGAGACTCTAGTTCTATTGAAATTCATAATAATATGGCAGCGATTTATTCTGATTAGTTCCCAGTGCAAGATCTTCGGTATGTATCATCCATCCATTTATCCATCTAACCATTTATCCATCCATCCATCCATCCATTCATCTGCCTGCCTGAGATCTGTAAAGTCTGGAAAGAAACCACACAGGTAGACATGAATAAATGATCAGAATCCTGAAAGCATCCATTAAAGGTGACCTATTATACTTCCTTTTAAACATTTGGGAGAGGTCTATGAGCTTTACAAAATATGTTAATTTTTCCAATTTTCCAACAAAATCTCTCTCAGATGAGATTTCACCTCATTTTTCCTTTTTTGAGCTCCTTTCAGAATGAATTATTTTAGGGCTCTGTCACTTTTATGCAAATTAGCTGTATCTGGCCACGCCCCCAAACAGCACTTCATACGTGAAAACAAAACTGAAACTTAGAAGAAACAATAAGTGCTTATATTTCTGTCATCTGCAGATTTGCCATGAACAGTAGGGACTGAATTTTTCTCAGTCGAGGTCTTGAAAATCATTTGGGTGGAGCTCCGCTTCAGTTGTTAGTGGGGCGGGATTCAGGTAACGTTGCTAGGTGCCAGTATAATTGTGACGTCACAATTACACAGCTTTTGAAACCACGCGTTTTCTAGAAAAAATTAAACATTCATTTCTAGCCAAAAAAACAGCTGAATTGGTTTTTTGCCTTTGGACTGTTTGTAGAGGCATTAGGGACCCAAATGGATGTATAACAATGATCAAAAATGAATTTTGCATAATAGATTCCCTTTAAACATCTTGAAGCAGATGGACTGGGTTGGACTGATGAGATTTACAGCCTGCAGTAAACTGTTGTGATCAGCTGATCAGGAGAAAACTGTGATCAACCACAACATGTGGCTGGAACCTAAACATATGGAGATGTCTGTGTGACGAAAATCATACATAATACGGAAAGCAGCTAACACCAATATTCTCATGGAGTCTGGAAAAATTCCCAGTCTGACACAATTAAAATAAAAACCTTTAATATTTCATTAAACCACAGTGTTGGTAAAATGCATGTTTTTATAACCGATCCCGTTCTGGTTAACATTCCAGTTTCTCTTTCCCTCTCCAGGCTCAACCAACGGCCGTTACTGCTGCTCCAGGATTTTTGTCAACCATCGCTGTTTCTCAGGGCCTTACCTCAACAAGGGGCGCATCACAGAGCTGCCGCAGGCTGTGGGACCCGGGAAATGTACCTTGGTCCTGAAGGAGGTGAGCTGCTGTCAGACGAACGGTGGAAAGATGGAGGTGAAGTTGGTTTGGGCAGGTTTAATCAAAGGGAAGGAGGAGAAAGATGGAGAGACAGGTGTGTTGTTAACCACCTGCTGCTGCTCAGCAGGCCCTTCATTTTAATGTGAGGAGCTGTCAGTCAACTGTGTTTACAGGCATATACCTTATATTTCTCACATGTTCTCTGCTGCAGTTTTATCCACAGGTTATGTGCTTTTTATTCTGTGCACAGTCTGTTAGTTTTTATTATATTATCCTGATTATTTAGTCGTGTTTATGCCTCTAGCTGCTGAGCATGCTAATTAACGCCGCCTACAAGCCTGGACGAGTCCTGAAGGAGCTGCAGGAGCTGGAGGACCAGAGCTGGGAATGCCAGGAGGAGACCCTCAAAGCCAAGTAGGAGAATGAGCACAAGATCAAAACAGAGCATCGTTTGTTTTTCTTCATTTCTAGCAGTAGAAGCACAGGATTTAATGCATGAGTCAGAATAAATCTTCACATCTCTTCTTGCAGCAGTCCCTGTTTGCTTCATCTCCAGCCAAATTATTCTGTGGCTCCAGGCTGCATGCTGGATGTTTTTTAGAGCCAGTAACAAGTGTGAGTGAGTCACCTGCAGTGGCCTGCAGAGCACAATGATCACATTCATCCAGCCATGTTGGAAAATGTTGCCAACGGAGTTCACTTTAATTTTCTGGGATGTCCACGACCCAGAGAGGCCATTTTACTCCAGCCTGCGATGAACGAGTTAAACTCGTTAACAATAGACAGACAGACAGACAGACAGACAGACAGACAGACAGACTAGACATAAGACAATGCAGCAAGACGAGCTCATTAAACCCAAACCTTTAAGTTGGTTATTGCAGAATAATCCTCCTCAGGATGATTTAAACTGTCTGAATGTGTGCTGAAATACTGAGCTGTTGACCATCTTTCATTTCTGTCTCCCCTAATGAATTAAATTAATGATTCTTTGTCTTCATAAATCAAAGTGTAACCAGAGGCTGACAGCATCCTTCATTTCTCCTCAGATACAAAGGGAAAACCTACCGCTCCACCATCCGGATAGTTCGTCTGGCTGAGCAGATCCCAGATTTCTGCCGTAAGGTGTGCATGAAGCTGCAGTGCTGCCCCAACCTCTTCGGCACTGCCCTTGTTACCGACAAGTGCCCCGAGAACTGCTCGGTCCAAACTAAAACCAAATACAGTGAGTGTCGGTGATTATCCCTCCCAGAAACACAGATGTAGAGAAAACTAGCTGCAGTGGGTCATTTTGTTCTGGGTGCATTGTTTTCAACATCTGCTGCAGCTTATTACTACGGGAAAAAGAGGAAGCTTTCCAAAGCAGCGGGCGGAGAGGAGGCAGCGGGAGGAGAGCCAGCCAAGCCACCGCGCCGCAGGAGGAAGAGGAAGGCTATCTTTGTGCAGAAGAAAAGACGCTCGTCAAACATTGACTACACTCCTGCTGGCTCTCCACAGGTCAGTACACCTGGTGTCCTGCACAAAACTAGTTTATGAGTGGAAAGAGACTCAGCTTTAAATATTAAAGACAGAAGCTTCACAGGAGGGAAGCTTAGCAGTGCTTGGAGCTGAAAGAAGCCGCAGAGGCTAGATTTACCTAAAAATAACTTGACAGCATGCAGACTGAGCTACACTGGGTTACACCGTCTCAGACACGTCTGTGCTTTCATCCCAACATGTCAGGATCGGCCTTTTTCCCACGGTTTAATGCAGGGATGGCTGTTCTCTCTGTAAAAGGTTCGGCCTTTAGGCATAATTCAAATGATGCCTATCTCCAGCAGTCGTTGGGCGAGAGGCGGAGTACAGCCCTCCAGTCCATTAATTCAGAGACAGAGGACAGACAAGCACACACACTCGTACCTAAGGGAAGTGTAGAAAGACATTTTAACCTGACACTCACATTTCTGGACTGTGGGAGGAACCTGGAGAGAACCCACATATGCATGGCAAGAACACGGGAGAAGTCCTTGCAGAAAGACCCCAGACTGGGATTCAAACCCAGGACCTTCTTGCTGCAAGGCAACAGTGCTAACCACTGCTCCACTGTGCAGCCCTGTTCAGACCATTAAATTATGATTCAAAGACTGTGTTTAGTAAAGTTGTATCAGAAAAATACCTGATTAATTGTTTGACATTTTAACTGTTTAACTGTATTAAAGACTAAAATAAGTCCATTTAAATGTCAAAGAAAAACATCACAGGACAAAAACTACAGAATAATGCTTTAATGTGTTAATTACTTCCAATTGGCTTCAAGTAGAGAAGTAGTACTCGAGACCGGTCTCAAAACCACTTTATGATGGTCTCGGTCTCGTCTCAACCTCATTTGTCTCAGACATTTATTTTTTATTTTACTTATTTTGCTGTATAGACTGACTTTAAAGTTAATGTTTTAAAGTAAGTAACAACATAAAACTACTATTCAATACGTATTTTGGGCATTTATGCACTCTATAAAAGAAGCTGGATATGATTTACTGTATAACATCACATGGTCAGTCAGTCATGTTTTTGTGGCGTTGTGCAGCTCCTCATCCATTGTTTATCCATAGCAGTGAACTTGGAATTATGAAGCATATTTTGATGATATGATTAAACTGCTCCCCAGTTTTATCAATTAGTCCACTGTCTTTCTGATCTGTTTTATTAAGTATCTAATCTTGCTTTGATTACATGAAAATGCTATAAAAAACTCTTACTTAAAATAGTTGTTCCTGAACATCAGCATTTCAAATAGAAATACTGTATTCATTACAATACACAGCTTTTCTGCATTTTAAATGTTGAATGTTTGGCATTTTTTCTATTTTACACATTTAGATATGTGGTTTTGAAATAGCACATATTTTTACAAGAATTGATAATGTGTTGTGTTGTTTTAAAAGGTGAAGAAAAGTGAAGACTTTAGTGATAAACAATGAATAATTGTCTTACATTCTGTGCTAAATGATGGAAGTCACCAAGGAGTGCTGAATAAAGATGGTTGAGTTTATTTGAGCTCTTAGTGTTTAGTATCTAGGTGTTTTTATGGGATTGTGGATCTTTCAGATCTATTTGAGGAAAACCTTTGATCATTTTCACGTTTTATTGTGTCATGTAGTGTATGGCGCTGGTCTTGGTCTCGGGTTTGGTGGTCTTGACTACAACACTAGTCTCAGGTGTTACCAGTTAATGCATGTCTGCTTTAGTCCTAAGAAGAAACACATAAGATGATCTAAAGTTGGAAAGTGAACTCATTAATCAACATGAATGTTGAACTTTTCCTTCAACGAACTGTTTTCTTGCTTCTCCAACATAAAGATGATATAATGTGGCAGACTTTTTAAGAATCTACTGACAGTTTTATCCAGATTCTTCTCAGTTTTCCAGTTTCAGTTCAAATGCATCTAAACAATAGAAAACTAGAAGAAAAACGTCCCTCAAATGCAGCTTGTGTTTTGGTTTTAAAAGGTTGTGAATGGAGTAAATATGAGCAACAAGCCTTATGTTACAGGTCTGACTGAGCAGAGCTGGAGGTAGTTCTGACATGCAACACGTCCATATTTATTGGCACCCCTGACACAAACAGATCAAAAGCTTTAAAATGATTGTTTTTTTATTCCAAGAAATTCTGAAGGTTTCTAACTGATATATTGGTCTCCATAACAGTTCCTGTGAGAGAAATATAACTGTTTACTTGATCAAACTTTAGAGGAACGTCTTATTAATAATCCATGACTTGTTGTTTCACGAAGGAATGAATAGGACACGACACAGAGAACTGTTTCTACCAAAACTCAACATAAGAAAGACACGAGAACATGACATTCAAGTAAGGCAGATGTGCGCTGATCTAAACGAGAAAGGAAAAAGCTACCAGGACACAGCTCCTGGCCCCAGATCTGCAGTCAGAGCAGGAATTAGAACATCTAAACCACCTGGAGCTGAGGCTCACAGGGTTGGATGAGGACCCACGTTTATCTTCTACTACACTCAGGCAGAAGGACGGTGAGGGAGGGAAAACATCTCTAAAGCTGACTGAGAGCTGCAGCAAAGAGTGGCATCTTGGAGTCAACATGTCTCCATAGCAACCAGTGGATGCTACCTGCAGGACAGGAAGAAGCCCTTTCCGTCCTACCATCACAAATGTAAAGTCTACTGGGACTATAACTGAAAGTTCCTGCCTTGGCTCAGATTGAGCTTTTCATGGAGGGATGAGTATGTGGAAAAGCACCTCATTCCCTCTGTAAAATATGGTGTAGGTTCTGTCATGCTGTGGGCCTTCCAGTTGTTCAAAAGACCTGGGAACCCTTTTAGGAGCCATATCAAGAAGAAACGCCTCCCTGAAATCTTGTTGTCTTTCCTTCAGGACAGCGATGAGGCAGAGGACGATGAAGACCTGGCGCTGCAGTCCGGCAGTGAAGGCACCAGCTCAGAGCCCCGTGACGACCACACAGACGCCTCGTTGGTTGAGGTGACCAGCAGCAGCGGCAGCCGGCGTCCCCGCCGAGCCGTGACACTTCGCAGGGCCTTCAGCGTCGGGACCTTCACAACCATCCAAGAGACTCCAGGGGCCTGCAGGCGATCGACCCGGTCCCTGTCTGCCCACCACCAGAACAACAAGTACCAGCCACAGAAAGGACAAGACGTTAAGGTGAAACAGAGAGGCCACAAACAGCTTCTCATCATCTTCTAGCCTTAACACCTTCTGATCCAGTGTGAGTGACCCTGAGGTCAGTAGCTTGTTTTAATGTGCGTGCAGGTCGAGGAGGACGACGGCCAGCTGGTTCTGGACAGGAACCCGCTGGAATGGAGCGTAGACGAAGTCGTCCAGTTCATTAACTCCACCGACTGTGCGTCACTGGCAAACATCTTCAGGGAGCAGGTACACACACAGAGAGAGAGAAACAATGGCTGTGCCTCTATTGTCTCTGTCTGTTAGTCGATCTGAATCTCCTAAATTACTCACTGCAAACTAGCCTAAACATGCAATACCACTGATAACCACTAGGGGCTTTCCATGGCATTTCTTTTCATTTAAACAGAATCTCTAAAATATTCAAACTGGATCTCAAAGAGCTTTGATTAAATATTAGATATCAGATGTGGACGATTTTGAATTTATACTTATACAAAAAATCTTCAAAATGCCCTTTTTTAAGTTTTTAATATTTGTTTTTTAATCCAATATTTTTAAGTGAAAACAATAAAAGCAGTTTTGTATCCCAGAAACACGACAAACCTGGACAGGAGACAACTGTAGGACAATACTGGACACTTTGCTAGTTAGTTAGTTAGTTTGTTAGTTAGTTTGTTAGTTAGTTAGTTAGTTTAGACCTCATTCAGAGAGTAAAAAACTTTCTTCTAGACAAATGCTAATGCAGGGCAGGTCCTGAACATCCACACCTGTGGCAGCCAGGATCCAAACCTGAGTGGACTCTAGAAAACTTTGATTTGGACAAGTTGGACCTGTGATCTATGTGGCTGGGAAAAAGTATTTACTCCCTTATAGACATCTTCTGTTCTACTTCTTTTTGTCCCACTTATGTGTTTCAAATGAAACAAACGTTCATATCAGACAAATATGAACAGAGTAAATTAAAAAAAGATGTTTTCAAATAATAATTTCCTTTTATCAAATTGAAGAAAGCTACCTAAACCAACCAGGCCCTGTGTGAATAAGTATTTACCCCCTAAACCTGATAGCTGGCTGTTCCACCCAAGTGTTCATGATAACTGGTAATGAGTCTTTAACTTCCTGTGGGGGGATTTTGACCCACTCTGCTTTGCTGAATTGTTTTAATTCGTTGGAGGGTTTTCCAGCATGAACGGCTGTTTAAAACAAAGTCCCAACATCTCAGTCGGATCCAAGTTCACACTTTGACTAGGCCACTTCAAAACCTTCATGTTGTTTCTTTTAACCATTCAGAGGTAGGCTTGCTCATGTGCTTTGGATCAATGTTCTGCGACATGACCCAAGTTGTTGACCAGACATTCTGTGATGTGAAATGGGCCTTTGTGTTGTTTTGGGTCAGCAGTGGTTCTGGCTTTGGAACTCTCCCATGGAGGCCATTTTTGTACAGTCTGTCTTTCTTATTGTTAAATAATTAACTCTTTTATTCTCATAATCTGATGAAGTTTGGGATCTTTTAGCGTACTTCGTGTTGTCAAACAGGTCCTGTTTAGGAATTTTTTCAGATATTAAACATTTAAGTGTAATGGCACTTTAATAATTAGTTGTAAAAAAAGAAATGAATGATACAAAATTTCTGTTTATAGCCAAGTGCATCCTACAGGTTTGATAACGTCTTATGTTTGGATGGGAAGATCAGAGTCGCTGAAAAGTCCTGAAACCTGTGCATTTGTGGACGTCCACCAGTGTTTTCATCTTGTTGCTGTTTTGCAGGACATCGATGGCCAGGCCCTGCTGCTGCTCACTCTGCCCACCGTCCAGGAATGCATGGACTTGAAGCTCGGGCCCGCCATCAAACTGTGTCACCAGATCGAGCGTGTTAAGGTTGCCTTTTATAAACAGTTCGCCAACTGAGCCCACCACCGGACCCCACTCAGCCTGGAGGCATGTCTTCTCTGGGGAGGAAGACTATTACCTGCCTGCTCATGTTTTCCTCAAATTACAAGAAGAAATTTGAGAATTTTTATTGGTTTTTTGAATCTATTGAACCTAAAAGCACAAAGAGGGTGACAACAGAATGCTATATCGAGGGATTTATTTTGGTTCTTTTGCAGTACCCGAAAAACTTCCTGAATTCCCTGCTGATGATCCGTGTGCTTTGCTGATCTGTGAAGAATTTATTTTCAGGAGAAATGTTTAATTTCATTGTTATTTGGCTCAGAGGGACATCCTAGCTGGTTTTTGTTGGTCTGACCTGATTGGTTCCCTAAACATATAATCCAAGAATATTTAACTTAACCAAGTAATATATTTTGTTATATTTATTATGATCTGGATATTTAAGGTAAATTTGGAAGTAAATTCTTTAGAACAACAACAGGAACCTTTAAATTAAAAAAACTGCACTCTCTCCTTATTGTTATACAAAAACAGATACATCAGCTAAGATATTTTGTATCCATCTATGCAATTGTGTTGCAGATATTTTTGATAAGAAAATAAATTTCTATGGATTTGTATCTGTTGTTTTACTCTTTCTTTAGGTAGGACATGGAAACCACGTTGATGTTAGAGTTTTCTTTTATTTCAACAGTTCTTTCTCCAGAGTCATGATTATGCACCATAAAAGTGTGATTATTTATAGAAACAGGGTTGAAATCAGATGTTTCACTCCAATCAAACCTTCTCAACAAGCTTCTGATAATCTAACCTTTCCTCCTGGCTGTTCATATAAACTGGTTGGTTTCTTGGAATAGACCAGGCTTTTAACGCCGGGCTGAGGTTCAACCAGTTTGGGCTCATTGTCCTGTTGGACACCAAACTGTGTCCAAGTTTCTGCCGATTAGCTGCAGGTTCGAGTGGAACCAGTTCCTACTGGGTTCTTCTTAAACATCCTGACCAATGGTCAGATGGCTGAAGCTTGGACCCAGTTCCAACAAGACAATGATCCCAAACACACATCCCCACTGGTTTTGGAATGGATCAAACAGACTACCAGTAAGCTGCTGGATGTTGTTTGAATGTGTAGCAGCCAGGTCCGTGCAGAGGAAATTAACTCAACAGGTCTACCAAGAGGTCAGATATGAGCCAGATGGATGCCACAAGCCTTTTGATGGCTACAGAAAGCAACTTGCTAAGAAACATTTAACAAATATGATTATTTCTAAAATAAAAACCTTATTTTAAATAATCTGAAATCTTTGTTTCAGATTCTCGGGTCTAAACTATCTGGGAATTATTTGACTGAGACATTTTCCTGCTGTTGATCTAAAACTCCTGAACCTGTGTATCTGTCTGTGGAGAGATTAGAGGTTAACAGATGCTCCTTCGTGCATGGAGAGATGAAGGAAATCAGCTTCTTCATGTAGCTTCAGAACAAACCATCCATCTTAACTCTTTCACTGAATCATTACAATTAACTAAACACTGGACTTTAAATAATAAATCTAAAAAAAACTTCAGAGAACCTGAAGACCCTTACAATAGACAGAACTAATACTAATACAGCATTTAAGACTTCAATATGTTCAGACAATAAATGACTAAAATCTACTGGTAGCTTTGATCTGCTGTCCTTGTTTCAATCAGTGACCTCTGAATAAAGGACGCACCGATTGTTCACCAGCCGATCGGAATCAGACCATTATTGGGGCACCAGATTATTCCCTTGCAACATCACGTTTTTACATTTCTATATTATATTGATAACAAACAGAGAGATGTTGAGGCTATAAAACTGAACCTGGATTTTAATGTTAAGCAGTTTCATAACGACACATCTAGAGTTTATTCACCCGTCCTGTTATGCCTGTGGAGCAGCAGATCCAGATGTTGGTTAAAAAAGGGAGGACAATAAGAAGAATATCAAACCAACTATTAATCCTCCTATTTAGCAGAAGAAGTCTGACTGGTTTTACTGGTTCACCCTAGATCATGACTGTAATAAAGAGTTCCTGAATTTAAGCAGCTGAAATAAGCTTCTTCTGCAGGGTGGCCAAGTTCTGAAGAGCCACAGCTGAGCTGGGACAGACCTCTAGCAGACCCCCAGGATGTGTCCACTTCAAAGGTTTTATGGCCACGTCCCCCCAGGGGAGGAGACAACTCCTCTGGTCTGAGAACACGTTATATCCACAGTAATTAAGTCAATTAATGAAGTCTACAATGTAATGTGGACCTGAGATCTGAAACATAAAACAAAACCCAAACAAGCAAAACTATTGTGACAGAACTGATTTGGCCTATTTATGTCTGTATTGTCATTCTCAGCCATGCTCTTGTGATGAATCAGGTTTGGATTGTCTTGGAGCAGCAGAAGTCTCTGGTAAAGTTGTGAAAATCTGTGTTTTCTGTAATAATGATGCCATCAGAGATGCTTAGATTATCGTTCTAGTGTACCTTCATATAATCACTGAGCCTGGTCTCAGCTTGCATGGTTTCTTTCTGTTACCATGCAGTGCTCCTCCATTTTAGTCCTCCCTGTGCTGGGGCCACACCCACGGTTGTATTGCCCAGTCAGGAATAGTCTACGTCAGTCTGCAGTAGTTGGGGTCAGTCAGCAGGGCCAGATGTCTCCAAGGTGTTCCCATATTCATTTATTCCTTTAGTTTCTTAGTTTGTTCCTGTGTTCAGTTCCCTATTTATTCTAGTTTATTCCACTTGGTTTAGTGTTTCCTTGTGTCTTAGTTCAGCTCCTCTGTTTTAATTATTCTCCCTCTCTCAGCTTCCCTGCTTACATTCTACCTCAGCTGCTCCCTATCATCTGGCCTCTGGTGTCATTCCCCACACTTCTCTCAGTATTTGAGTTCACTGTTGGTCAATGTTCTCCACTGGATCCTTCGTTCTGCTACCATGTTCTCTGGTTTTCCGCCTGCGCTCATGTTGTCCTTATGCCACACCACTTGTAAGTTTGTTTTGCTATTAATTAAGTCATTTGATTCACTCTGCTGCTACCTATGTCCTGTCTGCACTTTGATGCTCACCTCAGATGAGAGGTTCTCAGTTGGCTTTAGTTGGTCTGGTAAACCCTCTAGTCTGTGATCCCTCAGCAGGTCCAGTTAAGTGTGCGATCCTCTGTCTTTCAGTCATGAAGATTGAGAAAGTCATTTCATTTCTAATGAATGGTTGATGCTATGCAAAAGAATAAAAAGCATACTTATTTATGTATATATATATATATATATATATATACACACACATACAGGGGTTGGACAATGAAACTGAAACACCTGTCATTTTATTGTGGGAGGTTTCATGGCTAAATTGGACCAGCCTGGTAGCCAGTCTTCATTGATTGCACATTGCACCAGTAAGAGCAGAGTGTGAAGGTTCAATTAGCAGAGTAAGAGCACAGTTTTGCTCAAAATATTGAAATGCACACAACATTATGGGTGACATACCAGAGTTCAAAAGAGGACAAATTGTTGGTGCACGTCTTGCTGGCGCATCTGTGACCAAGACAGCAAGTCTTTGTGATGTATCAAGAGCCACGGTATCCAGGGTAATGTCAGCATACCACCAAGAAGGACGAACCACATCCAACAGGATTAACTGTGGACGCAAGAGGAAGCTGTCTGAAAGGGATGTTCAGGTGCTAACCCGGATTGTATCCAAAAAACATAAAACCACCTCAACTCTCCTGTTTCCACCAGAACTGTCCGTCAGGAGCTCCACAGGGTCAATATACACGGCCGGGCTGCTATAGCCAAACCTTTGGTCACTCATGCCAATGCCAAACGTTGGTTTCAATGGTGCAAGGAGTGAAAATCTTGGGCTGTGGAGAAGCCCCAAAGAAGCGTACCACCCAGACTGTTGCATGCCCAGAGTGAAGCATGGGGGTGGATCAGTGATGGTTTGGGCTGCCATATCATGGCATTCCCTTGGCCCAATACTTGTGCTAGATGGGCGCGTCACTGCCAAGGACTACCGAACCATTCTTGAGGACCATGTGCATCCAATGGTTCAAACATTGTATCCTGAAGGCGGTGCCGTGTATCAGGATGACAATGCACCAATACACACAGCAAGACTGGTGAAAGATTGGTTTGATGAACATGAAAGTGAAGTTGAACATCTCCCATGGCCTGCACAGTCACCAGATCTAAATATTATTGAGCCACTTTGGGGTGTTTTGGAGGAGCGAGTCAGGAAACGTTTTCCTCCACCAGTATCATGTAGTGACCTGGCCACTATCCTGCAAGAAGAATGGCTTAAAATCCCTCTGACCACTGTGCAGGACTTGTATATGTCATTCCCAAGATGAATTGACGCTGTATTGGCCGCAAAAGGAGGTCCTACACCATACTGATAAATTATTGTGGTCTAAAACCAGGTGTTTCAGTTTCATTGTCCAACACCTGTACATACATACATACACACACAAACTACAGCAGGTTAAAGACACATTAATTTTACATATTTTGAATAGAATCAAGGTATTTAATGAATATTTTGCAAACATATATTCTGGGAATGTCTACTTCAGTATAATTTCTTTAATAATAAATGTTTTATTACAAAGTTAAACCACATTTTCAATGCAGTGTTTTTGGCCAACAGGGGCACCATATGACCATCTGCCAGACATAGTATTGACCTTCATTATTTAACTCTGAAATACATCTATAGAACTGTGTGAAAAAGTTCAGTTTTTATGTTAATTAAATAAGCTATTTCAATTTTAATTTAAATGTAAGACAGCCAGCAAAAATAAATGTATTAGGAAATCAAGACAGAAATTAAATGAATAGAAACAGGCCTAGAATAAAAATAAAACAGTACAGGTACAGTTGGGACAAACAGTGGTAAATAAATTCAGTCATTCCGCTCAAATTATGTTGGTTCTGATCATATCTCTAAGTTATTTCTGAGTGTAAAACTAACCTAAGCCAGAACGACCCGGGTTCTGCTACGTACCAAACATTATAATGTAGATGTGAATAGACGGCACCGTGATGGAAACAGCCAAATAAAGGTAGCCCTCATGATGAAGGCTGCTTCATGCTGCAGCAACAAACAGGTCATAATGGCAGCACGTATCTGTGTTTTCAGAGGTTTCCACCCAGTGTGACGGCACTCAGCAGATTTTAACAACAGCAGTAATTGACATTTGGAGACGTATTCAGACGTGTTGCCTCAGAGCAGAGGAAATCATTTCTCACGCCGAGCTTTTCCACAACTCCAACTCTTTGGATTGAGACATTATGAAAAAGCTGCCGCTGCTTCCTGTTGCCTGGAAACCTCATATCCAATATCTGCTTTGCATGATTTTCTCCTGTAGTTTATGACAGCACAGAGATAAACAGACAGTTTGGATTAAAGTGAAGCTCTGAATGAGTGCCTGAACAGATTCAGTTGGAGGTACAGTTCCACAGCCCTGACAGGAGATCACATCTAATCTGCTACAGGTTCAACATCGTATCTCTCACACCTTCAGCAGCTCATAGGGACCACAGAAGCTGTGATGGCTGGAATGATCACATGAAAACAAATTAATGATTTAGAAAACTAATCAAACAATAAAAGCAGATCATTTATTGTGAAGAAGAATCACAGCACAAAATATGAAATAATATTAAACATAACCAATAAACCATAGTGTAGATAAATAACATTTTATCAAATAGAATAGAAACCCGACAATATTGCAGTAAATAAAACATGATTGTCTCCACATCAGTTTATAGCAGATTTTAGTATTTCTTATAAAATATTAAAATAAATTAAAATATAAATGCTCTGATCTCACTTATAATTTTATTAAATGTTTTCTGTTCATTTTACCTTTACCTCGGTTCCACCGATTGTGGTTCTGATCCCTGTTTGGGCCAGCTGACCCTTCTGACCCTGATCATCAAACCAAAATAACACTGAGGGACCCCATGCTGGTAGATAGCAGGTATTAGAGTCACATAACCACATCGCCTTCTGGTTAGAAAAGCGTTTATATAGTTACTTCCTATTTCAGCTACATATTGAATACCTATACACAACGCTGAAGTACATGTGGCAACACATGGTTGCTAAATGAGGGTACAACGTGGCCAGAGCCTATAATGTCAAATGGACTCTTGGTGTCTGGAAGATGGGGAAGAGAGAGGAGCACTGACACACAGACAGTAGGACAGAAGGTACTTCCAGGAACTTCCAGGAGTTCCCGAGGAGACTAGGACTGGGAACCAGCAGCATAACAAAAGAATCCAGTAATGAACAGTGAAAAACCAGGCGCTTAAATACCGAAGGCAGAATGTAAAATTACATATGAACTAGAAAAACTAATCAGTGGAGACGTTAATTAGCTGTGGCAGAATGAAGGCAGGGAAACAGAGGGAGAAAGACTAATTAACACAAAGAGAGCTCAACTAAGACACAATGAAACTATTAACCAAGAGATTATTAACCAATTAACTTGGTTAGTCTTGGTTAACTATTAACTAAGACTAAGACTGATTTAAGAGAAATAAATCCAAAGAACAGAAACGAGAATTAACTAAGAAACTAAACACTAAGACTGAAGTAATATAAATGGTTCACTAACAATAATGAACACAGAGAAATGAGCTGAACTGGACAAAACTAAAGAACATCAATTAACAAGGAAATGATAAAAAACCTTAACACCAAAGGATCCTAACATACATGTTTTGCAGAGTGATCAGTGTGGAAGAATAATCTGAACTGTAAAAATACCCAGAAATCCTGATGTTCTGAGACCTTTATCCTGGAAATACAAAGACCACAGCGGTGCACAGAGCAGTGTGGTGTTTATAAAATCATGTTTTGCTTTGATGGAAAAACCACTACCCTGCTAATCCCCCCTCCTACGTTTCAATCTACGGCTGAGTGGAACAAACCCTCACTGTGGGTTATCAGTATCTGTGGCTTCAAGACAAAATGAGTCTTCTTCAAGCATCCTGGAGAGATCAGACGGATAGTGGGAATGATCTTCTGATCCTTGGGAGCAAACACTCTCCTTCCACCAGATAACCCTGGTTCTAAAACATTTTCTGCATGAATCTTTAGCTTTAAACTCACAGAGATGCTGAGCACCACGCTTCATAGCAGAAAGCAGGGCTCTGAGCTGGAGGCTGAGAAGGTGGAGAATGAGGTTCAAGAAGGAGAGGAGGACTGAGGGGGAGGAAGATGAGCAAGCTGAGGTCTCGTGGTTGGAAGAAAGAACACTACAGAAAGTGTTTAAACTGGTGGAACAGCTCTGAACTGGACTCTGTAAAACTGCTGCTTAAATGGATCTAAAGGTACTCTAACATGTATAATATGCACTGAAGGACCTGGACAGAGTTCCTGCCTTTGTTCCTCAAGGTTCTGGCTTCATTTTCAGAATGAGTAGTTACGAGTAATCAGTAACTTATCCCTCCATCACAATATTGAGTAGCTTCCATGTGTTCAAGTGGTGTAGAAAGATGGCTGCTGTATGCATCAGACTAACATACATATGATCTCGAGGTAAACCAGACCTCCAACACTGTTTTCAACATGTTGAATAAATCCACAGCATGAGTGTCTCATCTCAAAGACGTCACATACAGAGCTGTAAAAATGTATATAGATTTATTTTGTTTTTGTTTCTTGTCTTAAAAATGTTTCAGGTCATTAAAAACAAACATTTGATGATCTGAAACAAAAACAGAAGAAATCTGTAAAGAGGGAAATATCCTTTCCCAGCCCTGTTTAAGTAGTGGAGTATTCAGTCAAAGAGCGAATATTCATAGATCTTATTCATTGATTTCAGTTCTGCTTTTTACAAAATTCAACAACATCTGGTAATCAGTAAACCTTACAGTCTTCATATCTCATCTCCTCTCATCCTCTTTATACACAGCTTTCTCAGCGACAGACCTGAGGCTGTCAGATTCAGCTTTACCACATCTCCTTTCATCATCAACAATACAGGTGCTCCACAGGGCTGTGTTCTCGGTCCCTTTCCATACACTTTCTATACAAACGTTTGGCTTTGCCGATCTCTCATCACCAGGTACTTCAGATATTCAGATGACACTGCCATGATCTGGTCTCAGACCAGGACTCCATCACAACTTACCAAGTGACTGTTGCAAGGTGGTGCAACAACAATTATCTTCTCCTCAATGTCACTAAAACCAAAGAACTTATGTTTGATTACTGCAAAAGCACCACCCCACATAATCCCAGACACATCAACAGTCAGCCAACTGAGATTGTGGACCTCGTCAACTGGAATCATTAGGAGCTGTCTGCAGAGAACCCATGTCATCCACAAGCTCAGATCTTTCTCCATCAAGACACCCTTCTGCTTCCTCTGTACCGTAGCAGTCCATCCTGCTCTATGGTGCTACTTGCTATTTCACCATTTTCACCATGTTCATACATTTTCCAAAATAACCAGCCTTCCTCCTCCCAGTCTGTCAGTCCCTGCTTACACTGCCACCACCCATAAAACCCTGATGATCCGTCATCTTCCTCTACATTCATCTTTCACTGATTCTACTCACTGAAAGTTTCCTTAGAACTCTCACAGATGGAGCATTTTTCTCCTCTGCTGGTTCCAGTTTCTTCAAACACGTCTCTGCTGGGACTGTCAGCCTTGTGACACCTGAGAGAAGATGTGTGAATTTGCTGCAGCGGACTGTGGTTGAGACGTGTCAGCAGATTTTCCCAGGAGAGAAGATGGCAGAAAAAGGCAAGAAACCACAAGTTAAAGGTTATTTATTCTGTTCTCCTTAGATGTTGATTTGATCAAAAGTATTTTAGATATTGCATCATTTCTGACCAAATTATAAAGCAACTGCAACATGTTAAAATGGGATTAGAGCTGAAAAGAGTTAAATACACAATATAAAACATATTTATGAAGAAACAAACCAAAATGTTGAACTGTACTGTTGCATAATAACCTCCTTTTAATGCATTTAAATCCTCAACCAACTATTTATTGTAGTTAAATCAAGAGTTTTTATCATTTACTAATAAAAATGGCTGAATTAATTAGAGGCTGTTTTCTCAGATCTAAACCTGCAGCATCACTCCTCTATATGTGAAAAAAAATTAAAAGAAAAAACAAATTTCTCCCATGTAGTTCAATGAGTTTGGGTCAAATCGAGTATTTTTTATTTATTTTTGCAGTGTAATTTTGGTATCCTTATGCAGTCAGGATTCAGACTTATGCACATTGTTCCCTCCAGGGAATAATCCATCTTTTCTTATGAGCTGCACTGAAACATGCCTGTTCCTGCTGCATTACAGATCAGTCTGGATCCAGCCGGGCCCGTCCTATAAACCATGCTCTCTCGCTGATAATCTAATATCTGCCTCAGTGGAAACAAATTGATGCTGCGGTTAAACGACTGTGACAGAGGGACACGATCCAATATTGATTCATGTTTAGCGAGGTCTGAATAGTGACCTGATGAGAACATCGCACCTTTGTTTTCACGACAGAGCAGTTTCCTCTCTATTGTCCATTATGCATCAGTCATCTGGTCTGCCTGTGGGTCTCTCTCCCATCTGCTTCAGCTCCGTTTCCATATGCCCATCTCCGCTGAGAGAGGCAAACATCTGATATGTGGAGAGAGATGCTGAAAGGGAGGCAGAGGGAGGGTGGAAATGCATCCCATTTTGGTGCCTTCGTCTCTCTTTGAAAAGGTAATGCATTCATTGATGTTATCACTGAGAAGTGATGAAATCATGAAAATGGAAATGCACTGGTTCTCTGAAGTGGGACAGCAGAGGACTGGGACACACCAGAACGTGTGGCAGGAAAAAGTGTGTTGGAGTGAAGTGGGTGGAGGGAATTTAAACAGATAAAAACATGTTTAATTAGGTGCTAGCTGTCTGCCCACATGGAAATATCACCGTGAATTAATCTGCAGGGAGACAAGTTTGTTGCTTTAAAGCCAAATATTAAAGACTCAATAATAAGTTAAAACAACAGTAAAACTGTTTCTAAACCACTGGAAAGGCCAGTTATTAAGTTTATGGTGTAAATACTCTGCTCAACCTCATTCTGAAAATGAAGCCAGACCTTGAGGAACAAAGGCAGGAACTCTGTCCAGGTCCTTCAGTGCATATTATACATGTTAGAGTACCTTTAGATCCATTTAAGCAGCAGTTTTACAGAGTCCAGTTCAGAGCTGTTCCACCAGTTTAAACACTTTCTGTAGTGTTCTTTCTTCCAACCACGAGACCTCAGCTTGCTCATCTTCCTCCCCCTCAGTCCTCCTCTCCTTCTTGAATCTCATTCTTCACCTCTAAAATTAAAATTCAAACCCTTTGTAGTTTTACTAAAGTAGAGATGAAGTCATTTAAACCATAAAGGTTTTAGAATAAAATGTGCAAATAACAAGATCACGTCTTTTACATGAAGAAATGCTTACAATATGTAGAAAAAGATGTGGATTTTTTGTGTGAAGGGTGCAGAGGAGAACCACCTCCATGTCTCCAAGGCAGAGTTTTACTTTGTGTCCTAAAAAAATCAAACATTCACACATTTCTGACAGAATCAGCCTCTAACTACAGATGACCCCTCCTGCGCCATGTAGTATTGATGAGTTCATTCCTGGCATCGGGCAATCAATCAGCTGGAGTCATATCAATCATTTTAGATGAAACCAGTTGAGTCGGACCAGAGAGACTCCAAATCAATACTCCAGTCACTTTCAGGGACACCATGTTCCTAAAGGTTCAGTTAAATGTGTAAAAATATTCTTTACATTTAAACATAAATACATAATGACATCCACAGTCTGCTTCTATGGTTTTCCGCAGAAATGAAATGAAGCAACAATCAAAGTAAAAGTAGAAAAAATGTTTAGAAAGTCTGAAGAAATGTTGATTAAATGTTTAAAAGATCATAAGAAAATCAGCAGCGTGGAGGAAAAATCTAAAGAAATTGTCCCAATTCACAGATGTTTGAGCTTTGATTTTATTTTGTGCTCCTCTCTAATCATTCTGGGCTTATTATTGTTAGAATTGGTATTGCCATATTCAGTTGTTTATTATCTCCATTTGGATTTTGCCATATATTTCATTCCTTTCTGTTTAGTTTTTTTCTCATTTTTATTATTAGTATTTCTTGTGTTTTGAGCTTTAACATCATTTTAATACAAAATCATTGACTTCTGTCATTGTACTAAACTACATTTTTTAACTGTTTGTACTGCCTTCATTTTTCTTTCCTGTAGAAAGTACTCCTGACCCAGTCCTCCTGTGTTTGGCTGCATGTCTCTCCTGGACAGAACCACTGACAGTTTCCAGTAGAAAGCACCCCTATTTATAGGATTCACTTTTCTGGATGCCGTTGATGTCTGAGATGTGCTGCAATGAGCCTTAAGTTCTCCATTACCTTTTCTTCCAATAGAAATCACACCTGGTAGTATTTTTACTGCACAACACCTATTAAACGTATTATCTGAAGCAATGCTGCTCTTAGCTGAGTACAGGTCCTTCTCAAAAAATTTGCATATTGTGATAAAGTTCATTATTTTCCATAATGTCATGATGAAAATTTAACATTCATATATTTTAAATTCATTGCACACTAACTGAAATATTTCAGGTCTTTTA
Organism: Girardinichthys multiradiatus; assembly: GCF_021462225.1. Taxonomy (NCBI): domain Eukaryota; kingdom Metazoa; phylum Chordata; class Actinopteri; order Cyprinodontiformes; family Goodeidae; genus Girardinichthys; species Girardinichthys multiradiatus. Next base: position 29,723,359 of record NC_061809.1, read on the forward strand.
TTGTCTTAATACGGATGATTTTGGCATACAGCTCATGAAAACCCAAAATTCCTATCTCACAAAATTAGCATATCATTAAAAGGGTCTCTAAACGAGCTATGAACCTAATCATCTGAATCAACGAGTTAACTCTAAACACCTGCAAAAGATTCCTGAGGCCTTTAAAACTCCCAGCCTGGTTCATCACTCAAAACCCCAATCATGGGTAAGACTGCCGACCTGACTGCTGTCCAGAAGGCCACTATTGACACCCTCAAGCAAGAGGGTAAGACACAGAAAGAAATTTCTGAACAAATAGGCTGTTCCCAGAGTGCTGTATCAAGGCACCTCAGTGGGAAGTCTGTGGGAAGGAAAAATGTGGCAGAAAACGCTGCACAACGAGAAGAGGTGACCGGACCCTGAGGAAGATTGTGGAGAAGGGCCGATTCCAGACCTTGGGGGACCTGCGGAAGCAGTGGACTGAGTCTGGAGTAGAAACATCCAGAGCCACCGTGCACAGGCGTGTGCAGGAAATAGGCTACAGGTGCCGCATTCCCCATACCTGGGCTACAGAGAAGCAGCACTGGACTGTTGCTCAGTGGTCCAAAGTACTTTTTTCAGATGAAAGCAAATTCTGCATGTCATTCGGAAATCAAGGTGCCAGAGTCTGGAGGAAGACTGGGGAGAAGGAAATGCCAAAATGCCAGAAGTCCAGTGTCAAGTACCCACAGTCAGTGATGGTCTGGGGTGCCGTGTCAGCTGCTGGTGTTGGTCCACTGTGTTTTATCAAGGGCAGGGTCAATGCAGCTAGCTATCAGGAGATTTTGGAGCACTTCATGCTTCCATCTGCTGAAAAGCTTTATGGAGATGAAGATTTCATTTTTCAGCACGACCTGGCACCTGCTCACAGTGGCAAAACCACTGGTAAATGGTTTACTGACCATGGTATCACTGTGCTCAATTGGCCTGCCAACTCTCCTGACCTGAACCCCATAGAGAATCTGTGGGATATTGTGAAGAGAACGTTGAGAGACTCAAGACCCAACACTCTGGATGAGCTAAAGGCCGCTATCGAAGCATCCTGGGCCTCCATAAGACCTCAGCAGTGCCACAGGCTGATTGCCTCCATGCCACGCCGCATTGAAGCAGTCATTTCTGCAAAAGGATTCCCGACCAAGTATTGAGTGCATAACTGTACATGATTATTTGAAGGTTGACGTTTTTTGTATTAAAAACACTTTTCTTTTATTGGTCAGATGAAATATGCTAATTTTGTGAGATAGGAATGTTGGGTTTTCATGAGCTGTATGCCAAAATCATCCGTATTAAGACAATAAAAGACCTGAAATATTTCAGTTAGTGTGCAATGAATCTAAAATATATGAATGTTAAATTTTCATCATTACATTATGGAAAATAATGAACTTTATCACAATATGCTAATATTTTGAGAAGGACCTGTATAATTGTTGGCTACTGTAGCAACTCTGGTCACTTCACTGAATGAAGAAGCAACCAAACATGCACCAGAAACAGACACACGCCCACACAGTTTATGGTAAAGCGAGACTTCCTGGATGTAAACAAGCTTATTTTGATGTTTCCTGTCTGCTGAGCCTGCTGTGTTTTTTGGAGGGTAAACAATAAATGTTGAGATTAAAACCAGTTTGCACGGTTCAAACATGCACACATTAGCTTCAAAAGATTTATGTTGTGAAAAGGTCTGGAGATTTCTGCTTCTTTTGTCTTACTTTGAATTTTATAAAGATCTTAGATATTTTTACTCATTTCTTTCACTTGCTGAGAACTTTGCTTGTCTTTTCACCAAATACTTTCTTACTCTTCCCTACTTTACCCACCTCTGCTCAGTGCTTTGTGTTCAGCTGTGTCTCTTTCCTGGATATGGAGTCATTGATAAAGCTGTTACTGCGATAAACGTACTGTACTTTCCGTGTTTTTGTGTCCCATAGAAAGTACTCCTGGTTCAGTGCTTCTGTATTTAGTTGTGTTTCTTTCCTGTCAACTCGGCTCCTGGCTGGTGGCAGTGACACCAGCTGTTTGGGAGGTTTTTTTCTGTTAAAAGAGAATGATTCCTCTCCACTCTCGCTGTGTGCTCGCTCAGGAGGAGAGTTTGCTCCAAAGTTAGTGGCCTTACTTAGATAGTTAGCCTGAACTGAACTGTAAATTGGAGCTGAATCTAGATTGGAATAACCTGGATTGATTAGAACTGAATTAGTACTGAATTGCTTTATATGTAATAGATATGAAGTGGTTCTGTTTGTCTTTTAAAGTACTTTGAGATGAATTGGTGCTACATAAATCAACGTAATTGAAAGTACTGAGGAAGAGGCTGTCTCTCTGCAGTGATGTCACGCTCAGACATTTAGATATCCTACACCCTGAACCATCTAAACATTTAATGACTGATCCTGATTTCAGTCACCTTCATCGGGATGTCATTAAGTTCTGTTTGGTTCTGCTGCATCAGCATGGTAATTATTAAACAACTTCCTTCTCTCTTCTCCTCTAATCAGCTGTTAGGTACAAAGGGAGAAATCAAAGATCATGTTTTCTGCATTTTGAACCCTACTTGTGTGCAGCTGCAGCTCATGATTATGCAGCAGTCAGATAAATAAACAGGTGTAGGAGAAAAGCTTAAAATCCCATATAATGGACTTCATCATTTAGCTGACAAAATGTTGTCCTTTCATGATTGGTTGTATTGTTTCATATTAGCACAAAAATATCTCCCATTTTAGAGGATTTTCAGAGTTCTTGCCTGTATAAAAGTATTTCACACACAAATGTCCATAAAACAGCTGTAATAGGTCAACTTTCATACATTTATTGTTTAAGGAAATAGTTTCATTTCACAGATTACCATTAACTAAACAATGTCAGTCAGTCATTTTCTACCGCTTATTCCATAGTGGGTCACGGGGGAGCTGGTGCCTATCTCCAGCAGTCTATGGGCGAGAGGCAGGATACACCCTGGACAGATCACCAGTCCATCGCAGGGCAACACACAAACACTCATTCATACACCTAAGGGCAATTTTAGAGAGACCAATTAATCTAACAGGCATGTCTTTGGACTGTGGGAGGAAGCCAGAGTACCTGGTGAGAACCCACGCATGCACCAGGAGAACATGCAAACTCCATGCAGAAAGACCCCCGGACAGGAATTGAACCCAGGACCTTCTTGCTGCAAGGCAACAGTGCTACCAACTGCGCCACCATGCAGCCCATATTTTAGTAGATTCTAGTGTTATTTATGTTTTTCATATTTATTGTTTAGCTCTTTGCAAGCCCATGTTCTGTTTCTGTTTTCCTTTATATCATCCTCTCTCAGACCCAGTTCAGCCCACTCTTTCATCCTGACGTTACTACAGGCGTCATTATGCATTATGGGTGTCATGGAGGGACATTTTTTATCACATATGCAAGAATGAAGGTATACAGCACACTTACTGTGTAAAACTCCTTGAACTAACTTCATCTGTCACCTCAGGAGCACATCCTCATTCCAAACACGTTTCATAAATCCAACCTTTAATTTTATTTTTATTTCATGGGAAGAATAATTATTGTCGATCTTTTTTTTCTTCTTATAGGTTTTCTGCAGGATTTAGGTCGGAGAAAGACCCGGAGGAAGGTTGATTTAATTGTCTGCAGAACCATTTCTGTGCTGATTTGTCCACATGTTCTGGACCCTTACTCCGCTCAAAGACAAGGTGTGACCCATTTTCAGATTTCTGGCAGAGGTCCCTAGATTTCTGTTCTAAAGCTTTGCACTCTAACAAGGTTCCCAGGGCAATTAAAAGAGATACAGGTAGCATAGCATCATACATCCTCTACTGTACTTAACAGTGGGTTGGTTGGTGTCATCAGACCAAAGCTCACAGTTCCAGTTAAAGAGTTGTCTCCACTTGGTTACACTTGTGGACAGAAAATGATTCTCCCTGTAGACCTCCATGAAGCTCTTAGTCTATTGATATGGAGACTTGGTTCCCCAAGATGCTGCTCTGCACTGAAGTTCTCTAACAGGACGCTTTGGGGATGTTTTTAGCTCTCTCACCATCCTGCTTTCTGTGTGAAGAGGAAAATAAACTTGGCTCCTCAAGTCTTTGTTTAATTTAATTTCTGAAGTTTTAAAGATCATATTTTGATGGTTTGTGGAAGAATCTGTTAAAAACAAAAAAATTGTTTTCAAAAGTATCTGTTTGCAAACACTAATGTGCACTTTGTCTTTGTCTTGTTTTTTTATTGCAGATGCATAAGAAACTGATTATTGTGAGCTTAGAACAATCTGACTGTACAGCATGTCATTAACTGGAGAATGCACAAGACAAAACAAACGGTAGATAAATGTTGGCGGTGTGAGAGGAAAGCTGGGCTAACCCAAACATGTTTAAACTAAAGGACACTTGATACGACAGAAAGCCTGGATGATCAGGTCAGAACTGAAATGAAGGAGAACAACAGAGGAACAAAACTGGAGAAGGATGGCTCAGTGTAGCTAAAATTCCTCCAGAACTGTGGTTCTTCCAGAAATCGCTTAATGTTTGGTGAATTTGTGCATTGGAACATTTTGCAGATGACATATTTCCCTCTTTAATTCACTAACTAACTTGAAGACATTTTCTATGTTCTGTGTATGATTTATCTGGGATGTGACATATTTTAAAGCTGAAATGATGAAATGATTTTTCCCTTCATGTTGCTTCTCCCTGCTCAGATTGTTCAGGTTTAATTCTGAACTTTGACTCATTTCTCTTTACCTGCACTCAAAATTTGTGGTTGCTTCTCTGCTCTTATAAAGCTGACTCACTTCCTGTCATGTCTCCGCTCCGTTTCACAAACCACTGCAAAACCACATTTGTAGTGCATGGGCTGGCTGCTCGGTGCATCCTGCAGAGGTGTGTGTGTAGCTGTGCTGTTTTCAGGTGGGAGATGAATATCTGGGTTTCCGTTTGGACGTTTCATCCTCTTTCTTTCTTCTCTAACAACACTCAGCAGCTCAGAATAATCCATGCGCTGGTATGCAAAATGCAGGTGGAGGAAGCGGAGGGGGCTGATTGTCGCAGCAGCTGGTTGGCTGCTGGGCTGGTTTCCATGGCTACGGCTCTCAGTCCTGTGTTGATGCTCTGAACAAAAGATGCTCTCCATCCCATCATCTCGTCTTCATTTAAATTTGGATTTATTCATCTCAGAAATAGTGACAGTTCTGACCCATAAGACTGAATAGAAAAATTTAAATGTGGGTTTATTTTTTATATGTATATTTATATGTATTAATTAATCAAAAGAATCAAATAAAAAGATGTGGGATAATTATTACAAAACAGTAATTTTTCCATGTTTTAAACTTTAGATTTAATAAATACTTAATGAACCAGTTATCACTCAGCTGTTATTAGGTTCAGAGAGTGAATACTTTTTCACACAAGGCCAAGTTGTTTTGAATTGATTTTAGTAATAAATAAATTAAAAAATATATTTAAAAACTGCTTTTTATATTAAGTAAGGATGCTTTGCCTAAGATTAGCATTTGTATGGTTGACACCTCAGAAAAGCAAACAGAAGAAATCAGTTAGGGTGTGATTACTTTTCCACTGCATGTTTCTTGCATCTTTGTGCATTTATGCATTAGCAGACAGTTGCCTCATGAGCTCCAGGCTGCAGACTGAATGCAAGCAGTTAGAACAAAAAGATCATGATGATCAAAGAGGGAGATAATGACATGAATCTATAATAAAATAGTTTTAAGGAGGAAATTATTTTAGAGAACAAAGTTCAGACAAACATGGTATCATTTAAGCTTTAAAAACCAGCAGAACCAGGCTCAGAACCTGTCAGAGAAAATGATTGTTTTGGGTTGTTAAAATCTGTTCTGTAGCTGAATTAAAGTTCAGGGTTGAATTCCTTCAGGATTCTATCCTTTCTGATTCAATATCATTTTAAAAACGACCCACGTGTTCACACAGTTTGTTTTTAGGCCCAGTTTCAAACTCTGCAACCTCTCTGAACGTTTCATCAGAACCGCCCAGCAGGGTTTGGCTGGATTTGCACCCTCTAAAAAATTCTTCCAACCTGTTCTGCTTTTGTTTCACAGAGCTGCTGACAGCACATGAGGACCACACACCCGGCAGGAGGTTGGACTAGATGTTATTCCACTGTTCAGTAGCGCCACCAAGAGTCTGGTCTCCAAATGTACAAAATGATGAGCTTCAAGCTCAGAATCATCCTGGGTTGGGACCAGGAGCTGCTTCAGTTGGTGGATATATCATTGGAGATGTTTCAGCCTCCCATCCTCCTCGCTGTGTGGCTGAAGATGGGGGTCCTGGTTCAGCTGGGTCTCAGTTGCAGCATTTTGCATGTAAGTCTATATGGCTTGCTGCAAGCTTCATTATTAATGGTTGTGTGGTTGAAGCAGGAGCAAATTGCAGACAAGAGCTTGGGAGCAGCATGGTGAAATAAAGACTTTAATAATAAAAATGACAACAACCTGCAGGCAAGAAACAGAGAGACCAGGACATGGAGCCAGCCAGGAAACAAGGGATGAAACCAGCAGTGAACAATGAAAAGCAAGGAGGTCAAATACAGAGGAGATGTGATGAATGACATGACAACCAGGTGAGTCTAATCAGGTGAATGTAGAACAGCTGAGGATTGGGGGAAGGAGACTAATTAACACATAGGGAGTTTAACTTGGACACAAAATGATCTACAGAAGAGGAAGCCTGAAACAAAAATAAGAGAATAAACCAAAATGCATGGAAGGAAGAACACAAGAAAGAAGTAAGAATCTGAAAACAAAGGATGGACTTTATGGAAACAAATTAACAACATTAATGAGCGACACAGCAAAATTAGCCCTAAACAATAATAACACCCTTGCATCAATGACAAGTAGTTTCTTTCTAATCAGGCTGCTGCAGTAAAATATGTTTATTTTAATTATTTCTGTTACACATTTCTATTTTTTTATGTTAAATCCTGAGTTTTTTCCCAAAGAACCTTTACGTTTGCTTGATTTAGGTCATTTTTATTTTAATCTTCCACCTGTTTGAGCTTCATTAGTATGAATTAGGCAAATGTGAAAGATTGTATGACTGCAATAAATGGGACGATACCAGGAAACAGCTGAGGAAAATGTAATTTAGAAAACAGAATACTATGGTTGCAGATGTCAGTGGACCGCATAGAGATGCATTCTTTCCCAGCTTCTCTCTTCTGTACAGCAGCACAATGTTTGCACACTGGAGACTCTACAGCTGCGTTCTCATTAACCACAGAAAGAGCTAATTTAATTTTCTTTCACAGGAAGAACACAATAAAACAACAGACAAACAGAGGATTTGTGTCTCCCCCTTATCATGCAGATGTTTAGCTTTTCACAGCCCTTTTGATTTGACTTGCAACGCCTTGAGCTGCAGCAAACCACACGCTAAAACCACTGCAGCTGAGGATGGTACAATTAAAGACAATAGGAGAGAGAAAATGGGCTCAAGTTAACTGCAGGAATGCACAGGGTGATGCGGAAGAATTGAGCCAACTTTATGGCATCATTCAATCATTAAGTATCTTTACTGTAGGAAACCAGTAAAAACATGAAATACATTAAATCAGTGATAGAAATTAAAAATTGGAAATTAAGCATCACATAAAAAAGGTTAAAAAGCTCATTTAAACTTAAAAGAAAGCTAAGGCATGTTAGAAATGATCTGATGGAGCAATCAACCTTTGACCTTCTGTAAAAACTGCCGTAAACAAAATGTTTTCAGTCCTGATTTAAAGGTATCTGCACATCTCAGGTTTTCAGGGAGTTTGTTCCAGATCTGAGGAGCATAGAAACTAAACGCTGACTCCACTTGTTTAGTTCTAGTCCAGGGAACACAGAGTAAGCAAGTTTCCAGGCTGGTTCTGCTATGATCCATTGTCCTGATGTTGGTCAGGACCCTGGCAGCAGCATTTCTAATGAGCAGCTGCCTGATTGGGTTCTTAAAGAGTCCAGTGATCTAACTACTGAAAGTAAAGTAAAGGCAACAGTTTTTCTGTGTCCAGTTTTGATAGGAAACTGTCAGGGTTTTGGTTTCTGTGTGTGTTTGTGTTTTTGTCTGCACTTTGTTGTCAGTTTCCAGATGGTGCTGGAGTTTCTCAGGTGTGCTGGGTGACAGGTGCGACTGATCTGCTGATTGCATGGAGGAGTATTTAAGCAGGAGGCTGCCAGCACTTCAATGCCAGAGTGTTTGCCTTCAGTGGTAACAAGCTCAGCCACTTCTAAGCTATGCTTTGTTTCTGGTCTCTAAGCTGATGTTGTTTATGTTCCTTCGCAGGCAGAAACTGAACCTTCTGATCATTCTTTGTTGAACTTTGACTTCAGTCCCAGAAGTTTCTGGATGATCAAGATTACCTACGTTTGGTGGATTTTGTTTCCATGTACCAAGCTAGCAGCTTCCTGTTATCCTCCATCTCCTGAACCAAGGCAGAAGCGTACCCTGTCCACCCTCCAATGCAAGTACCTGAACATTGAACTAACTCCTGAACTCACCAGTACTCCCTCTTCAGCTCAAATAACACCATCCGGATTACTCCGCTTCACACACCTGGGTCCCGACTCCCTCTACCCCTGGCCACCTGACGGCATTTGTTTAGTAAACCATTTTCCTGATTACAGAAATGACCTTACGCAACATATCAGTTCCCTGTTTCACCAGTTCTCTTCCCCTCTTTTCATACAGTTGGCGAATTGACCCGTTCATGTCCCAGACTCACTGGCTGTAAATAAACACCTTTCACTTATTCAGTTGTTTCCTCTGAGTGTTCTTCTGCATGTGGGTCAGATCTATTTTGAAGAAAATGACAGAAACCTTTATTCTGGTGACGTTTTTTAGATGGCAGGAGGCTGATTTTTTGGAACAGAGTTTCTCAGACATTAAGAATGAGGTCAAAGTTCATGACAACACCTCGGTTTCTTGACGAGTGTTTGGCTTTCAGTCTCACTGAGGCAGAATCTTACCGTTTCAGATCAGAAACAATGACTTCTGTTTTTTGAGCTCATGGAAACTGTAACCCGTCCACTCATTGCTATTATGGACACAATTACTCATTGACTGTAATGTGGTGACGCAGACATATACAGCTGTGTCATCAGTAAAGATGTTGCATGAGATGTTGTAATTGTCTGTAATATGAGCTAGAGGAAAACAAGTATCCTGACAATGAAGCCTTGAGGAATTGCACAGGTGATCTGAACTGGTTTAGGACAGTTGGAGCCAATCCCACCAGCATCGATCTATATCAAACAAATCACTGTCAAATCTAAATAACTAGATATGATAAATATTACAGGGCAGCATAGACTAACACCGCCATTGTGCACATTGTTGAAAAAACTCCTTTGTTCCTCTTTGTCTGGTATTGTACATCTTCTGTGTTGAAGATGTAATCAGTCACTGTTTTTACACCCAGAGAAAAAGACTCAAAAGGTGCTAAAAACCCAGCAGATGTGAAGAGGAAATGCAACCTCATTGGTAAAATTAGCAGCACCTACAACAGATCAACTCGGTCAGCATCCGAGCTGGAAGACAATTACTGCTTCTTGATACTGAACTGTGTTCATAATCAGAATCGGCTTTATTGCCATGTTTGTGTAGGCAAAAGGAATTTGACTCCAGTGCACTTTGCTCTCAGTGAGGATTTTTTATATATATAATAAATGACAAATCTTTTTAAATGTACATATAAACACAATTGACTTTCCTATAGAATATAATGTGAGATCAGTCCAAGTATGCCTGGTGTTGTTCTGGAGCTCTGACTGTCAAGAGTTCATCAGAGAAACAGTCTGGGGGAAGAAACTGTCTCTGTGGCGGCTGGTTTTAGAAGATAGTGCTCTGTAGCGCCACCTGGAGGTAAAAGCATAAACAGTTTATGTGCAGGGTGTAGGGGGTCTGCAGAGATGTTAGCTGTCCTTTTCTTGACCCTTGACCTGTATAAGTCCTGGATGGAGGGAAGGTCAGCTCTGATTATTCTCTCTGTAGACATGATTATTCGTTGCAGTCTGGACCTGTCCTGTTTGGTGGATGATCCAAACCAGACTGAGATGGATGAAGACAGGACAGATTGAATGATAGCAGTGGAGAAGATGACCAGCAGCTCCTGTGGAAGGTTGAACTTCTTGAGTTGCCTCAGGAAGTACAGTCTCTGCTGGACCTTCTTTTGAACAGTGTCTATGTGTGAAGACCATCTCAGGTCCTCAGAGATGGTGGTTCCTAAGAACCTGAAGTGGTCCACGGCCGATACAGTGTTGTTGAGGATGGTGAGGGGGGTATGTAGGGGTGGTGTTCTCTAAAAGTCCACTATAATCTCCACAGTCTGGAGTGGGTTAAGTTCCAGGTGGTTCTGACCACACCAGTGTACCAGCCGATCCACCTCCTGTCTGTTTGCAGACTCATCACTGTCCTGGATCAGTCCAATGACAGTGGTGTCATCTGCAAACTTCAGGAGTTTCACAGACGGGTCCATTGAGGTCCAGTCACTTGTGCACAGGGAGAAGAGGAGTGGGGAGAGAACACATCCCTGGGGGGTGCTGGTGCTGATGGTTCTTGTGCGGGAGAAGATGCTTCCCAGCCTCACCTGTTGCTGTCGGTCCTTCAGGAAGCTGGTGATCCACTGACAGGTGGAGGCTGGTACTTTGAGCTGGATGAGCTTCTGGTGGAGGATGTCTGGTACAATGGTGTTGAAGATTGAGCTGAAGGCCTCAAACAGGATCCTGGCCTACATCCCTGGACGGTCGAGGTGTTGCAGGATGAAGTGTAGACCCAAGTTGACAGCATCATCTGGCGACCTGTTTGCCCAGTAGGCAAACTGCAGAGCGTCCAGCAAGGGGCCTGTAATGGTGCTTCAACACCAGAGGCTCAAAGGATTTCATGACCATAGACGTCAAGGCGACATCCCTGTAGTCATTTAATCCTGTAATGATGGGTTTTTTGGGTACTGGGATGATTGTGGATCGTTTGAAGCAGGAGAGAACCTCACACAGCTCCAGAGACTTGTTGAAGAGATGTGAACACAGCATTCATTGTGACTGTCTGTTAAACATAGAGAAATGACTTCCCTTTCTTTGAATTTCTTGAGAATTGCGCCTGTTTCTCCAACAACAATCACTTCAATGATTTGCATCGATCCGCCAAAGGTCATTACCTGAGCAATGGCGCTCCCTGGTGGAGAAATGAGGGAGCAGATGACATATAAACAGTCACAACAGCAGGTTGGACTGATAAAAATAAAATATAATTACCAGAGCTACTTTAAAACAAAAGTAGCATTGTGTTATTTCTATCTGCTGAATCTGACTTTAAGTTAATCTCTTATCCTATTTTGTTGAAAGGGGAGCAAAGACGGATATTTCATATTTTCTTTCTTTTTAATTAAAGTGTTTCTGAATACATGTAATGAGATTGCAAGCATACATTCAAATTGGGGCTTGAACTTTTATCGCATCACATTAGATTTCAATCTGATTAGAGCCATTTGAATCATTTTTCAGATCAGTTTTACACTTTCTGTGATGAAAATAGTTCGATATTTTAGGACCAGTTATGTTTATTAAATGTTTTTTGTTACAGTAAAATATGTTTTTCAAGAAGAATATTTTCACTAAGCAACCAATTTATTTTACATACGGAATAAATGTGAAAGAAAAATGTTTTTTTATATATATAAACTATAGCAGTGCAACTGTGCATTTGTGTTAAAGTTCACTGTAGGAATGTACAGGTTGTCCTATAAGTTTAGTTCATTAAGTGAAACTTCCTGTTTGCAGGTTGGAAAGTTAGGAGAATTTGCTGCTAATTACTTCATAGAGCCACTCAAAAACTTATTAAAGTTTAATTAGCACAAAAAAAACCGGAATCTGAATCAAAAATCTGTATTTATAAACGTAAGAAGCGCTTATTTAATATTAAATGTGATTTTACAGTTACCCGCGTCTCTTATACAGATGATATATTATGGGAAACACACACAGGTAAATCAGAAATAAGTACCCCCCCTGCTTCGCTAGTTTCCCCTGGAGTGATTGAGATGAGTACGAACATTCCCACGGTCAGTGAATGCGTCATAGAGCCCGTTTTAAAGCGTCGGCTCCACTTCCTCCGTTCAGTCAGTGAAGCGCTCAGGCTGAGAGCTGCAGCAGCAAACTTCTCCTGGCTTTAAGGTTAGTACATCCTGCACTCCTACTAGAAACCTTAGAAAATCCATTATTTAGTTATTATTTAGAATTTAGGTAAAAATCTTTCAGTTTAAAGAGTTTCCCGCCCTAAAAACCTTGTTTGTTGTCGTTAGACTGGAGGTTCAGCAGCTCAGAGCGGTTTAAAATCAAAATGTTTTTGGTCCATAATTAATTACCACAGTTGTTACAGAGTCAGATTTAAAAAGACGAAAAAGGTGTGCTTAAAGTGTTTTATAGTATTAATACACTAAAATAAACAGTTTCCAAAGACTAAATTGATGTTAGCACAAAAACTGTAATACATTTAGCCTGCTAGCTTGTTTATTCCTGCTTTAAAACCTAAACTAAGGGCTAATTAATTATTTAAACTAATTTATTACAGAGAAATACTAATATTTGGCAGTTCTATTAGAACTCGGATGTATGTGAAGTATTATCATGAATTGGTTCTAATAAATACCTGCTGTTTGCTTTCGTAGATTTACTCAAACCTTCAGGTGAAAGATATCAGTGAGAGAAACGGTTCAGTTCGGTCCAGCTCGGTTCTATTCACAATACTATTGGCACAATTCCACCCTTTGTATTCATAATTTTGGCCAAAATCAATAAAGAACTGAGCAATGGTTTAAATAAATGATATGATAAAAAGACAAGTTCTGGCCCATTTTTCAGGTGTTTAATGGAAATCAGTGAGACAGCAGAGGGAGAAATTTATCACTGTTCTTCATTCAACTTCACTAAAATGCCTGAATCTATTGTTAACAAGACAATTAACTCTAAAATAAAGAATTTAGTTTTGAAATCAGTTAAATCTCTCACTCACCGGGAGGTTTTAAGTGGGCAGTATCTTCAGAACACTGAACTTGGTCTCCAAGCTACAGAAGATGTGACATTTTTTATAATCTGTCCCTATAGTTAAAGACGATTTGAAAAGAAACGAGTTTAAAATATTGTTACAGTGTTATTCTAATAAAGAAATGAGTCCAGATCAGTTAGTGATGCCATGGCAAGTTAAAGGGTATAGTATGAATATCTGACACTAATAAAAATGACTCAAGGTGTTGGTGAAGGCTGTGGAGGGGAGAGATGGGATGGAGGGAGTGGTGGCCTAGTGGTTAGAGCAGGAGGTTTGCGTTCTGGAGGAGACACAAGGGGCCAGGTTCATATCCCACAGATTGCCACTCTGGGTCCCTGAGCAAGACCCTTAGCCCCAGAATGCTCCCCGGGCGCCGCACAACGGCAGCCCACTGCTCCCTATAAGGGATGGTTTAAATGCAGAGGGTCTAATTTCCCCTCAGGGATCAATAAAGTATCAATTAATAGGGTTTTATGGATTAAATGTCGTCTTTAACACAGAGAAACTGGTTAAACATCATTTTTAGGCTCTTTGGAGGTCGGTGCAGTCCTTGTTTATACGGATGGCTCATACTTATTTACTCCGCTAACTAAACAGCCGGGGTAATAACCTCCTATAAGATCTGTTATTTTCCCTTAGTGACCCGGTGTTGGTTGGAGGTGTGTGGTGTCGTGTTCTGGCCGGATAGATCAGAGGTGCTCCGACTGTCTAGGTTCTTGTCAAAGCAGCAGCTTCAGTCAAAGGTTTCTGCCTCACGCTGAGACTACCTGCCTGGAACAAAGATCTCCCTCTTCTTCTGGCTTCTTCAAACAGCTCACACTCGCTGTGCTTTGATGGCGCCGGCTGCTTTGGATCAGACGGGAACCCCCCAGCTTGACTTTCTTATGAAAGGCTTTTGAAAGGTCTCTGTCACACTGGCACTTGACCTTCTTTACATCTCGGGTTGTGTTTGAGGATGCATGGGGCGGGCATTTCAGGAGCGATGGGTGGTTGGAAACCTGCGCCTCCAACTTGATACATGTTGAGAAAAGTGTGTGTAGTCTTCATGTTGGCTGTATGTGCTGATAGAAACACATGCATCCTACAAACACCAGATTATATGGAGGTTTTATTTTAAAACTGAAGTATTTTCCAGATCTGTACAAGTGGAAACAGGAGAAAGAGTCTCTTTATTGTCTCTTATCAGACGTTTCTCCCTGTGCCCATTTATCCATCAATCCATTCATCCATCCGTCCATCCATTCATCCATCCATTCATCCATCAATCCATTCATCCATCCGTCCATCCATTCATCCATCCATTCATCCATCCATCCATCAATCCATTCATCCATCCGTCCATCCATTCATCCATCCATTCATCCATCCATCCATCAATCCATTCATCCATCCGTCCATCCATTCATCCATCCATTCATCCGTCCATCCATTCATCCATCCATTCATTCATCCATCCATTCATCCATCAATCCATTCATCCATCCATCCATCCATTCATCCATCCATTCATCCATCCATCCATCAATCCATTCATCCATCCGTCCATCCATTCATCCATCCATTCATCCGTCCATCCATTCATCCATCCATTCATCCATCCGTCCATCCATCCGTCCATCCATTCATCCATCCGTCCATCCATTCATCCATCCATTCATCCGTCCATCCATTCATCCATCCATCCATTCATCCATCCATTCATCCATCCATCCGTCCATCCATTCATCCGTCTGTCCATCCATTCATCCATCCATTCATCCGTCTGTCCATCCGTCCATCCATTCATCCATCCATTCATCCATCCATCCATCCATTCATCCGTCCGTCCATCCAATCATCCATCTGTCCGTCCGTCCATCCAATCATCCATCCATCCAATCATTCATCCATCCATCCAATCATCCATCCATCCATCCATTCATCCATCCATCCAATCATCCATCCATCCATCCATTCATCCATCTGTTTGTCCGTCCATCCAATCATCCATCCATTCATCCATCCATTCAATCATCCATCCATCCATCCAATCATCCATCCATCCATCCAATCATCCATCCATCCATTCATCCATCTGTCCGTCCGTCCATCCAATCATCCATCCATTCATCCGTCCATCCATCCATCCATTCATCCATCTGTCCGTCCGTCCATCCAATCATCCATCCGTCCATCCATCCATCCGTCCATCCAATCATCCATCCATTCATCCATCTGTCCGTCCGTCCATCCAATCATCCATCTGTCCGTCCGTCCATCCAATCATCCATCCATTCATCCATCCATCCAATCATCCATCCATCCATCCAATCATCCATCCATCCATCCATTCATCCATCTGTCCGTCCGTCCATCCAATCATCCATCCATTCATCCATCCATTCAATCATCCATCCATCCATCCAATCATCCATTCATCCATCTGTCCGTCCGTCCATCCAATCATCCATCCATTCATCCATCCATTCAATCATCCATCCATCCATCCAATCATCCATCCATCCATCCATTCATCCATCTGTCCGTCCGTCCATCCAATCATCCATCCATTCATCCATCCATTCAATCATCCATCCATCCATCCAATCATCCATCCATCCATCCAATCATCCATTCATCCATCTGTCCGTCCGTCCATCCAATCATCCATCCATTCATCCGTCCATCCATCCATTCATCCAATCATCCATCCATCCATCCAATCATCCATCCATTCATCCATCTGTCCGTCCGTCCATCCAATCATCCATCCATTCATCCATCCATTCAATCATCCATCCATCCATCCAATCATCCATCCATCCATCCAATCATCCATTTATCCATCTGTCCGTCCGTCCATCCAATCATCCATCCAATCATCCATCCATTCATCTGTCCATCCATCCATTCATCCAATCATCCATCCATCCATCCAATCATCCATCCATTCATCCATCTGTCCGTCCGTCCATCCAATCATCCATCCATTCATCCATCCATTCAATCATCCATCCATCCATCCAATCATCCATCCATCCATCCAATCATCCATTCATCCATCTGTCCGTCCGTCCATCCAATCATCCATCCATTCATCCGTCCGTCCATCCAATCATCCATCCATTCATCTGTCCATCCATCCGTCCATCCATCCATTCATCCATCCATCCATCCATCCTAAACCCAGCAGAGATTTCTCAGCTTCAGTATTAATGATTCTGTTTGTCTAATTAAACCAGGTAGAAACATGAAAACACAAGTTGGACTTTTAACCTGGAATGTGGGAAAACATAATTCTTCATCTGCAGGTGATTTAAACACTTTGAGCTGCTGTTTGCTTCAGAGTAGCATGATTTTAGAGTTTCTTATTAGAAGGCAGTTAAACAGGCTGCAGAATAAATGTTTCTGACCTGTTGCTGGGATCACAGTCTCAGAATGAAGAACTCTATCATCTCTGCTCCTGCATGTTCTGCGTTCATGCAGGTTGGATGCAGCGTTGTCCGTCAGGCCTTTCTGAAAAGCTTTTTAAAATGTAAAAAATGGAACACTAAAGGAACTTAAATGCTCTAAACGTTTCATTTATATTTGAGAACACCACCTCAAGTGCAGTTAAAATACGTTTGCATTGTGGGTATTCAGTGTTTTTCAGTAAAATAAGTTTGGACCATTGAAGTTGTGTTGTGACCTTCTAACACCTGACAGCGTCAGTTGTAAAAAAAAAATCTGTATAGGCTAACATCGGAATCAGCAGGTAAGGCTTTTTAAAGATCGGTTATTGGTTATCTGCCAAAAAAGTCCATCAACATGAGCAAGTACAGAGACATAGAACTGGGAGGTAAGCAGAGGATCCAGCAGAGAACAATGAAAACTAGAAGGTATAAGTACTGGGGTGGAGTGGAAAATGGACCAATGAACACTGGGAGCTAATCAGGAGGGAATGAGGAACAGCTGGTGGAAGAGGGAATGCAGGCAACTGAAGGAGGGTGGCTAGTTAACACATGAGCAGGAATCCAGGAAAACAACAAAACATCTAAGTGAAGAGAATTAAACAATGAAACTAACTTAAGAACATAAACAGGGAGGAACCTGGTCTACAGGACATAAAACGTAACACATCTAGCGCAGAAATCCATGAGAGAAAACACATGAATCTAAACATAAACCCAAATAACAGCAACTGAAGAATGAAGGAACTCAAACTCAAAACCTATCACACGCAGGTCATGACATTTACCAGTCAGAAGATGCTCTAATCTTCTTCCTGACGGCCACAGAAAGATCTTTGGATCTGACCGTTTGTTGTTCACTTGTAACCCTTTACTTAATTACGGAAATCTGTCAGTTTTGTTAAAAACGGATATTAAATATCCATATTTCTAAAAACAGACTTGCTGTTGTTGATATGACTGTAGTAAAGAGATAGTTTTCATGATCAGCGCTGACTGGAGGTCAGCAGGTCAAACATCTTTTGTTTTAGGTTCAGTATAAATCAGGTAAAAGTTAGAGTCATATGCTTAGATGCAGAAATGGGAATAATCTGCTAATCTCTGTTGGATTTACATCTACGTCCATCTATCCAGGAACCTGAAGCACATTTTTCTTCAGTGATCAAACTTTGTATCATTTAACTGTTTGATAAAAGATTAGTTTGGATGTGTTCTGGTTCTGGAAGCCATGGTCTCGGTCAGCTCTATGTCTCTTCCTATTCATGGTTAACGTTTCTGTGTAAAAGTCACGAGTCATGCTTCATTAGTTTCCCCAAAAGCAGAAGTCTGGATCAACAGTTCTCCTGCCTTTCTGAAGGTCTTTCAAAGTTTCTCTTGAGACGTTTTGATTCCTCTTCAGATGACTACTACATGAATATTTTCATAGAAATGTTTCTGTGTTAAGCTCCTTAACTCTGACCTATAAATCATTTAGATCATAAACTAAATGCTGTTTGGACACAGTTTAAATGGAGCAGTCTGGAATGATGAAGAAGAAGGTTTCCCAGCTGGTGTTTTCACCTCATCCGTTGGTTGAAGCTTTATTTTCTCCTAATGAACTGCAGCTTTGTCATGTTGAAATCAGATAATACTAACACTGCTGAATATTCTGGTTCTGTGCTACATGTAATTGGGTCATTGTCCATCTGTTCTGTGAAACTTCATTTAATCAACGTCTCTCTGAATCCAACCGGACTTTTCATGTATGCTCAAAATTAAACACGGTGCTTCACAGGGAAAGATGTAAGCAGAGTTAGATGCAGTAATAAAAGGAGGGATTATTAATCTAAACAGGAAACATACATGAGATGCATTCAGGTGCAGAAATAAGGCTGTAAAGGTCAGAAAGATCACCAGTTTGAGCCTACACTCAGTCAATCCTGTACATGTTTTTCTAATTTAAAGCACATTTCTGACAGTTGATGCTCAAACAGACAAACAGCAGCTGGAGGTGACAGAGCAGGGGTCTCCAAGACCCAGGTCCCTGCTCCAACACACCAGAATCAAATAGCTGAATGATGTTCTCACCATCAAGCTCTGCAGAGGCCAGCTCATGAACCCTGTGTTTGATTCAGGTGTGTTGGAGCAGGGACGCATGTAACTGCTGCAGCTCAGGAGGCCTGTAGTTGAAGACTTAGAGGAAGCATGTACACAGAACAGAAGTAAAGGGGTTGGACAATGAAACTGAAACACCTGGTTTTAGACCACAGTAATTTATTAGTATGATGTAGGACCTCCTTTTGCGGCCAATACAGCGTCAATTCGTCTTGGGAATGACATATACAAGTCCTGCACAGTGGTCAGAGGGATTTTAAGCCATTCTTCTTGCAGGATAGTGGCCAGGTCACTACGTGATACTGGTGGAGGAAAACGTTTCCTGACTCGCTCCTCCAAAACACCCCAAAGTGGCTCAATAATATTTAGATCTGGTGACTGTGCAGGCCATGGGAGATGTTCAACTTCACTTTCATGTTCATCAAACCAATCTTTCACCAGTCTTACTGTGTGTATTGGTGCATTGTCATCCTGATACACGGCACCGCCTTCAGGATACAATGTTTGAACCATTGGATGCACATGGTCCTCAAGAATGGTTCGGTAGTCCTTGGCAGTGACGCGTCCATCTAGCACAAGTATTGGGCCAAGGGAATGCCATGATATGGCAGCCCAAACCATCACTGATCCACCCCCATGCTTCACTCTGGGCATGCAACAGTCTGGGTGGTACGCTTCTTTGGGGCTTCTCCACACCGTAACTCTACCAGATGTGGGGAAAACAGTAAAGGTGGACTCATCAAAGAACAATACATGTTTCACATTGTCCACAGCCCAAGATTTGTGCTCCTTGCTCCATTGAAACCAACGTTTGGCATTGGCATGAGTGACCAAAGGTTTGGCTATAGCAGCCCGGCCGTGTATATTGACCCTGTGGAGCTCCCGACGGACAGTTCTGGTGGAAACAGGAGAGTTGAGGTGCACATTTAATTCTGCCGTGATTTCGGCAGCCGCGGTTTTATGTTTTTTGGATACAATCCGGGTTAGCACCCGAACATCCCTTTCAGACAACTTCCTCTTGCGTCCACAGTTAATCCTGTTGGATGTGGTTTGTCCTTCTTGGTGGTATGCTGACATTACCCTGGATACCGTGGCTCTTGATACATCACAAAGACTTGCTGTCTTGGTCACAGATGCGCCAGCAAGACGTGCACCAACAATTTGTCCTCTTTTGAACTCTGGTATGTCACCCATAATGTTGTGTGCATTTCAATATTTTGAGCAAAACTGTGCTCTTACCCTGATAATTGAACCTTCACACTCTGCTCTTACTGGTGCAATGTGCAATCAATGAAGACTGGCTACCAGGCTGGTCCAATTTAGCCATGAAACCTCCCACACTAAAATAACAGGTGTTTCAGTTTCATTGTCCAACCCCTGTATGTCTTCATTACAGGACATCATTAATGCTGGAGTTCAAGCACTCTGTGATTTTTGCAGCTTCCATTTGAGTCTGGAAAAATCTGCAGGAAACATCTGTGGGAACCTGGAGACAATGAACATTTGAACTGAGAAGGAATAGTGGTCTCAGGACCAAGCCCAGAGGAACACCCAGATATCCTCCAAGAGGTCAGCCGTCCTGGGAATAAAACGTATCTAAACTACATCTATGTGCAAAATCTATCACAATTAGTAGCAGTGTAAAATTATTTAGCGTTTAGTCAAGAATAAATCCAGTCTGCCAACCCAGACTGTTGCAGCTGAGACATTAAAACTGATCAGTCTTACATCTCCGGACCTCCAAAACCTCAATAAGACCACATAAGATCTGTCAGGGAGGGATTTAAAGCTGGACGCTGTAACTTAGGCACCAGAGCAGCCGTTTTTCTTTTAAAATAGGAATTTATCTCCATCCTGTCAAGCTGAATACCTATAAATCTTTCTTCTTTAGCTCTCAGCTGAACCAATGCATATTTTTACTAAAAGTATGATGAGGATTGAACTGGACCCGATTGAGACCATAAGATTGTTTTACTGAATTTTTATTTCTACTCATTATTTTGTGTAAAGTGTAGCTTCTGCTGTTATTTTCAGAGTGTGGCTTGCAGCATACCTACCTGTCACACTTGAAAAAGGAAAAAGTTCAGACAGGAAGTGTGGTTGGTGTTTTGTAGCATGAACTCCGGAAGTTTTTCTCCTCCCGCTCGAACGCTGACGTACACCACGGGTCGAACCTACATGCTAGGCTGCAGCGTTCAGCATGTTAGCTGAGGTGTGTGGGTGTGTTCAGAACCAAGTTCGATATCGGACCATGATGTCAAGCTGCCCCATCAGCTTGATGACAGCTGTGTCCTATTTTCTCAGCCTATAACTATTGCTTGGTTAGAAATACTCAGAGAGTCCCTCTGATAAAAATAGTCATATATCGGTTTCTCTATAAAACTAAAATAAAACGTTTTCTGACAGAATAACCACAATCTTCCACGTGTTTTATCTGGATTTTATGTGACAGAGCGGCACATCTGAAAAGTGTGGAGTGCATCTCTTTTCAGCTCCACCTCACTCTGACCCCTTTATATAAAATCCAGTACAACCAACTGCATTCATGTTTTTGGCTGTAATGTGACAACATTAGGAGGAGTTAAGGGGGAATGAAGACTTCTGCAGGACATTACTTATTCACACACTGACCATATCCGCACCTAATTGTGTTTAAACTAGAAGCGTTTCTGTCTTTATGAGTAACTCATCTCTGGTCCAGAGCAACATTCACTGAAATAAATCAGAAACAAGCTTCAAACATCAACAAGAAACTAACTTCTGCTCAAATGTGAGAAGTCTTCATTTCTAACCATGTTGGAGTGCAGCAGATAGATTCAGGTCCAATCCTTGTTGTCCTTCATTCTCATAAGTTGATGTGGCTCTTAAGCTGCTAAATGCCCAGCTATGCTCACCATCTGGACCGGACCTCTGACTGCCAGCTGGGCCGCTCAATAATAAACTGTCGTATGGAAATCTGCAAACATGAACAATTTAACTTCATTTCTTCTGACTACCAGTGCCTTTTCCTGCACCGCTCTGCTTTGTAGACTGCATCTACCTCCAGGGCGACCCAGCTGAAGTATTTCTGCTCTAGATTCTGGAGAATATTCTGGTTTCCAGTAAAGGAGGTGACTGGTGCCCGCTTGTGACGACAGACTGCAGACTCAGAGTCTTGCAGTCATCTATGCCTCATCTGCGTTTAGTGTTTCAGCCCTATTAATAGTCAGCTTCCAGTGACTGACACACACGTATATTCACAGCCAAACACACAGAACCGCACGGCTCCTGAGCTGGACTCAGGTATCACATGGACTGGCAGTGAAAGGCCAGCTACTGCAGGGGAGGAAGCACATTATAGATGCTTATTTTCAAGGTTGATCACACTGAGTGAAGCAGTTTGAGCTTCTGCTGTCCCTACAGCTGCTGTTGACAACAGTTAAGTTACAGGCGGTTTAATATTAGCTGCACTGAGGTTTAGCAAGCTTGTCTTGGTGTGAATAAAAGCAAAAGATGCTCTAAACTGTTTCCTGTCATCTCATATGACGGTTATGATTTCTGAGCGAGCTGCATCAGAAGAAGACACAATTTCAGTGTTTCTGCAGAAAGATTTTGTGGTTTTCAGTGTCACAGATGATAAAATGTTTCTTTCTTCCTCTCACAGGTCGTTTGATACGTCGAGGACGGAAAAAAAACAAAAAAGTGCACTTCCTCTCAGCGTCCTCCCCCTCCCTGCCTGCCTATCTGTCCTCTGGAGGAAAAGGGGGTAGGCGGTGGTGTTCTGCAGCAGAGAAAAGGTGCTGCCTCCAAACAGAAATCTGAAAATCTGACCTCCTCACCCTAATTTACAAGGACCTTATTCTGAAGGGCTTACTGGAAGTTCTTTGGCCACTTGGGGAGAGATCAGAGGATCATCTGCAAACATGTCGCCATTCCTGAGGATTGGCTTCTCCAGCTTTGAGATCGATCCTGGTTTGGCCTACTATAAAGAGGTCATGAACCCTTACTGCGCTGTGTACATGAAGGAAGCCATAGACACAGGTCAGTGACTGCAAACTATTACCCAGAATGAAAAATAAGCTTGAATTTCTATTCTATGAGAGTTAATCTATTTGTAGCACAGAGCTGGTTGTTGTTAAAAAGAAGAAAATGAATGAGGATAACTCAGGTTCTCCTGACTGTCTTGTCCTGTTGTTTCTATGATGTGTTGCTGTTTGAGGCTTTTTAGCCTACTTCATGTTGTCAGACAGGTTCTATTTAAGCCATTTGTTGCATGAATTAGCCCTGGGTGCGGCTAGCGTCGGTTCATTTATGATGCAATAAGCTGGACCAGAAAGATCTGATCCAGGTTGTTCTCCATAATCCTAATATTAGACACAAAATAATCATAGTCGTGATTTTCACTGTGTGGCTCCACAGTTAATCCTCCTGTCTGAGCTCAGATGTTCTGTGTATCTCCGCGTCATGTTCTGCATGTCCGTTGTGGAACCGGAGAACCCGGACACCCTGCGCACTAACAGCTGCTGCTATCCCCTTCAGCTGGAATAACTGCAGAGAGGTTCTTCTTGTCTCCATCTCCCATCAGTCTGAGGAACGTTTGTCCCACTCCTCACTTTCAGCTGGGCGAAGTTTGAGGGGTTTATTGCGTGTTCAGCTTGTTTCAACTCACCCTACAGCAACACAGTGAGATCTGGGCTTTGACTAGACTGTGTGGTGTATTTTCAGTAGTGTTGACTGGCAGTAGATCTTCCCAGACAGGGTTTGTTTTAGCTGCTGAAATTTCAAGAACGCTGCGGAGATCAGGAGGGAATAGTTGGAGCTAATTCACAAATTAATCACTAAATAAGATCAAAATATCTCCTTCAAAATAAAAGTAAAACATCTGCCATATTTTTCCCTTTGGTACCTGATAGTAGCATACTACTAACTCCAGCAGACTGTCTACCCTGACCTGTTGGACCAGCTAAGAGAGGCAGCGGCTGTAGAAAGAAAGTACACCCTGCTGTTTAAATAAAGTGTCATTAATCTGATCTGTCTTCGGTTTCTACTTTTATTTCAATATAACCTCAAAACGCAACAGATTCCACACACTCATTATTTATTAAGAAATGAAATAAAAACTAAGTACACCCCATGATTCAGTAGTTCTGTATACAGTAGAAATAACATAAAGTAAGTCGTTTTCTGTCTTACTTTTATCAGTCTCTCATGTTGTTCTGGAGTAATTTTGGCCCAATCTTCTTTACAACATTGTTTGTTTGCTTCCATGGACCAGTGACTTTGACTAGGCCCATTTCAGCCATTCTGTTCTAGATTAGCTGCTGTGTTTGGGATCATGGTTCCGTTAATGACGCAGTTTGAACCAAACATCAGCTGTCAGATAGATGGACTAACTCAGGGAGCCCAGGTCCTGTGTCTGCAAAGCAAGCCCATACCATCATCCCTCCACCACCATGCTTGATAGGTGGTCAGAGGTGTTTGAGGTCGGTTTCCTCCATCATGGTCAAACATCTCTACTGTGGTCTCATCTGTCCAGGGGACATTGTCCCAGAAGTCTCGTCCTTCAGCTTGGCTAGACCAACTCCTGCTGCCATCTTGTTTTTAGAGAGGAGAACCTTTCTCCTTCAACCCTTCAAAACAGACATACTGGTTCAGTGTCATGACCTTTGACCTGCTAACTGAGGCCTAATGTCCTCTCCGCCCACAGAGAGAAAGATTTCTCCTCTTCCTCTTGGGAATAATCTTTCTCTCTGTGGGATGTTAGACCTCAGATGGTTTGGATATGACCTTATGACCTTTCCCAAGTTCATGGGCGACAACAGTTGCTGCTATAAGGTCATTGCTGATGTCTTTCCACCCTGACATTGTGTTAAAACTCCCCTGGATGCTGCAGAGCAACAGACTGCCTAAACTCCTGCTTTTATTGAGTTCGACTCAAAACATTCTTCTGAGGGACGTTGTCAGTTAATTTGACTCCTAGATCCTGTGGAGGCATCAAGGGTGCACTTATATACTTATTAGTTAATATTAATAAATATTGTGATGACGATATCAGGTGTGATATCTGCCATGTTTTCTTCTTTCCTCTCTTCCACCTCCGTGTTTCCATCACTCTGTGACCTTTAGCCTTTTGGGTCTGCCGCCCTGAGACTCTGACCAGCTGGATAAATATTTCAGTAGTATGAAAAATACAGGCTCATAAATATTAGCCAACAATGAATTCCCTCCAAGCTGTCCTTTGCGATGTGAATATTGCGGACGCTGATGTTGCGATGATGATAAATTGGACATCGTTAGTGTTTTACACACAGTGAATCCTCTTCAACTTTAAACATAGTGTTGCACTGCTGATGCCAGCTTTAAATATGCTATTAAAATAGTGCTGAATTTCCCTGGTTTTGTAAGATCCTTACTCAGTGTGAGAGCTGCAGCGTGATATCATCCCTCAGCAGATATTTCTGGCCTCCGTCTGGCTATCTTTAACCTCTGGTTAGTAACAGTGATGGATTCAGCTAAAAACAGAGGAGGCTTCTTTTCTTTCTTTCTTCTCCTCTTCTGTGAAACCACAGATCTCGACCTTCAAAAACATTGAATTTTCCGTTAACTGACGTAGAGAAGAGACCCGCCTCATTCAGTTTCATTTCACTTTAGTTTCAGAGCTGAATGAAACTGAGTGGACGGTGTTGTTCATATCCCAGATTTATCAAAACCCAGAGAAATGTTCACATTAAATCAGTTATATTTATAATAATATGAAGCAGATCTACTGGTTCTGCTCTGTACTGCAGATGCTAACGTGTCACACTCAGCGTGGTTCTATTAAACATGATGGAAACCCTCATTAATCATTTACTTTGTGTTTAGGAGAAATTCACATTTTAATGAACTATTGAACAGACTCTAAATAAAAAGTGTGTAATTTCAAGCCTTTATTTGCAGGAAATGACAACTGCTGAAGGTTTAACAGAACCGGTGGTTCCAGAACCTGAATAAACCAAAGAACAAATGTTCACATTCATTGTTAAACAGCACAGGAACCACGTCTGAACTGAGGGCGAGTTCAGAAATCAATGTTTGGTAGAATCACCCTGCTCTTCAGTCCGTGCTCTGCACCAGTCTTCACACAGGTGATCTCCTCATCAGAACCTCTTTAAGCAGAATGATGCATGTTTGGGTTGTACCAGGCGATGTGGTCATTTCTCCAGCGCCGTATCGTTACTGTTTTCTATGACATTTTCTGGTTATGCTTCTCCTTCCTGTCTCCGCTACACCATCTGCACCCAGAGAAACCTCAACCTTACTGCCAGTAGGTGGCGGTAATAGTGGAAGTAACTATACGTGAAACCACAAGTGAAGAAGATTTGCAACGTTTAGGATTCCCAATAAAATATGAATGTATTATTGACTTAGGACAAATCGTGGAGGAAGAACGCTAAATAAAATCACTTAACTAACTCCAGATTCAAGGGGAAGAAAAGTTTTAAACCATTTTTACAGCAGGAAGCTTTAAACTTCAGGGATTTCTGTAAAATTAGACGCCACCCGATGCTGCTTCAGCTCCAAACACGAACGCTACATGACTGGATCCTGACACTTCCTTCCGTGGAAAATCTGACTGCATTCATGGAGATGATGAAGGTTTGAGATGTTTGAAACAGTCGAGTTTCAGTCCTGATTCTGTCTCCTGTAGCGTTCAGATCTCAATATGAAATAAAAGCTGTAAGAACGAAATCTTCAGAGGATTCTCTACTTTTCCTTGGATCTACAAACAAGCAGGCCAGTCCAGGCCTGATACAAGAACCCGGTACAGCCCATTCTGTAAATCTCCGTAGTTTGTGGTTCTGATGGACCACAGTCTACAAATGATTCAGATTTAGTTATTTTAGTGCAGCTTCTTCTATGCCGCAGTGGAGGGAATATGAATATAAGATCATGTGAGGAAAGGAGGAAGAAACAATGAACAAAGATGTCCCAGGAGATAATTAAATATGTCATTCGGCCAGAAGTAGAAGGCTTCTCTTCTCTTCTGACAATGATTTAACAGAAAATCAGAACTTATTTTCTTCCACCGTGTTACATGATAATTAAGTCATTTTCATTAGACTAGAAACACAGTGAGACCAGCTTGGTGAGCTTATCATGCATGTTCTTCTTGTCATAATTTCTATCATGGTGTATGTATACAGGTCCTTTTCATAATATTAGCATATTGTGATAAAGTTAATTATTTTCCATAATGTCATGATGAAAATTTTACATTCATATATTTTAGATTCATTGCACACTAACTGAAATATTTCAGGTCTTTTATTGTCTTAATACGGATGATTTTGGCATACAGCTCATGAAAACCCAAAATTCCTATCTCACAAAATTAGCATATCATTAAAAGGGTCTCTAAACGAGCTCTGAACCTAATCATCTGAATCAACGAGTTAACTCTAAACACCTGCAAAAGATTCCTGAGGCCTTTAAAACTCCCAGCCTGGTTCATCACTCAAAACCCCAATCATGGGTAAGACTGCCAACCTGACTGCTGTCCAGAAGGCCACTATTGACACCCTCAAGCAAGAGGGTAAGACACAGAAAGACATTTCTGAACGAATAGGCTGTTCCCAGAGTGCTGTATCAAGGCACCTCAGTGGGAAGTCTGTGGGAAGGAAAAAGTGTGGCAGAAAACGCTGCACAACGAGAAGAGGTGACCGGACCCTGAAGAAGATTGTGGAGAAGGGCCGATTCCAGACCTTGGGGGACCTGCGGAAGCAGTGGACTGAGTCTGGAGTAGAAACATCCAGAGCCACCGTGCACAGGCGTGTGCAGGAAATGGGCTACAGGTGCCGCATTCCCCATACCTGGGCTACAGAGAAGCAGCACTGGACTGTTGCTCAGTGGTCCAAAGTACTTTTTTCAGATGAAAGCAAATTCTGCATGTCATTCGGAAATCAAGGTGCCAGAGTCTGGAGGAAGACTGGGGAGAAGGAAATGCCAAAATGCCAGAAGTCCAGTGTCAAGTACCCACAGTCAGTGATGGTCTGGGGTGCCGTGTCAGCTGCTGGTGTTGGTCCACTGTGTTTTATCAAGGGCAGGGTCAATGCAGCTAGCTATCAGGAGATTTTGGAGCACTTCATGCTTCCATCTGCTGAAAAGCTTTATGGAGATGAAGATTTCACTTTTCAGCACGACCTGGCACCTGCTCACAGTGCCAAAACCACTGGTAAATGGTTTACTGACCATGGTATCACTGTGCTCAATTGGCCTGCCAACTCTCCTGACCTGAACCCCATAGAGAATCTGTGGGATATTGTGAAGAGAACGTTGAGAGACTCAAGACCCAACACTCTGGATGAGCTAAAGGCCGCTATCGAAGCATCCTGGGCCTCCATAAGACCTCAGCAGTGCCACAGGCTGATTGCCTCCATGCCACGCCGCATTGAAGCAGTCATTTCTGCAAAAGGATTCCCGACCAAGTATTGAGTGCATAACTGTACATGATTATTTGAAGGTTGACGTTTTTTGTATTAAAAACACTTTTCTTTTATTGGTCGGATGAAATATGCTAATTTTGTGAGATAGGAATTTTGGGTTTTCATGAGCTGTATGCCAAAATCATCCATATTAAGACAATAAAAGACCTGAAATATTTCAGTTAGTGTGCAATGAATCTAAAATATATGAATGTTAAATTTTCATCATGACATTATGGAAAATAATGAACTTTATCACAATATGCTAATATTTTGAGAAGGACCTGTATTATCTGTATATTATCTATAATGTATCTGGTTTATAAATACTGAAGTAAAACTAAAAGTGCACGTTCAGTTTCCTCTGAACAAACCAATCAGACTGAAAACATGCGAGAGAAACACCTGAAAGCCTAAACACAAAGAAAAATGCTGCAACATAAAACACAAAGCGTTAATATTTGGTATGAAACTCATCACGTTAGCTGTAACAAATCATCCACAGTCACCAATAAGCACAGATCCATGATCTGCTGGGATTGTGTGGAACAGAGATCCCAGCTGAGAAGGTGCACACACCTCCAAATTACACGTATAGGCTCAGGGACGTTCTGAGATGTTCAGGCTGCAGCAGCGTCGTGATTGACTCAACTCTGACATGAGTTTTTTTATTTTTATTAAACAACCATGGAGGTCCTGAAGACCATCGGAGAGTCTTAATCCTGTAGAAAGGGGCCTAAAAATGCCTTTAGTTTCTCTGATTGAGTGTTAAACTTTTTAGTACAGCTGGACGGCATCATAAACTATTATTAGTTTCTCTAATTGAGCAGCTGGGAATGTCTGCTTTTGTTGTTTAGTGGGAGAAGTTCTATGAAATACTCTGGAAAACATGACGAACTGTGATAATAAAGAACATCTTGCTCAGCCGTGGGTTTCTGAAATGTCCTTTTAAAGGTTTTTCCTAAACCAAATATCTCCAAATACAGCAAGAGCCGTTCAGATGGGTTCGGTTGTACCTTGTAGGACGGGTCTCTTTTCTCTGTATGGAAGTGAAACTGAAAGGGCACTCTAGGTTAATCTTAGTTCCCATCTTTGCCAAGAGAAAATGTCCAACATGTCTCTCAATAAGGGGGAATTCTGTCCTCGTCTTTGCAGAGAAGGGCCAAGTCTACAAGCAGAAGAAGCCCACTATGTACCCGCCGTGGAACACCACCTTCGACGCCCACGTCCACCGCGGGCGCATCATGCATGTGATGGTGAAGGACCGGACGGTGGAGCTCAAGTTGGAGGTGACGGTGGCCCTGGACTCTCTAGCTACACGCTGCAAGAAGGAGAATTGTAAGCTGGAGATCTGGGTCAGTGCAGCGGAACCTCTGGGTTTCATCTCCGTTTTTATTCTCCAGTCTGAGAAAACTGAGCCCTACACATAGAATCTCAGCTCAGAACATTAACATTATACTAAATAGAGAAATATAGGCTTCATTTAACATAATTAACACTTAAAGTTTTATTAAGTTATTTCTATATTTATTTACGGAGCATTTATAAATAAGTAAAATAAGTATTAGATCCCATCAAAGGACAGCTTAGACCTTGGTGGAGAAAGGTTTATTGGCAGCGCATCACTGGGGCACTTTCTGCAGGTGGTAAGCAGGTTTCTATACATCTCAGGAGGCATCCTGACCCACATCTTCACAGAAACTCTGAATCATTTAGGTTTCTTTGTTCCTGCTTGGTAGCCCACAGCTTCAGCTTTCTCTGCAGACCTTCTGTAGGACTGAGATCTAGAGACTGTCCTCCCCTCTGGGCTTTACAGCTGAGTTCTTCAGCTCATCCTCAGCACCTACCCACTTAGATGTTCTCTGGGAAACCTAAGGTGAACATCTACACCAGTCTGTTAGAGCACAGAGATGCAGACTTCAATGTTCTCTGTGACTTCACACGCTCCCTCCATTTATCTGTGGGCTGATCTCTGAGACCTTTCCTGGAGCTCCAGATGTTAATCATTCTCATGCTACAACCTTCTTGTTTTTAGATCATGTCTTGCTCATCCTAATGTGGAGCCAGAATCCTGTCTGTCCTGACTGGGATCAGAACCTCTAAAACATGCAGCGCTGTGTCCCTCTGAATTCTAATGAAACTGTAATAAAACGAGGAGTCGGGTCTGATGTTGGGAAGGGATTTAACAGACGGAGGATCAAATACTTATTTTCCCACCATATAGCAGGGTTGGGTTTTTATTGTATCAGTGGCCTGCTGTCCTGCTTCCCAACTGAGAATCAAACACAAACTTTAAATAAATGACTAAAATCAAATACATTTCTTTCTCTGTTGGTTGTTTGAATTTGCCATACTGAGAGTCTCTTTCAGTCCTTCTACCAAACATGTCATCCATGCATCATCATCTCCCTGAAGCCACATCCTTGCTCCTGTGAATTCTCTGTAATCGGCCCATTTCTTACCAGATGGATCACTTTAACATCTCAGCTTTTTTCTCCTGTGTGTCGGTTTGCAGCTGGAGATGAAGCCATGGGGTCGCCTGCTGATGGAGGCCAGATACTATCTGGAGAAAAGTGGTGGGTCTTTTCAGCGTCCATAATGTCTCTTTTTAATATGTTGCGGATTCAGTAACTCCATGACTGATGGAGTTATATAGATTCATTTAACAGACTTTTGTTTTCAAGCTTTTATTTCTGTTAATTATGATGATTTTCTGCTTCCAGCCAATAAAAACTAGACATTTAAGATCAGAATATTGCATCAGACCAATAAAAACGTTTTAATGCAGTTTTTTAATACCTGATTTAAATACCAATCATAAACCTCCATAGTTCTATAAAGTGACTATAATTGTATCCGAAACAAAGCACTCTGTCTCACTGCCTTTCTCACACTATAATGATGACCTTTGACCTGCCACCTGCTGCTTTGAGCCACCCCGGGTGAGACCCACTTTCCTGACATTAAAACCAGGGCAGAGTCTGGAGAGGTCAGAGAGGAGTAAAATTCACATCTATGTATAGGCCAAGCTAATGGTCAGAAGAACAGGTGGCACAGTGACTAGCATTCTGGGCCGAGCAGCATTAGAACTTTCTCGTTCATGTAACAGCGAAAGGAAAAAGACGAGCTCATGGTGATGCAAACAGAAGCTGATGTTCTCTGTTTGCAATGTGAGAAATCGAAACTTTAGCGTGAAATTGTAACCACGGTGTTGGTTGCAGGTCATCACTCTTGGTTCTAAGGTGGCTGGATGTGTTTCAGACGCTGCAGGTCAGACTGGTACTGACCCGGAGTCCGAGCAGGGCGGTGACGGCCTGTTCACCCTCCATCAGCGACGCGGCGCCATCAAACAGGCCAAAATCCATGAAGTCAAGTGTCACGAGTTCAGCGCCACGTTCTTCCCTCAGCCGACCTTCTGCTCCGTCTGCAAAGAGTTTGTCTGGTACGACCCAAACGTCACGGTTCTGCACATTAATCGTTCTCGCCTTCATCTGGCTAGTCATTTTTCTTTTTTCTGCACTGCAGGGGTCTCAACAAGCAGGGCTACCAGTGCAGACGTGAGTGTCCGTTTTTTCCGTTAGTATGCACCAGAGAGACAGATGTCCTCCATGTCTGAGTCTCTGCTGTCTTTGTGTCTCTTAGAGTGCAACGCTGCTATCCACAAAAAATGCATCGACAAAGTCATCGCCAAATGCACGGGTTCAGCTGTTAACAGCAAGGAAACAATGGTAAGCTTTTACACAGTGTCCCGTACTGGTGCCGAGTCCAAAACAAACCTCAGAACCAACATGGGTTTGTTCTGGGATCCGATGCACACTGAAGTATTCCTTCCTTCCTCCCTCCTGTTCTTCCTATGTTCTCTTCCTTCCTTCCTGCTGTTCATCCTTTCTTCTGTCCTTCTTCCCTCCCTCCTGTTCTTGACCCGGGGGAACCGGGTCTCCTCTATAAAGTGTGTTATCAGCGGGCCTTCCTGCCTTTTCTCCTATGGCTGTTGGTTCTGTGGGCTGAACCTCCTGCTGTTGGGTTCTCTCACTAGATCTGTGAATCCATGCATACTGTATGCTTTATTACAGATGCATGAAAGCAGGTTACAGAAGAATCCTGGTTCTATGCTAAACAAAGATCCCGCCTGGATCCATGTTATATTTGCTGCTGCCTTTCTGTTGGGTTTTACATCCCTGCAGTATTGAACAAACCTCAGACGTCTGAATCATCTCTAAACGCTCCTTTTCTTCTCCAGACTTTATTCTGATCCTCCAGCAGACTCACAGATGACATCATTAGTTGAAATCATGCAACTTGTTTCTTTCTGCTGTAAAACTAATGATAAGAAGCAGATCCTGAAACGTCCTGAAGGCAGTTGTCTGTTTCTTTATCTCCAGAACCAGCGAACCCGCTCTCACCGTGAAGTCTGCCTGCATCAGTACCACTTGGTTTGGACCGTTTTTTTTCCAGCCGCATTCAAACTGTTGTGTTTTGCAGATCCACAAGGAGCGCTTCAAGATCGACATGCCCCACAGGTTCCGGGTCTGCACCTACATGAGCCCCACCTTCTGCCAGCACTGTGGGACTCTGCTGTGGGGGCTCGCCAAGCAGGGGCTCAAATGTGCGGGTGAGAGGCCCTTCATTTCATGCACATTTACACGTTTATTTCTAGAAGAAAATCAGTTGGAGGGATTTGGAAAAGGAGGAACTATTCATTACAGAAAATGCTTCTCTGATTCCTTGCAGAAGTATTCATACCCTTGACATTTTCCACATTACCAACCACAGAGGTCCATGCATTGCATTTGGATTCAATGTGGTACTAAGAACTTTGCAGAACCAACATTGGCTGCAGGTCTTCTGGGGATTGTTTCCACCAACTTTGAACATCTGCAGACTGAAAGTTTTCTCCAGTCTTTATAAAGCAGACCAAGTTCAGTCACACTGTATGTAGAACATCTCTAAACATCAGTCTTGCCACAGATTCTCAGCTGGATTTTGGTCTTGACTTTGACTAGGCCATTCTAACACATGAATCTGCTTTGATCTAAACCATCCAATGTATCTCTGGCTGTCGTTGCTGGAAGGAGAACCTCCACCCCAGGCTCCAGTCTTCTGCAGCCTCTAACAGGATTTCCTCCAGGATTTAGTTGGATTTCGACCATAAAATAAATGTTGATGGTTACGAATATAAAAGGGTTTCTCACCGACCAATGAATGTAGGTCACAGATGGTCCCTGTTTATGCTGCAGTATCTAAACCTGCAGGACAGTCAATTCAAATTAAACTGCTGTTCAGATTTCCCAGTTCAGAGCTTTGATTGAGAATCATCTGGGAATATCAGCATGAAAAAGCTCAGTTTACAGTTTTATTCCATTTGATGATCATGTTGTAGATTTTTAAAGCTGCTTTTTAGCTAATATAAATGTTGGTGGTAATAAAAAAGTTTCTGTTTGTTACCAGTTGCATGAGTTTTAGCTGAGGCTGTGCAGAACGAGGCTGTATGAAGCACCTTCTGAGTAGGAATATTACTGACCAGATCACTGCAATATAAAATGTTTCACATGAATAATCAGATGACAGATTTTTGGTGCTTTATGTAACATAAGAGGCTTATTTTCCAAAACCCATAAAAATAATTTCATCTGTGCAGCGGAGGCACTCTGATTTAGGTCTGAGCGTTGCATCAGATCCAACAGCTGACGCTGCAGCACGTCTCATCAGAAATCTGATCCGAGTTCCTGTCGGGGTTTGGCCGATTGTCCAGGAGGACTCAACAGCTGCTGCAGCAGGAAGCTGGCAGCACAGAGAGGAAAAACTCCCATTTATGATGAATAATCTTACTCATCATCCATGAAACACTTTTTTTTTTTTTTAAATCGGGGGGGAAATCCCATTTTAAGAAATAAAACACAGAGGTGCCTGAAACCTCTACATGCATCCCTTCTCTATCAGATTCCCTCATCAGCATTCAGTCATTCAGCTCTGCAGAGACCCGATAACGAGTCATTCGTTTAGCTCAGGGGTGCTGGAGAAGGGAAGCTTCTAAAAGCAGCAGGACAGTAGCTCTGGAGGACTCCAGTCTGGTCTAACAGTTGCTATAAAATGCAGGTACATCTGCAAATAATGAGAATATGGTGAAAAACCTCTGTATTTTTTGTCCCTCATTTCAGAAATTAAAACTATAGATTCATCATACATAGAATTAAATATTTGATGATTCTGGCTTACAGAGAATCAAAACCCAAAACTCAGTGTCTCTGAACATCAGAATATCACATCAAATCAATAAAAAATTATATTTGAAACAGAAACGTCAGGCTTATGAACACAATGTTCATTTCTATGCTCTCAGTACCTGGTCTGGGCTCCTTTTACATGAATTACTACTTCAGTGCGGCGTGGCATGGAGGAGATCAGCCTGTGGTTCTGCTGAGGTGTTCTGGAAGTCCAGATTGCTTTGATAGAGACCTCAGGTCATCTGCATTGTTGGTTCTGGTATCTCTCATCTTCCTTTTGACAGAATTCCATAGATTCTCCATCAGGTTCTGGTCTGGCCAGTTTGCTGGCCAATCAGGCCCAGTACCACCATGAACTGAATCTTCTGTTGGGACCTTTGGCCCAGTACCAAGTGCTGGAAAATTAAATTGTCATAAAGCTTATAAGCAGAAGGAAGCTTGAAGTTCTCTAAAATGTCCTGGTAGATGGCTGCTTTGACTGTGGACTTCAGAAAACCCAGTGGACCAGAACCAGCAGATGACATGGTGTCTCAAATCATCACTGACTTCACACTGGACTTCAGTCAACGTGGATTCTGTGTCTTTTCACTCTTCCTCCAGACTCTGGACCTTGTTTTCTAAATGAAATGAAGACTTTATTTTCATCTGAACAGAGGACTTTGGACCAGAGAGCAACAGTCCAGTTCTGGTTCTCCTCAGTCCAGGTAAGATGCCTGTAGTCCATGTGTAGGATTCATCTGTGCATAGCAGCTCTTGATGTTCTGACTCCAGCCTCAGTCCACTCCTGGTGAATCTCCACCAAATTCTTGAATGGATTCTCTCAAGGCTGCAGTTCTCTCTGATGCTGGTGCACCTTTTCCAACCACACTTTTTCCGTCCACTCAACTTTCTGTGCTTGGATACAGCACTCTGTGAACAACCAGTTTCTTTAGCAGTGAGCTTTTTGTGGCTTCCCTCCTTGTGGACGGTGTCCATGACTGTCTTACATAAAAACTGATTGGTTTTATTGATCTTATGTAATGTTCTAATTTTCTGAAACACTGAATATTTGGTTTTCATCATAAGCCTTGATCATTAAAGATTACTAGAAATAAAGGCTGAAAGATTTCCCTCCATGTGAAATAAATCTTTATACGTAATTTTTGAGTTTCAGTTCCTAAAACGAGGGTCAAAAAATATTTCACAATATTCAAATTTTTTTTAGATGTGCCTTTAAATATAAGTGAAGCTTTCATTAGATTTATACTTCAGACTGTGTGGGGACTTTTAATTATTATTCAGTTATTTCCAGGGTCTTCACATGATGTGACAAAGGGGCTTGCTTCTTTAAGTTGGTCCTCTAAATGGGAAAGACTAGAAAACATCTTGATCTTCATCAGTCAGAAAATGGCTGCAAGGAATCAGCTCCTGGCCTAAACTTTATTTATTTATTTCAAACCCGGTCAGAGCGATAATTAAAGTTTAAACCAACTGGACCCAAGTTCATCTTGCACAGCGAGGAGGTTGGTGGGGGAGATTTTGCTGAAGCTTTCCACACCTCTGTCAGGAAGCCGATAATTGTGGACGATAGAGCATTTTAAACTGAAAAAACAGAATCAAACGTTTCTGAAATGTTAAGTTTGGGTTTTTTTGTGCAGAATGCAGCATGAACGTCCACCACAAATGTCAAAAGAAGGTCGCCAACCTCTGTGGGGTCAACCAGAAACTAATGGCCGAAGCTCTGGCTGTCATCGAGACTCAACAACAGGTCAGACAATCTGGTCGTTTAATGCAGAGTCGAACAGAAAAGGCTTCATTAATCAGGTGTGTGAGATGTTCTGTCTGAAGCACTTCATCGCTTGCATCAGGTGGACCTCAGACCACACCTGGTTTGTAATGTGTGCTCTCTGGTAGAGGTGAAATAATGTAGTAGAGATGAACCGATCGGTTAACCAGAACCGATTTTTGCTTTACTCTGACATCTGATCCAGCGATTCTGATTTTGATAAACTGCCATTTTTAAGGACTTCACCACCTGAAGCAGAAGAAAACATGCTGCACCGTTCGTCCCGTTGATCGATGCCTCCATTGGCAAAGAATGGTGGGACGGGAAAAAACGATCCTGTTTTACAGAATTCAGGGTTGCAGATCACGGATCAGAACCAGCCAAAGAACACTTGGCTTACTGATTGGTGCCTGACTAATGTATGGTGAATGTCTTTGTGTGTACATGAAAAATGGGTCGAAATATTTTAACCTCTTGTTAAGAAAAGAATGAATTTCAAAATCCAGCCAACAAACGAGCAGAACCTGGCCCAATGGACTCTAGCAGAGCATGAGAGCAGCATTTTTACTGAAATGATTGTTTTTATTGCAGCAGACGTCCGGGAAGAGGAACGCCTGACAGACGTACGGTTGCAGAACGTTCTCATTATGAGTCACAGATTTTCTGTGAATAGAAACGGTTTGAGACAAAGTTTCTGAGTCATGAATCTCATCTGGGTTCTGATCACGACCACATTTAAACCTCCATTTCTCCAAAAACTGTAATATTTACTTTTATGTGCTGCTTTATGTTATGTTAATGCACATAATTAATCAGTTTCATCATCTAAAGGGGGATCCTTTCCTCCAGTTTTATACATCAGTTATTTATTATTATTAACTCATGAATTATTTAGCTACAAACAAAAGTACTAACACTAACTCTGCAGAATAATATCTAAGTTTATTCCAAGTGATTTCTGCTCTTTTAGGAGTTTGAACAACAGGTTTCACAGACTCATTGTGTTAAATACAGACACGTTTAACACCTGAGTCACTGTCTGAAGGTAACTAGTCATGGATCATTTGAACAAATACAAGCATTTATTCACAGGCATTTAGACCAGACCGGGTCTAAAACTCCAGGTTTTAAAATCTTCATGTTTTAGGACTCAGGGCGTCGTCAGATTGGGATTAAAGGCTGTTTTATCTGATGTCCATCCAGATTATTTTCATGGTGTCTGAAAGGTCAGATCTGGTGTGTTTCAGGTCACTTTATTCATCTAAAAGCAACTATTAATAATTATTCAAACTGTATTTTAAATGGAAGCCACGCCTGAGGATGGATTTTAGGAACGTTTGGGTTTTACTACCAATTTAAAAGAAAGTGAAATCATTTCTTTTCTCTGAAGGCAAGAAGTACAAAAGAGAGTGAGATCATTGGTCGAGAAGGTCCGGTCGGTGTGGGCCAGCCAGGGGTGGTCCGAGCGCCGTCTGGGTTAGTAACGGGTTTACCCGCCACGTTGGCACCGGCCAACAAAGGTACGCAACCTCTGATATTAAAAGCTTTAGTTTAAGTTTGTATTTTAACTGAAGTTTCTGAACGTGCTGCCAGATCCAATGGGCGTTCTGTGGGAGGGACCGACGGACGTTAGCAGGTCCACCACCAAGGTGGCCTCAGAAGAACCTCTGTACGCCGTTCCGAAGAAGGATCATCAACAGAAATTCAACATCGATGACTTCATCCTGCACAAGATGCTCGGGAAAGGCAGCTTCGGAAAGGTGTGGCACATGAGATCTTTCAGAGGTGTTTCTCCAGACAGCTCCAACATGAAGTTCAGCAGTTGAATGTTTGTTGTGGAACTTCTTGCAGCTCTGAGACATTTTTTCACCAGACCACCATCACAGTTTGACATTTTACTTCTTCACACATCGCCCTGTCAGATTTGTGGTCAGACCTGTTTGTGCAGTCGGTTTCCACAGAAAACTGCCTGAGCGATCATGGGTGATGGTTAGCAGGTGGAGAGGGGTCTGTCCAAAGTTCTGCACAGTTTAAGTTCTGTCTTCTTGTGGTTGCAGGTGTTTCTGGCTGAGCTGAAAAGGAGCGGGAAGTTTTTTGCAGTGAAGGCTCTGAAGAAAGACGTGGTGCTGATGGACGACGATGTTGAATGCACGTTGGTGGAGAGGAGGGTTCTGTCTTTAGCCTGGGAGAACCCGTTCCTCACTCAGCTGTACTGCACCTTTCAGACGAAGGTGATAACCATGATCATGGGTTCTATCAGAATGGGGTTCTGCTGGTTTAGAAGGTCCATCCTCCAGACAGAGCATATGGTGACAAGGGAGAGGAACCATTTACTAACAGGAAGAAACCTCCAGTAGAACCATAAGCAGACTCAGTATGCTGCCACTGGTGGGGTTTGAGCACACAGAGACAACGGTCCTGTCAAATCCAATGAGTCAGCCATGTTGGGATTGTATAAAACATAGCTGTAGTGAATGGAAGCAGCTGAAAGTCTCACTTTGCTATGCCTGTGATTTACTTGTGTAAATGTTATTCTGTGGAGACTGAAAGGCTCTAAAAACTCCCTTCAAGCTAACGCTGCCTGTGGTGGGTGGAGGGGAAGATGTTATAAACACTGATAACCAGTCAGACTGCAGCTCTCTCCTTCACACAGCTGCTGCACCCGATCATCACAGAGGAAGTAAACCTTTGTTTCTGTCCAGGAGAACCTCTTCTTTGTAATGGAGTATCTGAACGGAGGAGATCTCATGTTCCACATTCAAAACTGCCACAAGTTCAATCTCCATAGAGTCACGTACGTATTCACGTTAAACATACGACCACTAGTCTACAGACCTGTGAAAGTTTTTACTCCCTAACAGTTTTTTTCTGTTTTTGCTTCTCTGTCAATTCAATTCAGTTTTATTTATATAACTTCAATTCACAACACATGTCGTCTCAAGGTTCTTCACAACAGTCAGGTTCATACATTCCAATTAATCGTAATCATTGAACAGTTCAGTCAGATTCAGTTATTTATTCAAATTGGATAAAAAGTTTTTCTATCTAAGGAAACCCAGCAGATTGCATCCAGTCAGTGACTTGCAGCATTTACTCCTCCTGGATGAGCATGTAGAGACAGTGGACAGTCACTGGTGTTGACTTTGCAGCAATCCCTCATACTGAGCATGCATGTAGCGACAGTGGAGAGGAAAAACTCCCTTTTAACAGGAAGAAACCTCCAGCAGAACCAGAACCAGGCTCAGTGTGAGCGGCCATCTGCCACGACCGACTGGAGGTTTGAGAGAACAGAGCAGAGACACAAAGAGAACAAAGAAGCACTGATCCAGGAGTACTTTCTATGGGAAGGAAAAGTAAATGTTAATGGATGTAGCTCCTTTAGTCGTTTCATCTAGAAAGAAAGAACAGATAAACTCTGATCCAGATTTCAAGGTTAGAGTCTGAAAGAGAGAACATAGAGTTAGTTACAGTAAAAGCTCAGTCAGTAGCCATGTCTAGGAGAGAGAAAGGGTTAAACACTGAAAGACAGGGCCATGTGGATCATCTGTAGAAGGTGAGCATTAAGTTGTTGTCAGCAGAAGCTTGGACGATGACCCTCTCCAGAAAGGTGTCACAGGTAGACACAGAGTCAGGCCAGGTGTAGCTTCTAGGAAGAGAAAAGAGAGAACAAAGTTAAAAACTGAAATAACAGCAAATAATGCAGAATTGGAGAGTAGTATGAGAATGTAGTGAAGAGGGTGAAAGTGGTCATTATGTCCTCCAGCAGCCTAAGCCTATAGCAGCATAACTACAGAGATAGCTCAGGATAAACTAAGCCACTCTAACTATAAGCTTTATCAAAAAGGAAAGTTTTAAGCCTAGCCTTAAAAGTAGACAGGGTGTCTGCCTCACGGACTAAAGCTGGTAGCTGGTTCCACAGGAGAGGAGCCTGATAACTAAAGGATCTGCCTCCCATTCTACTTCTAGAGACTCTAGGAACCACCAGTAAACCTGCAGTCTGAGAACGAAGTGCTCTGTTAGGAACATATGGACCAATCAGATCTCTGATGTATGATGGAGCTAGATCATTAAGGGCTTTATATGTGAGGAGGAGAATTTTAAATTATATTCTGGATTTAACAGGGAGCCAATGAAGGGAAGCTAAAATAGGAGAAATATGATCTCTCTTTTTAATTTTCATCAGAACTCTTGCTGCAGCATTTTTGAATCAGCTGAAGGCTTTTAACTGCATTTTGTGGACATCCTGATAGTAAAGAATTACAATAGTCCAGCCTTGAAGTAACAAATGCATGGACTAGTTTTTCAGCGTCACTCCTGGACAGGATATTTCTAATTTTGGCAATGTTCCGGAGGTGAAAGAAGGAAATCCTAGAAACCTGTTTAATATGGGATTTAAATGACATGTCCTAGTCAAAGTTAACACCAAGGTTTTTTACTTTATTCTCGGAGGTCAATTTAATGCCATCCAGGTTAAGTGATTGACTAAGCAGTTTCTTTTTTAAAGACTCCGGTCCAAAGACGACAACTTCTGTCTTGTCTGAATTTAGAAGCAGAAAATTTAAAGTCATCCAAGTTTTTATGTCTTCAAGACATGCTTGTAGTCTATCCAACTGGTTGGGTTCATCAGGATTTATGGATAAGTAAAGCTGAGTATCATCAGCGTAACAGTGAAAATTTATCCTATGCTGCCTGATAATTTGACCTATTGGAAGCATATATATAGTAAAGAGAATTGGCCCAAGCACTGAACCCTGTGGTACTCCACAATTAACCCTGGAGTTTAAAGATGATTTATCATTTACATGAACAAACTGGAATCTGTCAGACAGATAAGATTTAAACCAGCCTAGTGCTGTTCCCCTGATCCCTACAGCATATTCCAGCCTTTCTAAGAGAATATTGTGGTCGACTGGATCAAATGCAGCACTGAGATCTAACAGAACCAGAACAGACACAAGTCCATTATCTGAGGCCATAAGAATATCAATAGTGACTTTCAGCAGAGCTGTTTCAGTGCTATGATGAGCTCTGAAACCTGACTGAAACTCTTCAAACAGATCATTGCTGTATAAATGTTCACACATTTGATTAGCAACTATTTTCTCAAGAATTTTAGATAAGAATGGAAGATTGGATATAGGTCTGTAATTTATTAAATCATCTCGATCAAGCGAAGGTTTCTTAAGTAAAGGTTTAATTACAGCTAACTTAAAAGCCTGTGGTTCTGATCCATTTACTAAAGATAGATTAATCAAATCTAAAATGGGGCTGGTAATCAGAGGGAACACTTCCTTAAATAATTTGGTTGGGATTGGGTCTAACATACAAGTTGAAGGTTTAGATGAAGCTAATATTTCTGATAATTCAGGAAGCTCCACAGGATCAGAACAGTCCAAACACAAATCAGGTTCTACAGTTATTTCCAATGTTGTCTCACTTGCTGAGGATGAAGTAATCATCTTCAGGAGTATGTCAAAGATTTTATATTTAATAGAATCAATTTTATTTAAGAAGAATCCCATAAAGTCATGACTGCTGAGAGCTAAGGGAATGGATGGCTCAACAGAGCTATGACTCTGTGTAAGTTTAGCAACTGTACTAAAGAGAAACCTAGGATTATTCTTGTTCTCTTCTATTAATGATGAGAAATAAGCTGTTCTAGCTTGGTGAAGTGTCTTTTTATACAACAGTAGGCTATTTTTCCAGATTAAGTAGGAATCCTCTAGGTGTGTAGAGCGCCATTTTCTCTCCAATTTTCTAACATTGTGCTTTAAAGTACGCAGCTCTGAATTAAACCAATGAGCTAACCTCCTATGAATAATTACCTTCTTTTTCAAGGGGGCTGCATTGTCTAATGCATCACGCAATGATGAAGAAACACTATGAACAAGAGAATCAATTTGTGAAGGGGCAGAAACAAAATTATTGCCCTCCACTGTGTTTTTCAGTGATAATGAGGAAATTGTCAAGAATAAAATGTTCCAGATCAGACAAAGATAACCTGAGTAAATACAAAAAACAGTTTTTAAATCATTTATTATCATTATTTTATTAATTAAGTGAATAATTCAGCCATCTGGGGAAAAGTAATTACCCTTCTTGTTTCTAACAGTGATTAGCCACATTTTCTGGTTCAGTTTTAACCAACAAACCCACAACTGATTAGCACCTGACCTCTAGGATCAAGAACCCAGGTAAATAGTGCCTGTCTGACAGCATGAAGTACCCTAAACAGCAGCTCAACAAAATCCCATCTGAGGAAATTCAAGAACAGATGAGAAACAAAGTCTCGGACATCTATCAGCCTGGGAAGGGTTACAAGGTCACATCTAAGGCTTTGGGTCTCCCCAGAACCACAGTGAGAACCATTATCCACACATGGAGAGAACATGGAGCACCGGAGAACCTTCCCAGGAGAGGCCGATCTACCAAATCTACTCCAAGAGGTCATCAGCACCTCATCCAGGAGTTCACAGAATAACCCACAACAACATCTAAATAAGGCCTCACTGCTTCAGTTAAGGTCAGAGGTCATGATTCAACAACAGAGTTCATGATATAATGAAGATGCTGTAGCAGGAACTTAAACAGGCCGTTCATGTGGGAAACCGTTGCAGGTGTCTGTTTTAAATAAATTCAGCAAAGCAGAGTGGGTCCAAGTTCCTCCTCAGTGATGTTAAAGACTCGTTATCAGTGGTCAGCTGCTGCCCAGGGTGGAACAACCAGTTATTAGGTTTAGGGGTTGATTACTTTTCCACATAGAGCCATCTTGGTTTGGAGATATTTGTTCCCTGAATCATTAAACCAGGAAGTCATCTTGTTTGTTTCTTCTTCTCTTCCATGTCACAGTTTGGATTTCAGCAGATAAAAACACTCAAACCCAGTTTAAACCGAGCTACTTTATTTCATGCAGGTTCTACGCAGCTGAGATCATCTGTGGCCTCCAGTTTCTGCACTCTAAGGGAATTATTTACAGGTAGGTGTTCTGTGAGGTGGAGCTGATGAAATGGGAGGACAGGAGATGGACCTCTTGTTTTGCTCCTCTACAGAGACCTGAAGCTGGACAACCTCCTGCTGGACTCAGATGGCCATATAAAGATCGCAGACTTTGGGATGTGCAAGGAGAACATGCAGGAGGACTCATGGACCTCCACCTTCTGTGGAACCCCAGACTACATTGCTCCAGAGGTGACCAAACACACTGAGATCTTCCTCCCTGTTCAGATTTGATATTAGTTGGTTGAAGAGGCTGATGCATGTTGCCGTCCCAACAGATCCTGCTGGGTCAGAAGTACAACAGCTCCGTGGACTGGTGGTCCTTTGGGGTTCTGGTCTATGAGATGCTGATCGGTCAGTCTCCGTTTCACGGCCGCGACGAGGAGGAGCTCTTTCAGTCCATCCGAACCGACACTCCCGTTTATCCCAACTGGCTCACTAAAGCAGCCAGAGACCTTTTAGTCAAGGTTAGCAGACTGCAGCTGAACTACAGGAGGTCAATCTGACCTCTGGTCAAGGCTCATTTTTACAGAATCTGGATCCATATCTGATATGTCTGATCTCTGGATCTGTCCGTTCGTTGGTCCTGATCATAAAAACATGAATCCATAAAGTAACTAAACTCTGATTAGATGTGGGTCAGAGCCTACAAGAGGTTCTATTGTTGTCTAGTCCTCTGCAGTCTCATTTCTTTTATACTGTCTTTCACGGTTTTCTGATGATCAATATTCAGACTTTCTGGTTCTGCTCAATGCCTTTTTATTTGTTTTATGTGTTCATTTAAATGATAAAACACATTCTGTAAATGAATAAACAGTTTATAAGACTTATGTTTGTCCAAGGCTTTAATTGTTACTGTCTTAACAAATAAAGTTTTAATCTGGTTCCCCTCAGCTGTTCGTCCGGGAACCCGAGGAACGTCTGGGTGTGAAGGGAAGCATCCGGCACCACAGTTTCTTCAGCAGCATTGACTGGAACGCCCTGGAGCAGCGGCAGGTGGCGCCGCCCTTCAGACCCACTTTAGTAAGTACAACGGCGCTCCGAGTTTTTACTCTGAACGTTAACATGGAGGAATC
The DNA here is from genome assembly GCF_021462225.1 of Girardinichthys multiradiatus. Taxonomy (NCBI): domain Eukaryota; kingdom Metazoa; phylum Chordata; class Actinopteri; order Cyprinodontiformes; family Goodeidae; genus Girardinichthys; species Girardinichthys multiradiatus. The sequence continues at coordinate 29,767,458 of NC_061809.1, forward strand.
ATCATGGAGTTCAGATGCTCCACAGTGAAAACCTAAATCAGCTGAAATGTCCACAGATGTTGGAGCTAAATCTGGTCAAATGCATCATTATATAATAAGCCAAATATAGCATCAATAAATAAACATTTTTCCTGATGGTTTATTGGTTAACTAATAAGCTCCAGTGTTTATGTTTCTGCTGAATGAAAATATAACACATTTTTAATTTAAGAAGGTAAACGAACAAATGAACCGCCTACAAAGGATGGGTTTAACCTGCTAAAGAAATACTGACTTTCCCTCCATCCTCAGACGTCTCCGAGCGACTGCAGCAACTTCGACAAAGAGTTCATCAACGAGAAACCAAGGCTGTCGTGTGCCGACCGGACCCTCATCAACAGCGTGGACCAGACAATGTTCAGGAACTTCTCCTTCGTTAACCCTGGGATGGCTCGCGGTGCGGCGCGCTGATCCAAACCAGCCAGAACTGACTGAAACTGAATCAAACTGCAGAGACTTCACACTGTGAAGGCTGATAGGACTCGACTGACTGGACTTGTGGAAACCATGAAGGACCCAGTCCGTCCTGCTCTGATGTTTGCTGTAAAACAAACTACAGACTCAATGTATTAAAGCAGGAGATCCTTCTGAGACCCAGAACTTCATTTTTCTTCTCATCAGTCCAAGATGTTCTCTTTAAGCTCAGTTCTTGGACTCTTGATGCACAGCAAACTATTATTTATTAAACGTCTAGTTTTCCAGAGCGTGTAGGAACCCTGATGGTGTCCATATCTCCTTTATTTATGGATCTGATGCAGAAATGTTTCCATTGGTTGAGACGTTTAATCAGCCTTAGTGATAAATCTGTAAAAAAGGTCATAAAAGTAATTAAAATCAGTGTTTCTCCACCCTAGTCTTCAGGGTCCACAGACCTTCATGTCTTAGAGCTCTGCTCCAGCATCAGAAACAAAAACATGAATTTAGTGCTGACCACTGAATGGGGAATATTTGAACTCCAATCAACATGAAAACGAAACCAGTTTAATCCTGATTCCTCCAGTCTAACCAGAAATAATGGGTCTCAGGAGGCCTCCGGCTCCTCATGATAATGTGTGCTCTACCTGATGAGGGTTAAGATACTAAACAGTCCCTTTGATGTAAATAAGTGTGCTGTACTGTAGTCATGGTTCTGTCTTGTGTCTCAGTATTTGGACGGGTCCGATGTTCTGTTTCTACTGCTGATCCTGTATAATAAAAAAGTCTGTGTCTTTTTAAAGGTTTGGGCTCCCTGTTCGTTCACAGAGGAAGTGGAGGCAGAAATGAACCCACCGTGATTAACCTTTCACCCTTCTTTTTAAAAAGGTGAACGTATGTTCCCACAGAACCAGCTGGAAGCAGAAAAATTCTGCTGCAGCAAACAAACCTGTCTACATTAATGAGCTGGAGACCTGTGTCCATGAGGACTGGACTGAGGTTCCTCAGGAACGCTGCTGCCTGGATATGAATCCTGATGGCAGCAGGTCATAACATCTAGAGGTGTTCTTCTAAGGAATAAAGATGCTCGTCATGAAGGGGTTGAATGATTCTGCAGTGGAATTTGGGTTTGGACCTGGAGGAACCAGCTGTTATGTTAGATGTATGTAACTTCAGCAGAAGGTTGAATCATGTTGGACAAGTTGTATAACATGCATTGATCTCCTAAATGATGAATCTTTGTTTTTCCCCTGGTTCTCCTGCAGGTAAAACGTCTCCCAGACCGGGCCGAGCTCTGAACGCATCACAGCATGGTTCTGCCATGTGATGCTATAGTTTCATATGAACAGGAAGTAGAACTGCTTGATGAGACAATGATAGAAACTAACGCTGACGTGAAGCAGGAAGCAAAAGGATCCAATACCTGTTTACTTTCTTTACTGAACAGAACCTGGAAGAGGACTGAATTAGATAAATTATGTTTCAATTCAATTCAAAAATACTTCATTAATCCCAAAGGGAAATTAAATGTTGTTATAGCTCATATTATGAAGGTTTCCTCAAAGAGCCGTTGTAGATGCTGATGGCTGTGGGCAGGAAGGATCTCCTGTAGCGCTCCGTCTTACAGCAGATCTGAAGAAGCCTCTGACTGAAGACACTCTGTTGCTGTAGGACAGTCTCATGAAGAGGATGCTCAGGGTTCTCCATAATGTTCTTCATTTTATGAAGAATCCTTCTTTCCACAATGATCTCCAGAGGTTCTAGAGGAGTCCCCAGAACAGAACCAGCCTTTTTTATCAGCTTGTTGAGCTTTTTTAAGTCCCTGGTTCTGATGCTGCTTCCCCAGCAGATGATGGTAGAAGAGATCAGACTCTCCACAACAGACTTATAGAAGATATGCAGCATCTTGCTGCAAACACTGAAGGACCTAAGCTTCCTCAAGAAGTACAGTCTGCTCTGTCCCTTCTTGTAGATGGCTTCACAGTTGCATCTCCACTCTAGTCTGTTGTCCAGGTGAACACCGAGGTATTTATACTCCTCCACCACCTCCACTTCTTCTCCCATGATAGAAATAGTTTTTGACTTATTCCTGTTTCTCTTAAAATCTACAATCATCTCCTTTGTTTTAGTCACGTTCAACATGAGATGATTGTTTCCACACCATGCCACAAAGTGGTCCACCACCTTCCTGTACTCAGCTTCTTCTCCATCTCTGATCCACCAACGACTGCAGAATCATCTGAGTATTTCTGCAGATGACAGGAGTCTGTCTGGTCCTGGAGGTCTGAGGTGTACAGAGTGAAAAGGAATGGTGAGAGTACCGTCCCCTGTGGTGCTCCTGTGCTGCTGACTACCTGGTTAGACTCACAACCCTTCAGTCTCACAAACTGTGGTCTGTTTGTCAGACTGAAGGGTTGTGAGTCTAACCAGTCTTTCCAGACTTCATTCCCTATCCCGTTTTCTAGAAGTTGAATCCATTCATCTCCATCCATCTTACAGGCTTGTGGAAGTATTTGCCCTAACTTAATAGTAATTATTAGTATTTATACATCAATGTACTGAGAACTCTGGAAATGTGAATCTGGAATTCAGACATGAAAAATGTGTCAGAACCCTAATTAAATTCTGGATTTTCCCAAATGCTCTTGAATCAGCTTTGCTTTAGACCTCTCAATGTCTCAGCTTATCCTAGCACACTTTCCTTCCACTAAACTTTCCATTAATATGATTGAATCTAGCCCTCTGTGAACAGCTAGCATCTTAGCATTGACCTTTTGTAGCTCAAGCAAGTTCACCCTGAGAGCAGACTGCAAAATGCTGAAAGAAGGCTCCAAGAAACCAAAAATGTCATCGTGGACCTTCAGCACGTTCTTGCTTCTTTAATATTCTTTGGACAAATGGGTCTTAAACTGAATTATTGGACACCAGAACCGAGGACATGTTTGACAAAACATATAACATTCCAGGGGAGGAACTTCATCACAGCTGTGAAGCATGGAGGTGGAAGTATCATGCTTTTTTCTGAGATTTCTTTAGAACTGAATATTTATATTTATCTGAGCTCTGCTAGCTGTGAGCAGCTAAATGAACCGTCTGCTCTTCATTAAAGAACCTCAGGAACCTTCATGAACATTGTTAGCAGCTTAGAACAATGCATTTAATTTAAAAGCCAGATATTGGCGATAAGGAGCTCTGAGCTTGGTCAGATGTTGGTTCTGGACCGTCTGAACCTCTTTATTTTAGTACTGGAGATCTGTTTTGGACCCTCCTGAAAGAGAAGCTTGACTTAATCTATGGAGCACTTTGAGGAGAACAAATGGAGCCGACAACAGGTGAACGTTTCCATTCATACTTTCATTATGAGTGATGGAGACGATACATTCTGGGTTGAATCAGAACCAGAGTACACAGAATGATTTTACTGATAGAAAGCAAACAGAAAGTTCTTGAGGACATCATCTGAGGAGGAAGGTTGGTTGCAGATCTTCATCCATCGTGTGCAGCTAAATACTTGGCATAGAAACAACTGCATGGCTATAGTGCAAACCAATAAATACTGAAGCATCTGTGGAGGTCAGGTCTTCATGCTCTATCTGCTCCTGAAGAAGCTCCAACAGCTCATCCTCAGATACAATCTCAGTTTCTGAGGTTCTTACTGACTGAAGGTCCTCCTGTGCACAGAAGAACAAGCTCTGACCCGCTAAGGTCTTCAGTTTGTCTCTAATAGCTTGTAAATAAGAAGAACCATGGAACCAGAATCATCTCTGCAGCTTCTCTTCTCTCTAAAGCTGAGGGATGGTTTCTCAGTACGCAGGAGGCAATGTGGTGGTTCCACAAGGCTCTTCATCGCCTGCCTGTCGTCCCGGCGGCGCTGCTTCGGTTCAGGTTGCGGCTCAGCTGAGGGAAATGGACCGTGGGAGTTCTAGACGTGGGTCCATAAAGGCCCAGGTTCCTGGCTGCTAGAGACTTCCTAGGCTGCTTTATTAAAGGGAACGGGGAGAAGATCTGCTGCTTTGGAGCCGAGGCGGCCGACAGGAACCCCGGCACGGAGGAGGAAGAGGAGATGTTGGATCTGGATGATGAGACGGAGCAGAGTGATGGGGTGGAGGGGGAGAAGGCTTTATCTAGAGAGGAGGGAGGAGGAGATGATAAACCACTGGCTGATGAAGAGGATGGGAGGCAGGACACAGAGTCTGGTGTTGGAGTGGAGGTCAGGGATGGAGAAAATGAGGGTGATGGATCAAGAGAAGGAGATGAAGTGGATGTTGAGGGTTCTGCAGGAGGAACCCTGTGGGAGAAGTTCTGAACAGGAGGAGGTGAATCAGGAGCACAGCCTGCTTCAGGACTGAAGGGGTCCAACTCTTTGTGTCTGTTTGAGGATGGAGGAGGAAGAGGAGGGATCAGAGCTGCTGGTTTACTCTCCTTTACTTCAGGTTCTGGATCCGGATCGTTGAAGGAATTCTGGGTTGTTTCGCTTTCCAAGTCCAGAGAGTCCAGCTGCACCACCACCTCCTCAACTTTTACTTCCTCTGTCTCCTCTGCATCCCGAGGAGCTTCTTCACATCCTGAACTTCCACCATGAAATGGAGCCTCATCCTCTTCCTTCCTCCCCTGGACCAGTTCCCTTTCCTCCTCCTCATCATCATCTTCCCTTTCCGCAGAATCTCCAAATCCAAGCTGTGCCCGAACCCGGGCCACATTTCTCCGATGTTGCCGGACGTGGGCCCGCCAAGGAGAACCTCTGGAGCTCCCTGGAGATCCGGGGCTGTTGGACAGCAGTGATCCACAGCGCCGCCTGGATGGAGAGCCTGGAAGAGACGGCGTGCTGGCAGAGATGGGCCTGCAGCTTCTGGACGCACCGCGTTGTTTCCGTGCCAGCAGGAGGTGGTTGATGACGGAAGTGGACGGGTTGAGCTGGGAGGCCAGAACCCGTGTGGCGGGACATTTGTCTGAACGCAAAGGTGAGAAAAATAGAAGAAGAGACAAAAAACGAATTAAAACTGGCTGATTGTGCTGCAGTATGAGCCATCAGACACCAGAGGGCGCCCTGAACCTTTAAATTAGGTTCGGTTCTGAGTTCTGTAGAAGTGGTACAGGCAGTAAACCAGAAGAACAGATTGATTAGACCTAATAACTGAACCTGCATGATGTCTGCAGAGATGTTAGTAAGCACCAGATCAAATCTGAGGAGGAGCAGACAGACACTGCTTGGTGTTCCTGAAGGTTCCTCAAAGCAGGGCAACATGCAGGAAGATCAGTGAGCTGGATCAGAAACATCTGTCACTACCGAACACCTAAACAGAACCTGATGGTTCAGTTATAATCAGGACAAATGAGTGACTGCAGAATCTGTCATCAATCCGAGCATTTTTATCCATTTTATTCTTCTTTGTACAAAATGGACTTTTATTTCCAGTAGTGACATCTGTCTCCATGTCCTGGAGCATCTCGATAAACTAGAACGTCACGTTCATTTATTTCAGTAACTCTTTTTAAAAAGTAAAACTCATCTAGGTCCATTCCACTGTTCATCTGTTAGTTTGATGATTCTGGTTTACAGCTTCATAAAAACGCAAAATTCGGCTCCTCAGAAAAATACGATGTTTCATCAGATCAATAATAAAGGATTTGAATCCAGAAAGGTCCAGAACCGTATCTCCGTGTACTGTTCAGGTTCTGCACGCATTAATGTGGCGTGGTATAGAGGAGATCAAGCTGTGGTTCGCCTGAAGTGTTCAGGAAGCCCAGGTTGCTTTATTAGCAGAACTTCAGCTCTGCAATGTTGGTTCTGGAGTCTCTGATTGACAATATTCTATAGATTCTCTGTGGGGTTTAGGTCAGTCCAGTTTGCTGGTGTTACCATGTTTATTAAAGCAGCTTTTGGAACATTTGGGAGTGTGGGCCGGTACCATGTCCTGCTGGGAAATGAAATCAGCAGAAGAAAGCATGAAGTGCTTTAAAATTTCCCGGTAGAGAGCTGCTCTGACATTGGACCTGATAAAACCCAGTGGACCAGCACCAGCAGATGACATGGTACCCTGAATCTCAGCTGCTTGGATTTTGTATCTTTGCTTCCAATCTTCTTAAGGATGCAGTTGTTGCTTTTTTAACCACATTTCTTCCTTTCACTCAACTTTCCATTGACATACTTGGACCCAGCATTCTGTGGACAACCAGCTCTTTAGCAATGATCTTTTGTAGCTTAGCCTTCTGCTGGATGCCTGTCAGTCAACAGTCTTCCCCATGATTGTGTAGGAGATAAAACATTTCAGCATGAAAAATCTGTTTTTATTGGTCTGATATAATATTTTCCATTGAATTACTGAAATAAATGTAGCTTTTCATGATGTTCTAGTTTATTGTGATGTTCCTGTACAGAAGAAATCATTCCACAGAGCCTGTTGATCCCTGAAGAAGCCCCTGATTAAAGAAAGGTACCGTAACTGTTCGGGTCAGTACTGTTGCTGTGTTTGTCGGAACCATCCTGAAGAACCCCTGGATTTGTGGCCATGTTAGGTCCAGGTCCTACGAGTCACACAGCATCGTTCAACATTTAGGACTTACTGTTTCTGAGTTGAATGAGAACATCTTTCTGCTGTTTTCATGGATCCTCGGCTGGGAACAAACCTGAGACCAGGATCATGCAGCCTCACCTGTGCGGATGTAGAGTTGCATCGCCTGTTGCTGCTGCCGCCTCTTGATTCGAGTGTATTGCTTCTTCAGAGCGGTGATGTCCGTGCTCATCCTCTCCATCATCATGCTGTTGATGGCTGCCTGATGCTCTGCTTTAGCACCTCCTCCTCCTGCTCCCACTGCTCCTGGGCTCACCTCCGCGATGCTCCCCTGCTCGACTCGCTGGTCTGGTTGGAAAAATGTGACAGAAAGACGATCTCAGACGATATGGCAAAATGCATGCCGCACTTTTCAGATTTCTGCTTGCAAATAATGTTGAAAACACCAAAGAACAGAAACTGTGAAGAATTATTATAGTTTTTCTGCAGCAGTTTGTCTTCAGCTGCTGATCAAATAGTTTTTCCTCTGAATCAGAGTCTCTGTTCCTGAGGGTCGATGATGGAGGAGGAAGTGAGGATTAGTCTGGAGGAAACGGATCAGAGCCTGTTTGCGTTTGGACTCAGAAGGGAGGATATGGGTCAGCAGCCAACCTTTGAGATGTTTCTGGTATCTCTGGAGCTCAGGGGCCAACAGGCCGCCCAGCGGCCCCAGACAGCCGAGTGCCGTCGCCACAGATTCCTCGTTGTCCATGTCGCCATCGTCCTCACTGTCCCAGCTGCCCGGACCGCTGCTGGAAAAAGGAACGTTGTTAGGTTGGAAGTTTTCCATATTCACAGCATTGACATTCCTCAGAAGTTAAAGTGTTTCCTGTTTGCTCTGAAATGACACCAGGCTGCAGCGCTCCTGCAACTTTTCCAAATCCAAGAATTCCCAGTTTGTTCCCATTTCAAAATATAAATACAGATATTTCTGCAGGATTTAAATATGGAGGCAGGATAGGAGGGAGGGAGGACACAGGGTAAGACAGAAGGACATTAGGAAGGAATTAAGCAAGGGTGGAAGGACATTAGGAAGGAGGGAAGAAAGGATGGAAAAACATTAGGAACAAAGGAAGCAACGGTGGAAGGATATTAGGAAGGAAGGAAAAGACAAGGAATAAAGGACAGAAGGAACAAAAGGGTGGAGGCAACAAGGGAAGGAAATACAAAAAGGAAGAATACAAGGAAGGAAGGATAGACAAAAAGAGACGGGAGGAAGGACACAAAGAAGACAAGAACGATGGACGTAAGGAAGGAGACAAGGAAAAAAGTAGGAAGGAAGGAAGAACACAGCATCTTGACAGTGGGATACATTGTATCACCATGGTAACACCATCGAACTGGCCTGACCTGAACCTCAAAGAGAATCTATGAGCTGTTGTCAGGAGGAAGATGAGAGACCCATTATAAACTCTGGAAATGAACCCTTTTTCCTGACATGGAAAATCCAGCAACCTTTCCAGGCCGTCTGGACCTTGCCGGTCACACAGGAAGAGCAGACGTCTGTATCTGGGACAAACCTTCCCTTGGACTTCACCGAGGTCGAGAACGGAGTGATGTTGTAGGTGTACTTCTCTCTCAGCTCGGCCAGCTGGGGGAACGGGAACACAGCCATGGAGTAAACGTCCTGACAGACGAAGAAGAAGAGGATGAAGAGACAACGTTCTCACCTTCATTCCTGCCTTTTGTTCCATGTTCCATTCATACCTGCATGAGCTCCGCAGGATTGACCAGATCGTGCTCCAGCATCTCCTGAGTCAGGCAGCCCATGGTGCTGTAAAAGTAATCGGCCGTCTGGCATTCTTCGATCCTCCTGGGGAGGAGAGACCGGGTCCAGTTAGGAGTTCTGCAATTTGTGACCAGTTAAAGGTTCATGGTATTCAACCAGTCAGCCAGAGGAAGGATCAACGGAGTAAAACTACTGGCCAGAACCGGCTCACCCTAGGAGGTGACCACAGTCCCATAATAAATAAATTTGGAGAAATGGTCGTCAGCCAGCAGGTCTGTGACCAGAGCTTGCTGTTAGAAGGTCCGAATCAGAACCAGTTTTAGCCTTCAAACTTTGATTTTCCCTCATTTGTTTCCATCTTTATTCAAAATGTTCCTTCACTTACTCTCCCAGTCTCTCCCAGATGGCCAGAGCCACCCGGAACAGAACCTCGGACCCCTCAAAGAAAACAGAGTCCCAGATCTTGAGAACGGTGGGTGCCGGCAAGCAGGTGGCGAACATGGTCAGGAACCACTGCATGGTGAAGACGTTGGTCAGAGGAGGTTCATAGCTTCCTGAAAGCAGACCCAACATTCAGTTCCAGATGTTCCCTAATCCGGAACCATGACTTTGGCAGATCTTTACCTCCAGCTTCTCTGTTGGCTGCTTTCTGCAGGTGGTGAAGGTGCTGAGACAGTCTGGGCAGCTTCACACGCAGCAGATCCCTGAACACCGCCATGTCCACTGACACCGAGAGACAGGAAGACATTTACATCTAGAAAACATCTGAATCCATCATGAGTCTTTAACAGGTTCCAAAACATCTAGCATTTGTCTTCATACCACTCCTCCTTCTAATGGGAGGTCAAAGGAAGTGACCTGGCACTGCCCCTTCCCGACCTGTTGCTGCACACTGGTAGTCAGCTGGCTGAAAGACAGCCCCTACCTCCTTTAATCCAACATCATCTTCTTCCTGACAGAAACTTGGATCTTATCTGGTTCTAATGAAGTCAATAAAGTTCTGATTCATGTGCAGTAAAATAAAGTCAAAACAAAAAGTCCCAGGCTGCATGAGGAACAGGTTCAGGAGGGAATCCTGGACCAGGCGTTCCTTTCCTCAACAACCCTCTCTAGTTCAGTCTGGAGGATCTCCAGGTTCTCACAGATCAGAGGGGATACGAACGTCCTCCAGAGATGTTTGATCTTACTTTTAGCACAGTGAACATCTCTAGTGGATCCTGAAGGTCATGGCCCAAGCAAGCCTACAGAACCATATCATTAAAGCAGAAACTCTGAGGATCCCAAACCACACCTGCTCTTTATGACTACAACTTGAGATCCAGAACACCACAAAAGGATCATTGCTGAGGAGCAGCCCTGATGGACTCCAAACCTCACTGTGGACAAAGGTCTTATTTTGTTGGTACATGGACTAAATGGGCCTTAAGGCAGTCCATACTCCTGCAGCGTCCCCTACAGAATCCCTCAGGGATCACAGATCTGTGAGGGATAAGATCTGGTCCAACGTTCCACAGCCTGGATGAAAACCTCACTGCTCCTCCTGGATCCAAGGTTCTACAATCAGTCCGAGTCTCCTCTGGAACACACTCTCTGGTCCACTGGGACCACGTTCATGGAACGATGGGACCGTGGAGGATGTTCCCTAAAATAAATGAGCTTTAGCTTCAGAACCTCGCCTAGATCCAAGTTCTGCTCAACCGGGCCTTTGGAGAACCCAATGTTTAGTCATTAGAGTTTAGTATTTACATCAGGTCTGTGTATCAGTGTCTACCTCACCGAGCTCGCAGGTTGTTGGACCTGTAACAGAACCGGTTCAGAACCGTTTTAAACAACATGAAGCTGAGGTACCTGATAGTGCTCGCAGGTTGTTGGACCTTTAACAGAACCGGTTCAGAACCGTTTTAAACAACATGAAGCTGAGGTACCTGATAGTGCTCGCAGGTTGTTGGACCTGTAACAGAACCGGTTCAGAACCGTTTTAAACAACATGAAGCTGAGGTACCTGATAGTGCTCGCAGGTTGTTGGACCTGTAACAGAACCGGTTCAGAACCGTTTTAAACAACATGAAGCTGAGGTACCTGATAGTGCTCGCAGGTTGTTGGACCTGTAACAGAACCGGTTCAGAACCGTTTTAAACAACATGAAGCTGAGGTACCTGATAGTGCTCGCAGGTTGTTGGACCTTTAACAGAACCGGTTCAGAACCGTTTTAAACAACATGAAGCTGAGGTACCTGATAGTGCTCGCAGGTTGTTGGACCTTTAACAGAACCGGTTCAGAACCGTTTTAAACAACATGAAGCTGAGGTACCTGATAGTGCTCGCAGGTTGTTGGACCTGTAACAGAACCGGTTCAGAACCGTTTTAAACAACATGAAGCTGAGGTACCTGATAGTGCTCGCAGGTTGTTGGACCTTTAACAGAACCGGTTCAGAACCGTTTTAAACAACATGAAGCTGAGGTACCTGATAGTGCTCGCAGGTTGTTGGACCTGTAACAGAACCGGTTCAGAACCGTTTTAAACAACATGAAGCTGAGGTACCTGATAGTGCTCGCAGGTTGTTGGACCTGTAACAGAACCGGTTCAGAACCGTTTTAAACAACATGAAGCTGAGGTACCTGATAGTGCTCGCAGGTTGTTGGACCTGTAACAGAACCGGTTCAGAACCGTTTTAAACAACATGAAGCTGAGGTACCTGATAGTGCTCGCAGGTTGTTGGACCTTTAACAGAACCGGTTCAGAACCGTTTTAAACAACATGAAGCTAAGGTACCTGATAGTGCTCGCAGGTTGTTGGACCTGTAACAGAACCGGTTCAGAACCGTTTTAAACAACATGAAGCTGAGGTACCTGATAGTGCTCGCAGGTTGTTGGACCTTTAACAGAACCGGTTCAGAACCGTTTTAAACAACATGAAGCTGAGGTACCTGATAGTGCTCGCAGGTTGTTGGACCTTTAACAGAACCGGTTCAGAACCGTTTTAAACAACATGAAGCTGAGGTACCTGATAGTGCTCGCAGGTTGTTGGACCTTTAACAGAACCGGTTCAGAACCGTTTTAAACAACATGAAGCTAAGGTACCTGATAGTGCTCGCAGGTTGTTGGACCTTTAACAGAACCGGTTCAGAACCGTTTTAAACAACATGAAGCTGAGGTACCTGATAGTGCTCGCAGGTTGTTGGACCTTTAACAGAACCGGTTCAGAACCGTTTTAAACAACATGAAGCTGAGGTACCTGATAGTGCTCGCAGGTTGTTGGACCTTTAACAGAACCGGTTCAGAACCGTTTTAAACAACATGAAGCTAAGGTACCTGATAGTGCTCGCAGGTTGTTGGACCTGTAACAGAACCGGTTCAGAACCGTTTTAAACAACATGAAGCTGAGGTACCTGATAGTGCTCGCAGGTTGTTGGACCTTTAACAGAACCGGTTCAGAACCGTTTTAAACAACATGAAGCTAAGGTACCTGATAGTGCTCGCAGGTTGTTGGACCTTTAACAGAACCGGTTCAGAACCGTTTTAAACAACATGAAGCTGAGGTACCTGATAGTGCTCGCAGGTTGTTGGACCTGTAACAGAACCGGTTCAGAACCGTTTTAAACAACATGAAGCTGAGGTACCTGATAGTGCTCGCAGGTTGTTGGACCTTTAACAGAACCGGTTCAGAACCGTTTTAAACAACATGAAGCTGAGGTACCTGATAGTGCTCGCAGGTTGTTGGACCTGTAACAGAACCGGTTCAGAACCGTTTTAAACAACATGAAGCTAAGGTACCTGATAGTGCTCGCAGGTTGTTGGACCTTTAACAGAACCGGTTCAGAACCGTTTTAAACAACATGAAGCTGAGGTACCTGATAGTGCTCGCAGGTTGTTGGACCTGTAACAGAACCGGTTCAGAACCGTTTTAAACAACATGAAGCTGAGGTACCTGATAGTGCTCGCAGGTTGTTGGACCTGTAACAGAACCGGTTCAGAACCGTTTTAAACAACATGAAGCTGAGGTACCTGATAGTGCTCGCAGGTTGTTGGACCTGTAACAGAACCGGTTCAGAACCGTTTTAAACAACATGAAGCTGAGGTACCTGATAGTGCTCGCAGGTTGTTGGACCTTTAACAGAACCGGTTCAGAACCGTTTTAAACAACATGAAGCTGAGGTACCTGATAGTGCTCGCAGGTTGTTGGACCTGTAACAGAACCGGTTCAGAACCGTTTTAAACAACATGAAGCTGAGGTACCTGATAGTGCTCGCAGGTTGTTGGACCTGTAACAGAACCGGTTCAGAACCGTTTTAAACAACATGAAGCTGAGGTACCTGATAGTGCTCGCAGGTTGTTGGACCTGTAACAGAACCGGTTCAGAACCGTTTTAAACAACATGAAGCTGAGGTACCTGATAGTGCTCGCAGGTTGTTGGACCTTTAACAGAACCGGTTCAGAACCGTTTTAAACAACATGAAGCTGAGGTACCTGATAGTGCTCGCAGGTTGTTGGACCTGTAACAGAACCGGTTCAGAACCGTTTTAAACAACATGAAGCTGAGGTACCTGATAGTGCTCGCAGGTTGTTGGACCTGTAACAGAACCGGTTCAGAACCGTTTTAAACAACATGAAGCTGAGGTACCTGATAGTGCTCGCAGGTTGTTGGACCTGTAACAGAACCGGTTCAGAACCGTTTTAAACAACATGAAGCTCAGGTACCTGATAGTGCTCGCAGGTTGTTGGACCTGTAACAGAACCGGTTCAGAACCGTTTTAAACAACATGAAGCTGAGGTACCTGATAGTGCTCGCAGGTTGTTGGACCTGTAACAGAACCGGTTCAGAACCGTTTTAAACAACATGAAGCTGAGGTACCTGATAGTGCTCGCAGGTTGTTGGACCTGTAACAGAACCGGTTCAGAACCGTTTTAAACAACATGAAGCTGAGGTACCTGATAGTGCTCGCAGGTTGTTGGACCTTTAACAGAACCGGTTCAGAACCGTTTTAAACAACATGAAGCTAAGGTACCTGATAGTGCTCGCAGGTTGTTGGACCTGTAACAGAACCGGTTCAGAACCGTTTTAAACAACATGAAGCTGAGGTACCTGATAGTGCTCGCAGGTTGTTGGACCTTTAACAGAACCGGTTCAGAACCGTTTTAAACAACATGAAGCTGAGGTACCTGATAGTGCTCGCAGGTTGTTGGACCTTTAACAGAACCGGTTCAGAACCGTTTTAAACAACATGAAGCTGAGGTACCTGATAGTGCTCGCAGGTTGTTGGACCTTTAACAGAACCGGTTCAGAACCGTTTTAAACAACATGAAGCTGAGGTACCTGATAGTGCTCGCAGGTTGTTGGACCTGTAACAGAACCGGTTCAGAACCGTTTTAAACAACATGAAGCTGAGGTACCTGATAGTGCTCGCAGGTTGTTGGACCTTTAACAGAACCGGTTCAGAACCGTTTTAAACAACATGAAGCTGAGGTACCTGATAGTGCTCGCAGGTTGTTGGACCTGTAACAGAACCGGTTCAGAACCGTTTTAAACAACATGAAGCTAAGGTACCTGATAGTGCTCGCAGGTTGTTGGACCTTTAACAGAACCGGTTCAGAACCGTTTTAAACAACATGAAGCTGAGGTACCTGATAGTGCTCGCAGGTTGTTGGACCTGTAACAGAACCGGTTCAGAACCGTTTTAAACAACATGAAGCTGAGGTACCTGATAGTGCTCGCAGGTTGTTGGACCTGTAACAGAACCGGTTCAGAACCGTTTTAAACAACATGAAGCTGAGGTACCTGATAGTGCTCGCAGGTTGTTGGACCTTTAACAGAACCGGTTCAGAACCGTTTTAAACAACATGAAGCTAAGGTACCTGATAGTGCTCGCAGGTTGTTGGACCTGTAACAGAACCGGTTCAGAACCGTTTTAAACAACATGAAGCTGAGGTACCTGATAGTGCTCGCAGGTTGTTGGACCTGTAACAGAACCGGTTCAGAACCGTTTTAAACAACATGAAGCTAAGGTACCTGATAGTGCTCGCAGGTTGTTGGACCTTTAACAGAACCGGTTCAGAACCGTTTTAAACAACATGAAGCTAAGGTACCTGATAGTGCTCGCAGGTTGTTGGACCTTTAACAGAACCGGTTCAGAACCGTTTTAAACAACATGAAGCTGAGGTACCTGATAATGCTCGCAGGTTGTTGGACCTGTAACAGAACCGGTTCAGAACCGTTTTAAACAACATGAAGCTGAGGTACCTGATAGTGCTCGCAGGTTGTTGGACCTTTAACAGAACCGGTTCAGAACCGTTTTAAACAACATGAAGCTGAGGTACCTGATAGTGCTCGCAGGTTGTTGGACCTGTAACAGAACCGGTTCAGAACCGTTTTAAACAACATGAAGCTAAGGTACCTGATAGTGCTCGCAGGTTGTTGGACCTTTAACAGAACCGGTTCAGAACCGTTTTAAACAACATGAAGCTGAGGTACCTGATAGTGCTCGCAGGTTGTTGGACCTGTAACAGAACCGGTTCAGAACCGTTTTAAACAACATGAAGCTGAGGTACCTGATAGTGCTCGCAGGTTGTTGGACCTTTAACAGAACCGGTTCAGAACCGTTTTAAACAACATGAAGCTGAGGTACCTGATAGTGCTCGCAGGTTGTTGGACCTGTAACAGAACCGGTTCAGAACCGTTTTAAACAACATGAAGCTGAGGTACCTGATAGTGCTCGCAGGTTGTTGGACCTTTAACAGAACCGGTTCAGAACCGTTTTAAACAACATGAAGCTAAGGTACCTGATAGTGCTCGCAGGTTGTTGGACCTGTAACAGAACCGGTTCAGAACCGTTTTAAACAACATGAAGCTGAGGTACCTGATAGTGCTCGCAGGTTGTTGGACCTTTAACAGAACCGGTTCAGAACCGTTTTAAACAACATGAAGCTGAGGTACCTGATAGTGCTCGCAGGTTGTTGGACCTGTAACAGAACCGGTTCAGAACCGTTTTAAACAACATGAAGCTAAGGTACCTGATAGTGCTCGCAGGTTGTTGGACCTGTAACAGAACCGGTTCAGAACCGTTTTAAACAACATGAAGCTGAGGTACCTGATAGTGCTCGCAGGTTGTTGGACCTGTAACAGAACCGGTTCAGAACCGTTTTAAACAACATGAAGCTGAGGTACCTGATAGTGCTCGCAGGTTGTTGGACCTGTAACAGAACCGGTTCAGAACCGTTTTAAACAACATGAAGCTGAGGTACCTGATAGTGCTCGCAGGTTGTTGGACCTTTAACAGAACCGGTTCAGAACCGTTTTAAACAACATGAAGCTAAGGTACCTGATAGTGCTCGCAGGTTGTTGGACCTTTAACAGAACCGGTTCAGAACCGTTTTAAACAACATGAAGCTGAGGTACCTGATAGTGCTCGCAGGTTGTTGGACCTGTAACAGAACCGGTTCAGAACCGTTTTAAACAACATGAAGCTAAGGTACCTGATAGTGCTCGCAGGTTGTTGGACCTTTAACAGAACCGGTTCAGAACCGTTTTAAACAACATGAAGCTAAGGTACCTGATAGTGCTCGCAGGTTGTTGGACCTGTAACAGAACCGGTTCAGAACCGTTTTAAACAACATGAAGCTGAGGTACCTGATAGTGCTCGCAGGTTGTTGGACCTGTAACAGAACCGGTTCAGA
This sequence comes from Girardinichthys multiradiatus, assembly GCF_021462225.1. Classification (NCBI taxonomy): domain Eukaryota; kingdom Metazoa; phylum Chordata; class Actinopteri; order Cyprinodontiformes; family Goodeidae; genus Girardinichthys; species Girardinichthys multiradiatus. Next base: position 29,783,861 of record NC_061809.1, read on the forward strand.
ACCGTTTTAAACAACATGAAGCTGAGGTACCTGATAGTGCTCGCAGGTTGTTGGACCTTTAACAGAACCGGTTCAGAACCGTTTTAAACAACATGAAGCTAAGGTACCTGATAGTGCTCGCAGGTTGTTGGACCTGTAACAGAACCGGTTCAGAACCGGTTTAAACAACATGAAGCTGAGGTACCTGATAGTGCTCGCAGGTTGTTGGACCTGTAACAGAACCGGTTCAGAACCGTTTTAAACAACATGAAGCTGAGGTACCTGATAGTGCTCGCAGGTTGTTGGCGAAGTAACTGTCAGGCAGCACCTTGTCGATCAGGTAGATCATCACCTGAGGACACAAACAGAAGGATGAGAAGTTTTGAAGACGTTTCCACACCTTGGACCCGTTTCCTGGAACTGGACCCTTGCTTACCTTCAGTGCATCACTCTCGTTCCCTTCTGTCACTTCCAGGATCAGAGCAGCCAGAACGTTGAATCCTTGACAGTAACCAACAGTTTTATTCCAGCGGGCATAGGCCAGCAGAACCCGCTTCAGAACCACCCTGTCCTGCTCTCCCTCCTGGCCACAGTAAGAACTGCAGCCGGTCCTGTGCAGATCCTACGGTGGAGAGGAAGTTAGTGGAGGAGATTTTCATTCGATGCAGAAAGAAGGATAAACGGAGCCCAGTAGGAGGAGCAGAGGACCGGACTTTGACCCGCAGAAGGTAGGGTCCATATTCTGTTGGATCTGAGTCACTGAGCTGTTTCCATGACGCATTCAACCTGCAGGAAAACATCCCTGCTACAGCCTGTTCTGTGTGTTTTCTGCATTAGTGATGATGCAAGATGTGAATTGAACTGTATAAGAAGTGAACCATGCAGATAGTAGAACCAGGAGAGATACAAAGTCGGGCTCAGAAGGATTCAGAACCCGGAAAGGTTTGATTCTGATTTTCCTCAGATCAGAAAGTTTGTTTCTGACTGGAAATGACACAAACGTCTCCAAAAACATGTCTCCTTTCTCTGGGGTACGAATAATTTAGAGCCATACTGTCTGCTTGGTGCAGCACATGTAGTCTAGATGATGTAGAGAAAGTACTCCTGACTCGGTACTAGAATATCTAGCTGGCTCTGCTGGACAAAACCTTCAACAGAGCTTCTGCTGCCATCAACTATGTGTACTCTCTTCTGTCTTTGTTGTTGGGTCTGATAGAAAGCACTCCTGACCCGGTGTTACCATGTTTTTGTGGTTAGGATTAATTGGAAGGTATGAACCTGACTGTTGTGAAGAGCCTTGAGACGACATGTGTTGTGAATTGAAGATATAGAAATAAACTGAATTGAATTTGGTTTTTCGTTCTATGGAAGGTATGCCTGGCCTCTTCTCTACATTCAGTTATTGATTAAACATGCTGCCATTAACTCTGTGTACTCTGTTTTGTTTATTTTAGAAAGTACCCCTGGTCCAGTGGTTCTGTGTTGATCTGTGTCTCATCTCTGGATGAAACCACTGAACATTGCTGCCATGAGCTGTGAGCTCTTTACGTTTCTTCCCCAGAGAAGGGACTCCTGGTACATGAAGTACAGGAAGTCTGGTGCAGAGAGTGATTCATTATGTAGATGAGCCACAGCCCGGTTCTGCTCAGAACTATGATGAGGTCCAGAACCATTATTTCACTTGACTGAATCTACCTTCTGTTTCCAGCTGAAACCAAAACCCATCAGAGTACAAATAAAATCTGGTTACCTTGACGATTTGGATGCCGAGCGAGTCGTCGTCTGGGTTGCTGCGCTCGTTAAAGGCGAAACGAAGAGTTTTCTCCCAGTCGATGGAGATGCTGTGGAGGTACTGGTCTGCTAGAGTTAGCCAGACCTGCAATGATATAACTACAGTGAGCCAGAATCTCTGAGGGTTCTGAAGGAAGGGAGGAACCTAATGAGATCAAAAGCTCCAACATCTGAGCAGATAACAGATCCAAACCCAGAAGGATTTCAAGTCTCTATGATTGTTATTCTCAGCGGTCCTTTCTACTCCAGATGGTTTCCCATCAGTCTGAGCTCTTATTGAGGTCACACTGTTATTAATAACTCCAGGTTGGAGAGACGTACCTTCCTTCTCCATTCTTTCGGTATCCCAGTGGGAAGCCGGGCCACAGCTTTAAGAGCATCGTACCACTGTGGAAAAGCAGAAAAACTCCATTTAATCACGTTTTCTTTGTGATTTCTATCTGTTAAAGGTGCAGACATAACTGTTTCCTTAAGGTAGCAAAGCTAAAAGCCTGGTTGCAGAGTTAAACGAAGACAGTGGAGGGTGTCGGTATAACAACCATTTCTGTGAGGCTTTTACAGTGGCGCTGTAAAGTTTACACACCCCTGTTAGACTGCCAGGTTTTAATGATGTAATAAATTGTTTCTAGACTTTACTGTAACACATATCCTGTGAGATTCAACTGGAAAACAAACCAACATCAGGGAAAAACTATCAAATACATTTTAAAAAGTCTGCTGTCATAAGTGAGTACACCCCTGAACTAACTGTGTGGAAACATCTCGGAGGGTCTACACCGCCTGACATTCTGACCTGCTCATAACTTCATCTACCTCCACAAAAACCTCAGCTCAAGCTCAAGAGATTAACCCACAGCATGATGCTGCCACTGCCATGTTTCACTGTGCGCAAAACCCAGATGTGATGGCTGCCTCAGATCTTAACACACAGGGTTCTGGGGACATCTGAACCAAGCTTGGATGTTAACTTTCTAGCTCAGTGCTGCAGGATTTATGTCACATTAAGTGTGGTATATGGTTTAAATGATAAATAATGGTCTTATTTATGTAAACCTGGCATTTTAACAGTTATTATGTGCAACAATTTTACCACATAAACATCAGAGAGATTTCTGCTGGGTTGGGTCTAAAATAATCACCTGCTGGAAGCCATTGTTTCCCAGCGATGGCTCAATGGTGAACTTCAGCCTTGTGTCAACACCTGAAAACAAACAGGACAGCTGCTTACTGCAAGGTTCTGCACAGAATATAGAAGAAACCAGGCTGATGTTTGCTTCAGTGTCTCTAATGTTGACGACAAACAGCTTCTATATGAACTCAAACATCAACTGTCTGAAACAGGCGGTAAATTCATCAGATTAAAGACAGAAGTCAGATTCCAAGTTTACAGATTTGAAAATAAAATGTTCAGCAGTTAGGTGTGCTCCACCTCATCCTGGAGGTTTCCCATCCTTCTCAATAACAGCAGATCTTCTGATTTACTCTGGCTATAAACCGACAGGACATGGAATCTGGACCTGAACCGAATCGGGGGTAAGGTCCCGATCTGCTTGGAGCAGCCTGTCTCCTCTTTATCTGGATCTTTATTATAAAGAATGGGTTGTTCAATAGGAAATGCGTGTAACCTGCATGGCCCGGTTCTGTTGGCTTCTCCTGCGTCATTCCGCTCCAGCCCCGGTTCGTTGTGCAGCTTCGGGAGAGGATTAACAGTAAAACCAGCCGACCTCCTGATACCAGATTATATTCCCACACAGGGAGGCAACCACCGGGATTATCAACGAGACTTCACCGGAAACGCTTCATAATTAGTCATGGCGACAAAATAAAGGCTGGATTTATTCCCAATAAATGGAGGATAAACTGGATCCAATCCGGATTTGTAGGTAAATTCACAGAAAATATGTTTAATTAATTAGTTATAGATATTTATGGTCTACATCTAAATTGATCGTATCTGAGAATCAACATGGAATCATTACAGGAGGATCCCGCCTCATAAATATCACATGCTGGTCCAGACAGGATCTCCAGACCTGGCTCCAAGGTGCAGAGCAGCCGCGGAGCGCTCCTGGAGATCCCGTTGCGTTTCTTCAGGACGTTGCTGATGATGCTGCCGACGCCTCCCGAACCCTGCTGCCGCTGCCTACTGGCCGCCCGAGGCCTCCTCCCGGCGGGGAGCCGCTCCTGCCTCATCCCGGAACCAGGCCGCTTCACCCGGACAGTCAGCTCATCGCCTGTCGCCTCGTTTAGGAACCAAGCTTCTCGGCTTTTCCCAGAGAGCAGGAGCCCGTCCGGAACCGAGCAGAGACGAACCGTTTAAGCTGGCGCGGATCCAAAATACATCGATTAAAGCGCTGCTTCCAAACAAACAGAGGAGCCGCTTAGAAACCAGGTCCAAACGACCTGCCGGTGCTGAAAAACATCTGAGATGAAGAGGAAGTGATCGATGCTGCTGATGCTGCACTCCTCCTCATCATCATCCTCCTCCAGCTGGCGTCACCAGGAGGAGGTGCAGGGATGGAGGGAGGTGGGAAAGACCCAGATAGATGAGGTAATGGTGGACCGATTTCTGTCCCTCTGCCACATAAAGTCCAAATAGAGAACCAGTAGATGTTCCCACTGCATGCTGGGTGTATATTGAACTGAAGGCTTAAGATTTCTGCAACTTTTTAGTCTGATATTAACTCATATTTTACTGCCGGACAAAATTGACCTGAGTAAATACAAAAAGCAGACTTTAAACGGTGATTTTATTTATTAACGGATAAATTGAATCCAAACCAACCAGAACCTGGAGTAAAAAATATCACGAGTTTTGGTTCAGTTTCACTGACCACACCCAGGCCTGGCTGTAGGATCAAGAATTCACTTAAATAGATCCTGTCTGACAACATGAAGTAGGCTAAAAGATCTCACATCATGACCTGATCTAAAGTAACTCAATAACAGAAGAAAAACACCGTCACTAACATCTATCAGTTTGGAAAGGGTTAAAAAGTCATTTCTAAGGCTTTGGGTGTCCAAGGAACCACAATGAGAACCATCATCCACACATGGAGAGAACGTGGGACAGTGGAGAACCTTCCCATCAGTGGCTGACCTACAAAAATTACTCCAAAAGCTGATCAATGACTCATCCAGGAGGTCACAGAAGAACCCAGAACAACATCTAAAGCTCTGCAGGCCTCACTGAATCAACAGTAAGAAAGAGAGACAGGGCAAAAATGGCTTCAAGACCAGAACCACTGCAGACCCAAAAGAACACAAAGACTTGTCTCATATTTACCAAAAACATCTTGATGATCCCCAAGACCTTTGGGAAAATATTCTGTGCAAGAGACAAAGTGGACCTTTTTGAAAGGTGTGTGTTCCGTTATGTCTGGTGTAAAATTAACATTTCAGAACAAGAACATTCTACCTCCAGTCAAGCATGGTGGTGGTAGTATGATGGTTTGGGGCTGTTTGCTGCTTCAGGATCTGGACGACTAGTTGTAATTGAATGAATTTTGCTCTGTAGCAGAAAATCCTGAAGGTGTCAGACCATCAGCTTGTGACCTTAAGCTCAAGAACATTTAGGTTCTGCAGCAGGACAATGATCCAAAGCTCACCAGCAGATCCACCTCAGAATGAATCCAAATAAAAGGTTTTGGAGTGGCCTAGTCAAAGTCTGAACTTAAATCCAACTGAGATACTCCAATGTGTCTGAACTAAAGCAATACTGCAAAGCAGAGTGGGGCAAAGTTTCCCCAAAGTATTGAAATCTGTACGGATTTTACACCGCTGTATACAGACACACTTCACTGAGTTAAAATATGATTAAAATATTACGACACCCATTGTTGTTTGTCTTTACATTGGGTGTGAGTGTTTTTATGTGTCCGCATGAGGGTGCTTTGGTGTGTGCCGGCTCCCTCCCGGTGGCTGCTTGCCGGGGCCTGGACCCCCGGGCTGTGTCGGGCCTCTGCTTGGGGTCTTGTCCCAGGGTCTCAGGTCTCAGGGTCCATGGCTGGATCTGCTCGGGCGTAGGCAGCAGCCGGCAGGGCGTGTGGGCTCGTCACTGCAGCTCCCTGGGGTTTCTGCACTGTCGCTGCTGGGTGTTTCCTCTGGGATTATCCCCAGGTCTTCTCTTGGGGGGTTGTGGTAGTCCTGGCGGTGTTTCTCCTGGGGTTCCTGTGCTCTGGGGGGCCTTTGGATGTGTGTGGCTCGGGTCTCCTCCGTATCTGTCCTGGGTCCAGGGGGCAGGTCTGTGGCTCCTCACACTCACTATCGCATAGTTTTATGGAGAAACCTTGTATATACATGCCCGCTCACACTCAGACCCACAGGTGTTTAGATTCAGGTGTTAACAGATACACAAATGTTCTATATTGAGCTGCATTTACCACTAAATACATCTTGCATTGATAAGTACCGTGCATTTTCAGTAAAAAACCTGCTATGAACATTTCTGCAGGTGTAGAAGCAAGCAGGGTGTTATCTTGTATTCTCTTCATCCTTCTTTCTTTCCTCCATTTTATTCTCCTTCTCTCCCCTTTTCCTTTTTGCCCCACCTCAATCTCTTTCGTCCTTCTTTCAATTTTCCTTTTAATTTCTGCCTCCGTAACAATTGAAATAATCCCAAAGCAGTTTGTAAAAGTTTATTTTTATGAATATCAAGCAGAGCTTTAAAGCGTTAGCTGTAATGCTTCACTTGTGAAAGTAAATCTGTTGGGCTTTTTCTTGGCACTTAGACAATAATTCTCAGGTCTTTGCCAGACAGAACACGGTTATCTATCTATCTATCTATCTATCTATCTATCTATCTATCTATCTATCTATCTATCTATCTATCTATCTATCTATCTATCTATCTATCTATCATTAAAATGTTAATTTATTTAAGAGATTATTTCAATCTCTTAATGCAGCTCGGAGTAGAGCCGCTGCTCCTCCACATTGAGAGGAGACAGTTGAGGTGGCTCGGGCATCTATACCGGATGCCTCCTGGACGCCTTCCTCAGGAAGTGTTCCAGACACGTCCCACCTTGAGGAGGCCCAGGACACGCTGGAGGGACTACGTCTCTCGGCTGGCCTGGGAACACCTTGGGCTCCCCCTGGAGGAGCTGGAGGAGGTGTCTGGGGAGAGGGACGTCTGGGCGTCTCTGCTGAGTCTGCTGCCCCCGCGACCCGGTTCCGGATAAAGCGGAAGACGACGATGACAACGATTTAAATTTTTTATTCTGATTAATCCTTCTGGCTGACAGCCAATTAAAATCATAAATTAAGTAGTTTTAGACCATTTAAATATTACTTCAGCTCAATAAATAAGTTTTGTTCTACAGATGTTATATTGTGACCAAGTCATGGCCGACAGTCCGAGGTAGAGAAATCAGAGAGTCTGAGTGTCCATCTGTGAATTCAGCCCTTCACTTAGATTCAGTTCTGGTTTCGATCCAAACTGTTTTACATCCAGACCTTTATGAGAACATGGTAATGCTCAGTTTCTCATTACAGCGAGAAGCTAGAAGGCAGCTTCTCAGGGAACGGCCCAGCAGCAGTCTGGAGGAGCCTGAACATCACTATCTACAGGAGCCTTCCCACCATGATCTCATGACCTCAACAGCTTCTTTTACAGGTTTGAAAACCAGCCATTCACACCTCCAACCCACTTGCCCAAAACCCCACTCCCACACAAAAGGACTACCTGCACCCCCCACCAACAACTCCACAACACCCTCTCCACTCCTCTCTGGACACAAATGACTGCAACCTCAGTGGACCCATCTGGAAAACTCCTGAAGTTTGCAGATGACACCACTGTCACTGGACTGATCCAGGACAGTGATGAGTCTCCATTCAGACAGGAGGAGGATCAGGTGGTCCATTGGTGCAGTCAGAAGCACCTGGAACTTAACCCACTCAGTGGAGATGATGGTGAAGAACACCTCAACAACACTGTGTCTACTGTGGACCACTTCTGGTTCCTAGGAACCACAATTTCTCTGGATCTGAGATGCTCCTCACACATAGGCAATGTTCAGAAGAAGGCCCAGCAGAGACTGTACTTCCTGAGGCATCTACCTTCAGGTGGCGCTACAGAGACAGTTTCTTCCCCCAGGCAGTCTCTCTGATGGACACAATGAACATCTCACAGCTACTCTACTGGAAACAAATAAGCAAACTAAATAAAGTACATAAAGTTCCTTTTATCCTTTATCTTCTTTCCTCTAAGGCTTATATATTTATATTTCATGTCTACGCTGTGAGCGCTTGGAACCAAAGTCAGATCCCTTATTGTGAAACATGCCAAAAAAGTGGATTCTGGTTCTGCTTTAGGTGTTTACCAGCTTGGGTTCTGATCATCCATGATCCACCAGTCTGGTCAAAAATAAATAAATATTCATTTAGCAACAAACCTGAATCAAACCATCTAATCATCTCTATGTGGTTTTATGTCATGTCTGCAGAACTTTGCTGTAGTGTTCATGTTTGGCTAAAGATGGAAGACATGATGTTAAACCCAAACATCTGTGGGAACAATGTTCTTCAGTCAGCTGTATGGACCTCAGGGTTCTCATGCTGTTCTGTCCACAAACACTTCTAAACAGTTGATGTAGTAAAGAGGAGATATGAACATGAGCTCATCTCCTCAGTTCTGAGATGAGAGCTTTACCCTCACAGCATATTATGGAAATCTGAGGCAGAAGCTTACCATACTCCAACCTGATTGGAGGTTCATAGGTCTCAAGCTTCAGCTACTTGGATGAAACCAAACAGAGAAACATCTCACTTAATAGTATTTAGTCCAAATTAAATAATAAAAAAACCTTTTCAGTCTTACGTCGCTTCTGTGAGACAGCCTGAAGGCACGCTGTGATGATGTCATAGTTCTTCTGGCGTTTCTGGTGAAATCTGTCGCGCCTCTTCAGCTGCCGGATGAGCTTGGTGGACTGCAGGCCTGAGCGGTACTTCACCTCCTGGATGATTGAGCGCAGCTCCTGCAGGTCTGATAGAGGGAGCAGAAAACACGGATTCAAGCAGGAAGTGTCCGTGGAGATGGTCAGAACCTGCGTCAGATTGTTAGCAGATAAAAAGCTTGAAGGCCTCATGTCAGGAACCCACAGCTGGGAGCTAAAACTGAAGGTTGTTTTCACAAAGCGGTCATTTCCTCCTGAGAGATCAGAACATCTCTCTTATTAGTCTGTTTAAAGCCTGCAGGCACAGATGAAACCAGAACCAGAACACATCCCATTTACTGAGCCAGAACCTGCTGCTCACTCACTGACAGCCTGGGGACACAAAAAGAACAAATGTTCTCTTTTTAATTATTGTTTTGTGTTGGTTGTCTGGAAGCCAGCATGCATCTTCAACTTTATGGCAACTTCAATGAATCTGTAAACCTTTTTGGTCATTATTAAGGAGAACCTGAGCATTCAGGAACTTCCTCTACCTCTGAAGTTCTTCAGAATCCATGGTGGTTTCTGTGAGCTGGTCAGATCTTCCTGCAGCAAAGCATTCCCAAACCATGATACTTCCCCCTACGTGCTTCACAGAAAACGGGTCACCAGAAGAATCTGAACCTACACTCCTCAAGAGAAAAATATCTTTTATTTCTCCTCTGACTCTTACAAACATGGGGCTCCAAACTTACAGACTAGATTTCATTTGACCTCAGTTCTTCCTCTATAATTTAACATCCTGATTTACTCCTCAACAAACATTTTCAAATATGAAGTGAACAAAGCTGATTTAGACAGAATAACTGATTTAATATGTCAATATTTAAGTCCTTAGAAAATGTTAAATTCAATAAAAAATAAAGAAGATTTGATTGAAACGATTTAATATTATATCTGACTGTTTCTAACTATAGTTGATGCTGAAAGCAGAGCAGCAGGAAAACCTCACACTGAAAAGTTTGGCTGAATTTGTGTTTGATGACAATCTATTTACTAATTTTACTGCTGTTACGACTGTAGACATCCCTCACTCACTGCAGAGGACATCTGTCTGTCAGCGGACCATCTTCCATCCAGACCTGCACAGTTTTATTTAGCAGTAAATCTTCCTGGGATCATTTGTAATGAACATGCTTTCCTGTTTGGACAGCTCCACCTGTGCTGCACCCTGAGAGGTACCAAAAACCCAGCAGGTCATTTCTGTTACCGTTTCCGAGGACGGAGAGAAGCTGGCCTGCTGCTTTGGAAGAGACACGGGCCCACAGCATCACACATCCACCACTGTGCTTATCAGTGGGTATCAGGTTCTTTTCCACATCTTCATACTTTGGTTCCGAGCAGACCCACCTGGAGACTTTGATGCTAAAAGCTCAATGCTAGTTTCATCTGACCAAAGCCCATGGTTCTACTTAAAGTCCTAGTAGAGTTTTACAAACTCTGCATGTTTCATGTAGATAGTCTAATCGTTGCTATGGAGACCTCCATGATGCGCCCCCTTGCTGCAGTTCTCTAACCGTGATCTTTGGAGATGTTCTTTCCTCCCCTACCATCCTGCTCAGTGTGTTAGAAGATGAAGGTGGGTTCTGGTCCAGCCCTGTTTGAGATGTTCCATCAATGCTTTAACTGTAGATATGGACAGCTGAGACCAGGACCTGTTGTCTTCTGACGTATGACATCCATCAGTTGTAATGGAATGGTGACTGAGAGCCATTAGGCTCCTCCAGACACATTAGCAGAGCTTCAGACGTTATCAGAGTTTCCTCTTCCTGTCCCACAGCTCTCTGCATTGTTTAAATCGACCCAACCAAAGTCCGGCTGCGTTTACTGTAGGACTTCACGTTCGCTGCATGGTCCAGACACACAGATGCCAGGCGAGACTCCGAGGCAACACTGCAGGACCCAGTGAGGCTGTGAACACCCAGAGCTTCAGTTTCTGACAGGAAGCTTCAGCTCAAACGGATCAGAACCAAGCCTCTCGGTTACAGTTCTACGGTTCTGGAAAAACTATTTTTGTTTGATTTGACAAACATTTCAGGTTTAAAATAATTTTTCTAAAATCCCCGGCAAAGAGAAATAAAAGTTCTCATATTCTGACACCTTCCACACTTGGCTGCAGGGGGCGCTCTCCTGTCTGAACACTTACAGGCTGTATTTTTTTAAAACTCATATTGATGAACATCAAAAATAAGGATTTTTTTTAAACATTGTCTAATTTGTTTAGATTTCACGTGGAAAACACTCCCTGCTACTAAATGTGGGCAGTGACGTCACAGGTGCGTGTTTATGCGAGATGTTTCATGTTTGAAAATCAAACCAAGATTAAATTGCTCATCATTTTTGACCAGAAAACAAATAACTTCTCTGGTATTGATTTAACATTTTAGAAATGAAAACACAAATCAAAATGTTTGTTTCATAACTGGGTTCTAGTGTCAGAACCTCCCTGACTGTTTGGACCCCCGAGGATCCCTCACCTTTCTGGGCCAGGTAGTTCATCTGGAGCCTCCTGGTGTGTCTCTCCTGCAGCTCCTGCAGGAAGCCGGACCCGGAGATGCTCCGGCCCAGGAAGGCATCGGAGCCAGACGCCTCCGTGGAGCTGTCCCAGCTGTCCGCATTCCTCCTGCCGCCGTACGCGTCGTAGAGCTCCACCAGCAGGCAGTCCACGATAGAGGTCCTGCTATGAGGGCCAGAGTCCCTGCAGAAGTCCGGCTCTGCCGGACCTAATGAAGATGATGATGATGTGTCATTGTTCGTCCACCGCTGGAAGCCGCAGAAATCATCCGTGGAGTGGATAAACACGCCACTCTCTTCCTCGGAACCCACGCCACGGTCACATATGTTAGCTTCCAAAAGTTCCTCCGCGTTGGGTCCCAGCTCCGATGCCATGTTTCTAGCCGCTGGACCGGTTCTGATACGGAGGTTGTTTATCTGGGAGCTGATATTTGAGCAGGAGTGGCTGGGAAGTTTCTCAGAGTGTTCCTGGAAGACTCCACAGCTCACCTCGGACAGGTGTGGACCAGTCCAACTGCTCCCAGTTCCTTCCTGCATTTTCCGGACTGGAATTCCCAGCTTCCCTCTACCTGACTGAACAATGGACCGACCTACTGCAACTTCTGAGCGGCGGACAAACTTTTTTCAGCTCCACGTACAAGTGCAATAGATACTTCTATCAGCCAATCAGAGACGAGCCGAAAATGCTCGACCAATCAGCTTCCTGTGGTTAGTAGCCGCTGTAACAGGAAGTGTCAGGATGTTTTCTTATTTTGAATCATTTCTGACTTTAACACAAAGCTTTTTGTAGCTAATGTGTTTTTATTAATAAGAAAATAATTGTTAGAATTATCTCTCTGGTTATTTTGACATTTAGCAAATAGAAATCATTTTGATCATCTTAACTAACCTAAAATATTAAACTTTCAGTCTGATTTAATGGCAGTCAGTTAGGAATCAAAGGAAATATACATCTGTAAATATGTGATTTATAGTTATTACTTATAGTGTTGCTTAAAAGCCAAAAAACCCTGACGATAATTGTACGTTTGTCCAGCAACATACATTTTTACAACCTTAATGCATGAAAGGTTTTTACACCATGACTACAGCCAGCAACACTTAGACTAATGTAAAAAATAATTAAAATGAACTATAACTTTCAACATTTAAAGCAATAAAAACTGTACACGATTTAAAATCTAATCTTATCAATCATCAGCAATAATTAAACATCATCAAGTTAAAAAAAATAAGTAAATGCACTCTGTTGTACTGTTGATGGCAACCAGGTCAGAACCAGAAACAGTTAGGTTCTGCTGGACTAAGTAAACACATGAAACCGTTTATCAGAGCCTCAGAACCGCTGCAGTTGGACCCAGCCTTCTCTCTTCTGTTAGAATCACCGGTGATGGTACAGAGAGCCCCCTGCTGGGTGTATGTTGAACTGCAAGCAGCTGCATCCAAACTGGTTTTTTAGCTGTAAGTGATTTCCAGTTAGGAATCACCAGTCTGCTTTGGATGAGAGACTGGTTCTGGAGCTGATGATGAGGCTGCAGGTCGGGTAAAAACAAGCTCTACGATAAAAGTTGGTTCCTAGTTGAAAAATACTGGATTCATGAAGGAGATCTAGCTTTTAAGGATCTAAAACTAATTACTTTTAATGTATTTATTGTCTATTTTGCACAATTATTACCGCATTTTTAGCGTTTTGTAAGTTATTTTATAAGCCAGATGGCGAACCTGTTAAATGAAGGAATTTTGAAAAAAAAAAAAAAACCCTTACAGATTTTACAGTGTTTGTATTTAATTTTTGTTTGCTTTTTATTTTAGCCAGTTTTATTTACTATTGTGTTTTTTAGTGGAAGCAAAATAGTTTTCGTTGAGTAAATCAAGCAGTAGAAACTACAGAAGAACCTAAATAAATTACTGATTGGGTTTGGACTTTTATTCAGAATCGAAGCGACTCTTCTTCCAAAACTTCCTGTTCAGCATAACGAGTTGCACCCACAGCGCCTCCTGCTGGATAGACTGATATTGATTTACTACGCTTTCCTATTTTATGTTCTATTCAGATTAATTTATTTATTGAATCTTGAGCTCAGATAAAATATAAAAAGCATCATTTTACTCCCAGAATTATTCACACTTTTAATATTTTACATGACTAATTACCAGCTTCTTTGAAAAGTAAGTGAAGTGGATTATTTGTTTAAAACATTAAATTGTTTGATTTTATCTCAGTTATTTCAAACTTGTGAATAAACGTTCAGTCAGTGATTTTATGGTCATTTAAAAGGTTTCAAAATAAAAGGCAGTACTGTTCAGAAACATTTATTGTGAAAAGGCCGGCCCGGATGTCCTGCTGCCCTCTCCGGTGGATCAGCAGCTGTGTGTCGGGCTGCCTGCTCTCAGTGCTCGGTCTCTCCGGACGGATCAAGATGTCGGACCCCTGCTCCTTCGCCTCCTTCTCCACCTGCCTCACCAAACACCTGAACCTGCTTCTGCACGTGTACTTCAACAGACACGTGATCAGAGGGAAGGTGCAGCTCACCGTGGAGGCGCTGGAGGACCGCTTCTCTGTTCTGGTAATCTGCACGGTTCCGGTGCCGACCCGTTCTTGGCCTCTGACCTCAGATCAGGCTGCTTTGCAGTAATGCAGATAAAAACAGAGATGATTTGCATGCAGTCTGGTCTGCGGCATGACTTAGAAACACGGAGCTCAAGGGGATCAGGTCAGATTTCTGTCCGGTTCTGGTTCCGTTGCTGAATGAGCGCAGGTCAAGCTGAGATAGTTAAGTCTTTTCATCCTGCAGAGATTCCTCTATGATTCGGCGTATGCAGGCCACCGTTACAGAAAACATTCATTCACTTTAATGAAGGAAATGTGAACGGAGTTGTATTAGAAGTTGTTAAATTGGGCAGCCAGGTGGATGTTGGACTTTGTTCTGCAAGCTGAGTTTCTCTGGTTCCTGATCAACCAGCAGTTTCAGCTCTGGAACCTGGGATGAAGCAGCATGTCAGAGTGAATATTTTCTCCATAATACATCATAAATACATAGCAGAAGGTTTAAATGCTTTATGTGTGAGTCAATCACAGCTCCAGTTGTGAGGATTCCTGGAAGTGGACGTCAGCAGGTGTCTTCACCTGAGCTCCTCTCATTTAATTCCCCGGATGTGCTTCAGTGAAATCAGTTTGAGATCTGAGTCTGAACGTCTTAGAAGAAGCAGGTTGAGGGGTCATATTTCCATCTTATCGGTATCCGTTTACTCTGTAGATGATGAGTGTTGAAGCTCAGATGATTTGAAACATTAAGTGTGTTTAAATGAGTAAACTGGAGCTGCAGTAATATCTGGACTTTGATCTGGTTGGTTCTGGTTTTCATTCAGGTGACTTTTACCAGCAGGTGTGGCCTTTATCTCGTTGAGACTTGTTAATGAAATCTTGACCTTTCTGATGCAGACTTTGGACACCAGAGACCTGAACATCACGTCTGTGTCGGTCAACCAGCAGCCGACCCGCTTCACTCTGGGCTCCAAACACAGCTTCAAGGGGACCCCGCTGGACATCACCCTGCCCTTTGACCTTTCCAGGTGAGCTCATATATCCAATGTTTCCCCTACTTTTATTTTGAAGGTATAATGTGTAACTTGTATGTCTATCTGGACCAATCAGGGGCCAGCAGGTCATCGTGGAGGTGGCCTATGAGACGTCTCAATCTGCGTCCGCTCTGCAGTGGCTCACACCTGAGCAGACTGCTGGGAAGAAGCAGGCCTACCTGTTCAGCCAGTGCCAGGTGACTTACCGGTCAAATCATACTCAGGGTTTAATTAATAAGACGTGCTGTTAAAAGAGGAACTGAATAAAAGAAGATTGGATCCAGACAGGTGAATGATGACAGAGGTTCTGCTTCCATGTTCTGGTTTTTAACTTTAGCTGTTGAGACACAGTTTTGGGGAAACTTGGGTGTTTCTTCAGCATTGAGCAACAAGCTCTTTGCTGCACTTCCTCCAAACTGGCTTCATTTTCAGTAAAGCTGCTCAGTTTCCCTGGACAAAAACACAAATTCAGTCTGAAAAGTCTAAACGAACCAGAACATCCAGTGAGCAAACTGTAATGGTTCCAGTTTTTGATATAAACTTTTTGTCTGACAGGCTCATCACTGCAGGAGCATGGTTCCCTGCCAGGACACCCCATCCATCAAACACACCTACTATGCTCAGGTAACTCACTCGGGCACACACACCTGCATAGGTAACATACACATTCACACCAGTTAACCTGCAGGTCAGATTTGAGTGCCTTGTTGCTGAAAAGCACCATATAAATAAACTTGACTTATTCTTACTGAACCAGGACATTTCATAGAATTCAGGTTGGAGCTTCAGATTTGGTGCTTAACCCGTCTCCCAGCCGTGTCTCTGTACCCGTCTGCCAGCCGTGTCTCTGTACCCGTCTCCCTGTACCCGTCTCCCAGCCGTGTCTCTGTACCCGTCTGCCAGCCGTGTCTCTGTACCCGTCTGCCAGCCATGTCTCTGTACCCGTCTCCCAGCCGTGTCTCTGTACCCGTCTCCCTGTACCCGTCTCCCAGCCGTGTCTCTGTACCCGTCTGCCAGCCATGTCTCTGTACCCGTCTCCCAGCCGTGTCTCTGTACCCGTCTCCCTGTACCCGTCTCCCAGCCGTGTCTCTGTACCTGTCTGCCAGCCGTGTCTCTGTACCCGTCTCCCTGTACCCGTCTCCCAGCCGTGTCTCTGTACCCGTCTCCCAGCCATGTCTCTGTACCCGTCTGCCAGCCATGTCTCTGTACCCGTCTCCCTGTACCCGTCTCCCAGCCGTGTCTCTGTACCCGTCTCCCTGTACCCGTCTCCCAGCCGTGTCTCTGTACCCGTCTCCCTGTACCCGTCTCCCAGCCGTGTCTCTGTACCCGTCTCCCTGTACCCGTCTCCCAGCCGTGTCTCTGTACCCGTCTCCCAGCCGTGTCTCTGTACCCGTCTCCCTGTACCCGTCTCCCAGCCGTGTCTCTGTACCCGTCTCCCAGCCGTGTTTCTGTACCCGTCTCCCTGTACCCGTCTCCCAGCCGTGTCTCTGTACCCGTCTGCCAGCCGTGTCTCTGTACCCGTCTGCCAGCCGTGTCTCTGTACCCGTCTCCCAGCCGTGTCTCTGTACCCGTCTCTCAGGTGTCTGTCCCGAAGGACCTGGTGGCGGTGATGAGCGCTGTGAGAGATGGACAGGAAGTGGATCCCCAGGACAGCAGTCGAATCATCTACAGGTTCAGACAGCCGGTAGGCGACGACTTTTTCCTGATGTTCATGACATCATCACCATCTCCCCTGAGTTGGACACAGTTTGGCTAAAGTTTTCACACCCTCTGGGCTTTTTCACATGTTAGAAAACTTCAGTGTGTCTTACTGGGATTTTATGGGACAGACCAACACAAAGTAGAGCAAAATTATAAAGTGGAAGAAAAATCTTTATTTTCACAAATAAAAACCTGAAAAGTGTGGCATGCATTGGTTTTCATCCACCTGAGACAGTGTTTTATACAGCGGTGTTGTGTCATGACTGAAGGGCCTGCAGGTTTTCTGTTGGCAACCCTCTGCAGAACTTGATGACATTCTGAGGAGCTGAACTCGTAGAACCTCCCTTGGTGGCAAGTCCAACTGCAGGTCTTCAGGGGTTTGTCTCCACCAGCTTTGAGCATCTACAGTCTTTGTTTCTTCTTTGAAAAACAGCTCAAGTTCAGTCAGACTAGTTAAAGAATATTTGTGAACACCAGTTTAAGTCTTACACAGATTCTCAATTGAATTTAGGTCTGGACTTTGACTAGGCCATTCTAACACATGAGTCTTCTTTAAACCATCCACATCATATCTCTGGCTGTATGTTCAGGGTGGTTGTCCTGCTGGAAGGTGAACCTCCACACAGTCTCCACTCTTCTGCAGCCTCTAACAGATTTTCTTCCAGGTTTGTCCTGGATCCATCTTCCCACCAACTCTGAGCAGATTTCCTCTCCCTGTAGAAAAGCATCCCCACAGCATGATGCTGCCACCACCGTGTTTAACCATAAGGAGGATGTGTTCCGGGTCTTAGTTTTCCCCTTCTCAGGGTTGTTTATATTGACCACCAAGTTATATGTTGTTCAGATGAGACCCTAAAATCCCACTAAAACACAGAAGATGAAATGGAACACAACATGGAAATGTTAAGGGGTGTGAATACTTTTGCATGGCTCTGTAAACGTACTCTTCCTTCCTGTGACCTCTCTTCTCAGGTGGCCATGCCATCCTACCTGATAGCTATTGTGGTCGGAGCTCTGGAGAGCAGGTAGAGACTTTCTCCTCAGTCTGATGATCTGATCACTCTACCTTTTAAAGGTAACTGCATCTCTGTTTTCTGATTGGTCTCCAGGGAAATTGGCCCCAGGTCCAGAGTCTGGTCTGAGAAGGAGTTTGTGGATAAAGCAGCGATTGAGTTCTCGGAGGTGGGTGACCATGGCAACCACCTGTTTGATGTTTCCCATCCTGCAGATGTTAGATGCTTCAGAAATGATCTGATTGGACAGCAGGTCCACAGCTGGACTCAGTTCTTACAGACCGGTTCAGGGTTTTAGTTTGAATTAAAGTTGTAGAGGAGTTTTGGATCTTCTGTTTGTCCTGGCTGGATGAATGTTTGCTCAAACTCACCTGTGCTGGTTCCACCTGTCCATCAGACTGAGACCATGCTGAAGACCGCTGAGGACCTGGCTGGACCGTATGTCTGGGGTCAGTACGACATCCTGGTTCTGCCTCCTTCCTTCCCGTACGGCGGCATGGAGAACCCCTGCCTCACCTTCGCCACACCCACTGTGCTGGTAAACCTGAACATACTCTGCTCACCTGTCGCAGCGTCATCTGACCCTCCTGTTGATCAGCTGTTTCCTGTGTCTCTCCTCAGGCTGGAGATAAATCGCTGTCTGGAGTGAGTTAACCCACCTGAGTCACATGACCACACCTGTTTAACCAGTCAGATGATGATCCGTTGTGTCCTGTAGATGATGATGATGATGTCTCCTAGAGCTCCAATGGTTACACAACACACAGCTGCAAGGATTTATAACAGGAATTTGATGCACAGGTTTAAATTTATGGTGGAGGTTCTGTGATCCAAACAGGTTCAGAATTATACATGACCTGTTAATAAGTGGTTCTGAAGGTTCTAGAACGTCTTTGACCATGGTTGAGGGCCACATAAAAGGATCTGGTTTAAAACAATGATCAGAACGATGGGAGAGGAACCTTGGTCTTCCAACAAGCAGAGAAAATCAGTGTTTGACCTGCAGATCATTGATCAGAACCGATCCAGAGAAAATTGAACACCCAGTTCTAGTTGTTAAAATCATCATTTCTTTCTGGAAAAAGAACATTTGGTTTCAGCTTCAGCAGGGTCAAGGTTCTCCAGGAGGGTGTGGCTTTAGCGGGACCTGTTCCAGGTGGGATCATGTCTATGTGTTCTTCAGGTGATCGCTCACGAGATCTCCCACAGCTGGACCGGGAACCTGGTGACCAACAGGACCTGGGAACACTTCTGGTAACCAAACAGAAACATGTTCTGATCCAGTCAGTTTAAGTTTGATGCTCAGGTGGTTTCCGTTTCCTCAGGCTGAACGAGGGTCACACGGTCTACCTTGAGAGGATGATTGGCAGGTGTATGGAGGGGGAGCAGTTCAGGCAGTTTAAAGCCATGGGGGGCTGGAAGGACCTGCAGGACTCGGTAAGAACCTGAACCTTTTCAGTGCATCTGCACAGAGTAATCCAGATGTTTCCTCTCACCTCTCCTCACCTGGTTCTTTCAGGTAAACACGTTTGGAGCAGACAACCCTTTGACTAACCTGGTCCCCAGCCTGCAGGACGTGGATCCAGATGATGCTTTCTCCTCTGTTCCCTATGAGAAGGGCTTTGCTCTGCTGTACCACCTGGAGGAGCTGCTAGGAGGGCCAGGTGACACCTGGAGACACACCTCAGTGCACGCACGCCCACACACCTGGTTCCGGTTCTATACTGATACACCTGTTGGTTTGTCTCTCAGAGGTGTTCATGGGGTTTGTGAAGTCGTACATCCAGCGTTTCGCCTACAGCAGCGTCACCACAGACGACTGGAAGAACTATCTGTTCACCTACTTCAAAGACAAGGTGAGGACCACCTGGAGCCTCTGGGCTGGGGAACCGCCTGGACTCTGTCTGGTGGGGACCCACCCACAGCTTTTTGGGTGAGGAACCACCTGAGAGTCTCGGGAGTTCAGGTAAGATAGGAACGACCTGGAGTTTACAGGTAATTTAGGATCAGGTGGATTGGTGCTTCTGTACTTGTGAGGGTTCTGTCAGAACATGTGGGTGGAGATGAGTTTCTAAGGTGTGTAACGTGTGGTCCTTCAGGTGGACATCCTGAACAAGGTGGACTGGAACGCCTGGATGTTCACTCCTGGGATGCCTCCGGTCAAGCCTAAGTAAGTGGATCTTGTGAGACCTCCATCTTGTCTCTGAGACCACCTTTAATCCTGATTCGTTGGTTCTGGTTGCTTTTCAGGTATGATGCCACCTTGGCTGACGCCTGCATCGCTCTAAGTCAGAGGTGGATTAAGGTCAGTGCTGCTCCTCATCTGGATTCAATCCCACTATAATTTGAGACATTTTGGACTCAGAAGTTTGTCTTCTGTCCTCCTCAGGCCAAAGATCAGGACCTGAATGGCTTCGGTGAATCTGACGTGAAGACGCTGTCGTCCCACCAGCTCATAGAGTTCCTGTCGCTGCTGCTTCAGGAGGTAAAACAGGACATCTTCTCACAGTTCACCTCCATCCTCTGATCCTCTGGTTTGTTCCTCAGGAGCCGCTCCCTCTGACTCACGTGAAGAAGATGCAGGAGGTTTACAACCTCAATGCTTCTACCAACTCAGAGATCCGTTTCAGGTAAGAGACACTCATTGGCTTTGATATAAGCTCCTCCTCCTTCCTAGTGAAGCTTCCTGCTGATTGGCTGCGGTGCCTCCAGGTGGCTGAGGCTGTGTGTCCGCTCCAAGTGGGAGGAGGCGGTTCCTCTGGCGCTGAAGATGGCGACTGAGCAGGGCAGGATGAAGTTCACCCGGCCGCTCTTCAGGTAGTTGGACTGAACCAGGAGTTCCTGACATTTCATTAGACCAGGGGTCTGAAAGTTTGTCCTGCAGTATTTAGATGTTTCCCTGCTTCAATTAATCAAAATAATTTGGTCATTAGCTGGACTCTGTAGAACTTTGACTGCATGCTGAGAAGGTTTGATTCAAATGTGTTGGACCAGGGACGCATCTAAAAGCTCCAGAACTCCATCATGAGGCTCTAATTTCCTCCCTAGATTATTACCTGTAACACACCTGTGCTCCATCTTTCTGTTTCTGTTGGACCTGAAGGGAAGTTTTTACTTTTGAGAAGTACCGAGAAGAAGCCGTTCGCGTGTTCGTCGCGCATCGAGCCGCCATGCACCCGGTCACCTCTGGACTGGTGGGCAAGGACCTAAAGGTGGACGCCAGCAGCACCGCCAGGCACTGAGAGGCGGACCCGGTCTGAAAGAGCAGTATTAAACCACAGAACCAGCGAGAAGCAAGGCTGTTGTTTCTGTTGGTGTCAGGTTAAAATGCTTGACCCGAAAAGGTTTTTATAAAGAGTTTAACTCTGAGCTGAACAGAGTCGTGTCGTTTGTTCTAAACTCGGGTCTTCAGAGGGAAGAATCAGGGTTCTGATGACTAAAAGAAGAGCAGCTCGGAACATGATTTCTAACATTCAGTCGATCCATTATAGCTAAGGGCCAGTTTCTGCTACCAGTGGCATCTCTTTGGTGTGGAGGTTTTTGGGCCGTGAAGAAGTTCTCATCCCTCTTGATTTTATGTGCAAGACCAACACAGAGGAGTGCATAATTGTGAAGTAGAAGGTTCTCAAGGTGTGTTTAGCCTCCTTAACTCAAACACCCCTAAATAAAACCTAGTGCACAATTTACCTGGTTGCCCTACATGCAAAACATTGAGTGGAGAAAAACCTAACAGTGAACATCCCCCTGAACACACCATCCTCACAGTAAAACATGGTGGTGGCAGCATCATGCTGTGGGACAGGGAAGCTAGTCAGAAAACCTGTTAGAGGCTGCAGAAGACCTGAGACTGGGGTGGAGGTTCACCTTCAAGGAGGAGAACCACCCTAAATATGCAGCCAGAGATATGATGAGGTGGTTTAGATCAAAGCAGATTCAGGTGTTAGAATGGCTTAGTCAAAGTCCAGACCTAAATCCATTTGGGAAACTGTGGCAAGACCTTAACTGATGTTCACAGATGTTCCCCAGCCACTCTGAGGTGTTTTACAAAGAATTGGTAAAACCATCAGCCTAGATCTATAAAGATGGTAGTTGTTGCACCTCCAACCCAGGTTCAGATAGAGAAGATGA
The DNA here is from genome assembly GCF_021462225.1 of Girardinichthys multiradiatus. NCBI lineage: Eukaryota > Metazoa > Chordata > Actinopteri > Cyprinodontiformes > Goodeidae > Girardinichthys > Girardinichthys multiradiatus. The sequence continues at coordinate 29,805,501 of NC_061809.1, forward strand.
TGGATGGAGATCATCATGAGAGCCCTGCATGATGATCTGCATCTTAACTTGAATGTCTGATGTTGAATCTGTTCAACAAGAATGCATGAATGATTTTTAAACCACAATACGAAGATCTTCCACTATTCACCAGATTCAGCTGCCGTGAAGCTTCACTGAATGTTGGAGGTGGAACTTCTCGACTTTCTAATAAACTGACGGAACGGAGGGAAGATGGACAGATAAGTCATCATGGTTCCTCTTTATGGCCTCATACCTAGATGTTTCACCATCGGCTTTCAGTTCACGTGAAGCAAAAGGACCAGTTACAGAAAATGTTGAGAAACAGGGAAACCACAGAAATCTTCTCAGAGATTTTCACAAGGTTCCAAACCTTCGAGGAGCTACAGATCCAGACGCATTGACCTTGAAGGAGGTTTAATTCTTCTGGGTTTGTTCAGATACGGAGCTGTGTTGATGGAGTCGGAGAGTACAGGAGCTAAAAGAAACAGGAAGCTTTATTTCCTGAGGTGTTGCATCACCGTCCTAAACTGATTTTTCTTCTGGATTTAACGTCCATGTTTCATAAAAAATACATGAAGTTTTACCATAAAATTTAGAAATATTACTGACTATGTTTCAGTAATATTTGGATTCATGGTCAGCTTTTCGTCAGGTCTGAGATCAGCTGTTGAGTTTTATCCTCAGAAGTTACGTCCTGACTTTGATTAAATACACCTGTGTGCAGTTTAGGTGCCACATGATTCCAGCTGCAGTTGAACCTGCAACTATCAAACATTGAAGAGGGTAAGACAAACAATTTAATTTATTAGATGCTATAAAGGTCAGAGCATCAATCGTCGTGAAAGGAGTTCTCCAAGGCTCAATTCTAGGGCCAGTTTTATTTTCCATTTTATTATCTATCACAGGTGGAAAATGACTACAGCTTTATGCAGATGACACCATAGTTCCCTCAGTTGACCCTGAGCTCAAACTGCCTATCAGCTGCTGCAAGCTTCTTAATGTGAATAAAACTAAATCATGTTTTCTACATCTCAGATATTGTTGGTGTTTCTTAATCAGGGGTACCTCTTTCTGAGAGAGCATCATCCTACAGATGCTTGGCTGGATGATGGTCTTTCTTTCAGACTGTTTGGGGCATTTAGTTGAAAACCTGAAGTTTAGATGTTTATTATTAAAATGGAGCCTGGAAAAACCTATGCTGCCATTTCTGACTATTTTGCTGTGACTATATTTTGGAAAGAACTTAAAGGACCGATCACATCATTATTCATAATGGGAGACAACAGCTCTGGTTATTTGAATACATCTTTAACATCTTTAAACACTTGCACCTGGCTTCTCTTTGTAGAACAGAGAGCTTTGTTGGTCAGGTCTCCCTCAGAAAACAAATTTTATTATAATGGGCCAACTGGTTAAATGAAAAAATAAAATCTGTTTTCGGTAAACAGCTAAACAGACCAGAAAACTAGAATATAAAAAGGCTGAAAATATCCCTACGGAACGTTATAGCTGAGACTGGAGCATCTACATGGACATGAAGCAAGATGAACCTCATCAGGACCAGCTTAAGGAAGAGGGAAGAAAAGCCTCCCTGAAGCTGCTAAAAACAATTTATGTTGGAGTTTAAATTAAAACTTTATCATCCTAAAAAAAGTCTTCCTGGCATTGAAGCACAGTGTTGGCAGCATCATGCTGTGTGGATATTCATATTAGTAGGACATTTTAATTCAAAGTATGGAGCTGAATGGTGCAAAAACCAAAACAACCAGCAGGAGGCACATGTTAGAAGTTTCTGGTTCAAACTTCAAGAACTTAACAGAATTTACAAGAACATAATGAGAACATTTTCAGGTTTGTTGCTGCTTGCACGGTTAATCAGGTTTGTACCATGTACATTTTAAGGCTGGTTGAGTTCGGTTCTAAAACCATAGAAGAAGTGAACATGCAGTGAACCCGACAGCATAAGCAGAAAACCTCAGTCTTTATTAAACAACACATGAAGTCAGAACTTTGTTAGATCCATCAGAATTCATACATTAATGAGGAAATAAGGCAGACAGGTGATCAGCAGCCAACACTGGAGCTCAGGTCACATGATGTTCATGATGGTGAGATCACTTCCTGTCATCAACATGTTAAGCAAACATCCCAAACTCAGATTACTGACAATGAATTTAGTCTGAACTGCTTCCTTCTGCTGTTTGGTGCCAAAATAACTGGAATAAAGATGGAATAATCCAGGATTATTTATCTCTTATTATTCATTGCCTTTTGGATCATTTCATATTCATATATTTCAAACAAATATGTTTTATTTAGTTATTGTTCATGAAGATAATTCAAAGAGCTTCAGGAAACACAGATCAGATCAGATTTAAATTGGACCGACACCATTAAAATGTTACTGTCAGTGAAGTCCTGTTAGGGTCCAGTCGTTTTTTGGCGCCGCAGCTACCCTGATTAAACTGCGGCTCCTTTTTTTTAAAGAGTTACAGAACCAGAACCACAGATACGTTGGAGGTGGACACAAACATGCTTCGCCTACTTCATCCAGAAACAGCCAACAGAACTTGATCACTTTTAGCAAGACCCAGCAGCTCCATCAGATCCCGTTCAGTTCTGGTAGGATTTGGTTCTGACTGCATTCTGTCGAATTGCATCTGTATTCAGTTTCTGCATCTGCTGAGTCTTCAACAGTCTAGTTCACACCAGTTCCTTCAGGTCCAGCTGAGTGCTAGTCCTCCGGCCATCAAGACCTGCTCCAGGTCCTGGTCTTCCTGTCTCTCCAGCAGCCGCTGCTCCTCCAGCAGAGACACCAGAGCATCCCTCTGTTCCACCACCTCCAGCATCTCCTCCAAGATCAAGCGCTCCTCAGCAAGCTGCTCCTCATCCTTCAGGTGATCTAAGACGTTCGTATTTAACACAGACTGTTAAACTCACACAGACATCACCACTTTGGATCAGAACTCGAGCTCTGTTCCAGTCTCCTCACCATCCACTGCCATCCTCTCTCTGAGCTCCTGCTGGAGGCAACTCTGTCTGTCTTCTAGCTGCAGCTCACGAGCACTAGAAACAGAAAAACATTTAGGTCCACCTGGTTCTGATTCACCTCAGCCTGCTGCAGGAGCATCTCCAGGCAGTCTGAGATACCTACAATATCATGAGTTCAGATTCATATCGGACCAGAGAGTTCTTCTGCTGGACCAGCTGGAACCACTGCTGCATCAGATTCAGATTGTCCACTTTACCCAGTCCTGCAGTTACAGAGCATGTTTCAACATGTGAGCAGATTAAAGCGTCAGGAAGTTCACTCCATCATCATGGAAACCGGACAGGAAACTGACCTCCCAGGTGAAGCTCCATGTCTGGACCATGGCTGGAATCCTCCCAGTAGTCTGTCAGGAACAGAAACTAAGTGAGTTCAGGTAGGAAACGGGTTGATTTAGCTCCATTCAGGTGAGCTGACAATCAGGTGTGTTCAGGTAAATTCCTGGTAAAACTAAGATGAATTCAGGTAGAAACAGGTGAGTCAAGAAGGTTCTGGTAGAAGCACATGGGTTCTGACTGGGTTTATTTTGGATTTTATTAGGACACAGTTGTGTTCAGATGTGAGTTCTGCTTCCATATTAAACATATCAGTGCTGGCTTTGACCTGCTTCTCCTCTCAGAGCTTTCTCCACCATCACACCTCTCTCCTCCAGCTCTCTCTGCTTCACCTCCACCTGCTGCAGCTGCAGCTGGATCATCTGAAACAGAGATACCATGATGGACCCTTTTGATCTGGATCTGGACCATTCCTGTCCTCAGGTACACTCACCTGAGCCTTGTGCAGTCTCTTCAACTGATCCTTCTTGGCCTGTCTCCTGGCAGCTCTCTGAACCCGTCGAGTTATTTTGGTGTCCAGGTCTTCGTCTTCATCCTCTCGCTCTTTCTGGAACATGGTCTCCCTCATGCTCAAACTGGATGGTTCCTTGGGCTGGGTTAGGACTCCCACGACCTCTGTGGGACACGAGGACTGTCCATCAGAGTCTTGGACTCTGTCCTTCAAGGGTTTCCTCTGAAACAAACCATTTAAAGAAAGTAGTTAAGACCTGAATTCTTGAATTTCTAACATCTGATGGAGGGACCAGACGTGCCTTGACTCCATACGATCGCCTGAACGCCAGAGCGTGAGGAACGTATGCCTGCTGAGAGACAGGAAGTGGGCACAAGGGGGACAGAAAACAGTCAACGTGATGGAAAGACTAATGAAGGTCTGACGCTTTAAGGTCTGGGGTTGACATCTCAAACCAAAGTACCATCACTGGAATAATGTGTTAGTTCCTACCGGCTGGTTCTCCTCTTCCTCCTCCTCCTCTCCCTCCACTTTAACTTTCTGGAGCTCAGACACCAGCTCAAACAACTCCAACTGCAGCTGCAAAGATCAGGACACCAGAGTCTGATTCCAGGTACTAGTCTGATCCATGTAGCAGCACTACTCCATTATTACATCACTACAGTCTGTGTGAATCCAGGTGGTAGTCTGATCCCTCTGTCATTATTAAAACACTAATAGAGGTGGAGGTAGGAGCTGGGTGGCTCCACCCACTTCCTGTTCATGTCAAGTTACAAACATTTGATGATTTCTAATTTGTTCATTGGTCATCGTCACTGATTGGCTGGTTTGTGTCAGGTGGTCTCTCACGTTGTTCCTGGGTTTCAGCGAACATCTCTGGAGCAGCGTCAATGAGTCCAGATCCGATTCCTCTCCTGCCAATTTAGGACATAGGAAGTATAGTTATTACATCGTCACTGTGACATCACTTTGTTTCTTATTGCATCGTCACCTGGAACTCTCCTCTGATTGGCTGGTAACCCCCTTGGCTTCTCTGCAGGTAACGTCCCGCCCCTCCTTTTCTGATTCTCTCTGTTTCCAGGGATCACTGCCTTGAGCAGGCCTCTGGCTCCACCTCCACCAAACTCCACCTGCGCAGGGGGAGGAGCCTCTCTGAGCTTCTCCTTCAGGTGGAGAAGGAAAGCTCCACATCCAAAAGGTAGAAGGAGGCTGGGGGGCAGACTCTGAGCTTCTCTGTGCCTCCTTCTCATCATCACACCATCTGACATTTCTTCTTCTCTCTGCACCTTTGAATCCTCCTGCTGGAGGAGGGCCTTCTTCTGTGGCAGTTCAGGTGTGATGTCATCAAACGAGCCCCGCCCCCTTGCTGTAGGTCCTTTCTTTGCTGTCGTCTCCATGACGATGACAGGTGACAGAGGAGCTTTGGCTATGTCAGAGTCAGGGGTGGAGTCTGGTGAGGTGACGAAGGAGGCAGTGGAGGGCGTCGGTGCAGTGGGCGGAGTTATAGAGGGAGATGGAGAGCAGGAGATACAGGGCTGCAGGCTGGAGGCGGAGCCATGTTGCACAGGTGTGCGAGAGGTGTAAGGAGAAAACTCCAGCTCTGAGGGCAGAAATAAAAACTAAAAGTGAGAAATCATCTCATTTAAGGAAGAACAGACCAAAACTTCCCAAAGTTACAGGAAGCCAGAGAGAAACCGAAGAACAGGATCTGGATTTACTAAACGAGGAAAGAAATCACAGCAAATCTGTGAATACAGATGTTTGAATAAAAATACCGAATAACAGAAAGATTAAACAAAATAAATATAAAATTAAAACATAATAAATTATTAGGTGGGTTCATATTATTACTAACAAATAAAAAGAGTTATTTAAAACGCACACAAACAAAAATGGATCTTATCATTTTCAATGCATTTTGTTCTCATTTCTTCTTTTATATTGTTTATTTTTTGTACATAAACTATATTGCCAAAAGTATTCGCTCACCTGCCTCGACTCCCATATGAACCTAGGTGACCTCCCATTCTTAATCTATAGGGTTCAATATGACCTTTGTAGCTATAACAGCTTCAGCTCCTCTGGGAAGGCTGTCCACAAGGTTCAGGTGTGTTTATGTTTGACCATTCTCATTGAATGAGAAGGCCTGGCTCTCAGTCTCCGCTCGAATTCATCCCAAAGATGTTCTATCAGGTTGAGGTCAGGACTCTCTGCAGGCCAGTCAAGCTCATTCACACCAAACCTTTCTTTGTGCACAGTCATGTTGGATGATGGCGGGGTCATCGCCAAACAGTTCCCAGGAAGTTGGGACCATAGAATTGTCCAAAATCTCTTGGTCTGCTGAAGCATTCAGAGTTCCTTTCACTGAAACTAAGGGCCGAAGCCAAGCACCTGAAAAACAACCCCTCAGCATAATCCCCCCTCCACCAAACACTCCATCTGATGCTTTGCACTTGGTGATGAAGGCTTGGATGCAGCTGCTCACCCATAGAAACCCATTCCATGAAGCTCATAAGCACGATTCTGGAGCTAATCTGAAGACCACAAGAAGTTTAGAGGCCTGCATGTCTGGTGCTGAATTTATTCACATAAATTTACCTATTAATATGTAAAAATGGAAGCAATTAGAAGTGTTAGATGCTAAATTACAAGCTGATATGAGGCATAAAGAGTATTTTCTGTTTTGTAGTGATTTTTATCTGTAGGTTTGTTTTTACTGGAGTTTAGTTGGTCTGGATTCTACCTGATTCCTCCTCTAACAGGAGCCAGAGACCCGAGCGGCGCTCCATCTCCCAGGGGCTGTACTCCCCCTCTACCAGCAGGGGGCGACACAAGATACATCACATGAAGCAACACACACACACACACACACACACACACACAGTAAACGGAGGCTGCAAACACAGAAACTGACTTGAACTTACCGTCGCTGGACTCGTTCTCTTCTCTCTCCTCCTCTTCCTCACCTCTCAGAGGGAGCAGAGTTTCCCTCCATGCAGATGTCGCCTCCTGTGAGGAAACACATCCAGGACCTTCTTCACCCTCCTCTTCCTCTGAACTGAAAGCAGGAAACAGACAGAAGGGAGGAGGTCTTTGCTAAATTTACAAAGTTTAAAGAAAATTCTTAAAATCTTGAAGTATTTAATAAAAATATCAATATATTTCTTTGTAATTTCATATTTTACTGTAACTGAACTAATTTGAACAGCTTCTAAACTGTTTAGGAAGTAGAAATTCATACAGTGCTTTCATTTATAAATAACTTTGTACTGAAATCTAGATTCACATTTTGAGACCCTATTAATAAAACATGATTTCTTTTATTTATTATTTATTTATACTTTCCCTGGAAATTGGAAATCATTTCCAGTTTTCAAAGATAAATTGGGATTTAAAGATAAATTAATCACCCAAAAAATCTCAAAAGTCTTGTTTTTACTGTAAAATACTCCCTTAAATTTGACCTTTTCCAAATTTCAGACAGAAGAATCTGGTTTTAACAGCATAACTAAATGTTTGTTTTATGAAGTAATAAAATCTTTTACATTTCCCCAAAAAACACACAGAAAGAGACGTTCCTCAATAATAATAAAAAAATGGATTTAAAGAATTGATCTTCAGTTTTAAAATACTTTATATAAATAATCTTGACATTTATGGTCAACATCTTCATATTTTATGGAAACTGGAAAAGTCACTGGAAGGTTTTGTGATTGAAAAGAGAAAGTTTACATCATATCAGACTCTGTTAATAAAGTTTCAGAGAATTATTTGTCCCTGATCTTTGTTACAATTCAAGTTTTCATTTAAAGTCTGAATTAAACATTTTTTAAAATACATTTTCTAACAGTGAAATGTGTTACTTTAAGTTTACCTTAGAAGCATAACTGTATAAACTATTGTAAAATAATGTAATAAATAAAATAATAAAAATGTCAGTCATTTTCTACCGCTTATTCCATAGTGGGTCACGGGGGAGCTGGTGCCTATCTCCAGCAGTCTATGGGCGAGAGGCGGGGTACACCCTGGACAGGTCGCCAGTCCATCACAGGGCAGGGCATAATAAAAATGTTTTATTGCTAAATTGCAATAAGTAAAAATGATTTTGAATTTCTTTCAATAAATTGTTTTGTAATAAACGTTTTAACTTAAATTACACCTTTCAATGTAAGTTTTAAATTTTAAAAAGTTTTTCTACGACACGTTTGGCGTTGATGACCTTCCATATTTTCCAGTTAAAGTGCCACTATACATTCTAATGATCTGATTAATATTTTTGAAGTTTTATATTTCACATTTTTGACTTGTTGAAGTCAGACTTAGAATGTGGATCTAATGAAACAGATTTTTGGCCTTGTTGGCCTTCCGTACCGCTCCGGCCCTCACCTCACCTGACACGCACACCCTCGTCCACGCTCAGGTTGAATCGGTTCAGGACCTCCTCCGAGACTTCCTCGGGCTTCTCCTGCAGCTCCTCCTTCCTGCAGTTTTCCAGCTCGATCCTCTCCGGTGTCGCCATCATCACAGAAGCAGCTGCAGACACACCCACGCAGCCACGCACACACACAGACACACACACAGACACACACACACTAAAGCCCACATTGATTCGGTTTTTTTAAAGGAGCAGCCTCAGTGTGAACAGATATGAAGACTGATGGGGAAGGTGTGGCGAGCTCACCTGAAGACCGACGCCGCTCGGTCAGAGAGTCAGAGAGGGAAGGAGCTGAAGACAGAGACGGCTGAAAAACAATAAGAGATGCAGAATTACTGCAGTTACATCGTTAGACGACTTACAGAGAGAATAAAATAACAATAGACGCTGCTGTGCATTAAGGGATCCGTCTCCTGTAACCATAGCAATCACCTGCACCAGAACCATCCTGTGATTCTGGTGCACACCTGCAGTCAGACTCAGTTTTTCCTCACCGTCGATGTTCCAAGTGAGGCAGACGGAGTTGGCCTCTTCCTCGGCGTGGGAGCGTCCAGCTCACAGTCGGGATACTGCAGACAGTGAAACGTCCCTGGGAAAGACGGAGGACAGAGTCAGGAATCCACTGTCCATCAGCGCAGGTACAGAGCTACATGGGTTTTATAGCTGCATTCAAACAGATTTCTGCTTCAAACTGAGGTCATGTGGCCTCTGAGCCCTGATTGGCTGCCGGGCTTTCAGAGATTTTCAGATCGAAACCTCACAGATGTGCAGAGATGAGGCTCCAGGCTGGCCCCATGACAACATCATGTGACTGCTACCAGGTTATTGGAGCGACAGGCATGAAATCAGGCAGCAGGAATCCTGAAGGGACTCTGCAGGGTCAAAAAATCCGATCTAGACCTACCTTTCACACTGTGCAGATGGATTCTGGAAGACTCCAGCTCTGCAGAGGGTAAAACTTGTGAAACGTCTTCCAAGGATGGAAAAGCAGATAACTGAGGATTTTATCATGGCAGGTTCATTTGCATGCTTTGGTCCAGCTTCGGAAGCTCAAACTGGTTGTAATGGAAAGGTATCCAAACACACAGAGAATGTGGCTCTAGAAGGAAGCCTTGAGGAACCCCAAATGTGATATTTGTTCACTTACATTTAGAATTACCAAATGACACAAAGTGGTCCCAGTCTGCCAAATGAAATCTGAACCAATTTAGCACAGAACTGGTCAATCCCGCCCACTTTTCAGTCAGGATGTTTTTGTGGAAGCTTAAAGCTTTGTTTAGTAGATTAAAAGTGTTACTATTGTTTTTACCATATGTAAAATGAATTCTGTGTAGATTGTTTTGGGCATAAGGGAAAGGTCACTCGGAGCAGCATGCATGCAAGGCCTGTCTGGGAACAAATTACATAAGTGAAAGTTCTTGGCGTGAGGAATGACTGATGGACCTGTTATTGTAGAAGTGAAGTTGTAGGCTGGATAGAAATAGTCCAGCTGGAAACACTCATGATATCCTGAATCCTGCCAGGTCGCTTTGACATTAGAGTTCAGCGGTCCAGATAAGTTAATAAGATTATTATGATATAACTGTCACATAGACCAATTTGATTTCCTGTAGATGTTTGCTGGCCAAAATGTACGTAATTGGAAAGGTACATCTGATTGGTCAAAAAGTCTCACATACACAACAATGATAAGACTGTTGTATATGTATCTTGACTCATGTAAAGAATTGTGGGATTCTTTGGGATTTCGTATGAAGATATATTCAGAGATGTGTCCTGAATAAAGGTCCCCCGTGTCAGCTTTGAGAGGAAACCAGTTCATCATTTTTAAATTAGGAAACTTTCTTCTCCCACATTATCAGCTGTGTGGAAGGCTGAAGTGAGATCCAGTTAAAAAAAGTTCTGGACTGTTCTCCATAAACAAACCATTTCATTCCCATTGCTCTAACCACTGTGCACTTGTTTCATTATAAACATATGATGAGGGTTCTTCATAGTTATTTATACAATGACTCAAATCTTATCTAATTACTGTATTATTTTCTATAGTTTGAAGCCAGGTACCACAGCAGAACAATGGAGGTCCAGGTACCACAACAGAACTCTATCTTAGCAGCACAGATCAACAGAAATGTTTTCAGACCTTTTATCTGATTTAGTGTTAAATACAGATAAAGTTATTATAGTGGGGGATTTTAAAATTCATGTTGACACTGAAAGTGATAGCCTAAATCTAGCGTTTAATGCTATCTTAGACTCAATTGGCTTTGCTCAAAACATTAACAAACCTACCCACCTTTGTCTTCATTCTCTGGACCTTGTGCTGACATATGGCATTGAGTGTAAAGACATAATATTCTCTCATAACCCTGTCCTGTCTGACCATTTTTTAATAACCTTTGAGTTTAATTTGACCGAGTACTCAACACCTGAAAGAATATTTCATTATAGTAGATCATTATCAGACGATGCTGTAACAACCTTTAAAGAATCTGTTCCACTTTTAATTTCCTCATTATCACAGAAAAACACAGTGGAGGGCAATAATTTTGTTTCTGCCCCTTCACAAATTGATTCTCTTGTTCATAGTGTTACTTCATCATTGCGTGATGCATTAGACAATGCAGCCCCCTTGAAAAAGAAGGTAATTATTCATAGGAGGCTAGCTCCCTGGTTTAATTCAGAACTACATACTTTAAAACACAATGTTAGAAAATTGGAGAGAAAATGGCGCTCTACACACCTAGAGGATTCCTACTTAATCTGGAAAAATAGCCTACTGTTGTATAAAAAGACACTTTGCCAAGCTAGAACAGCTTATTTCGCATCATTAATAGAAGAGAACAAGAATAATCCTAGGTTTCTCTTTAGTACAGTTGCTAAACTTACTCAGAGTCATAGCTCTGTTGAGCCATCCATTCCCTTAGCTCTCAGCAGTCATGACTTTATGGGATTCTTCTTAAATAAAATTGATTCTATTAAAAAGAAAATCTTTGACATACTCCCAAAGATGATTACTTCATCCTCAGCAAGTGAGACAACTTTGGAAATAACTGTAGAACCTGATTTGTGTTTGGACTGTTTTGATCCGGTGAAGCTTCCTGAGTTATCAGCAATATTAGCTTCATCTAAACCTTCAACTTGTATGTTAGACCCAATCCCAACCAAATTATTTAAGGAAGTGTTTCCTCTGATTACCAGCCCCATTTTAGATATGATTAATCTATCTTTAGTAAATGGATCAGAACCACAGGCTTTTAAGGTAGCTGTAATTAAACCTTTACTTAAGAAACCTTCACTTGATCGAGATGACTTAATAAATTACAGACCTATATCCAATCTTCCATTCTTATCTAAAATTCTTGAGAAAATAGTTGCTAATCAAATGTGTGAACATTTATACAACAATGACCTGTTTGAAGAGTTTCAGTCAGGTTTCAGAGCTCATCATAGCACTGAAACAGCTCTGCTGAAAGTCACTAATGATATTCTTATGGCCTCAGATAATGGACTTGTGTCTGTTCTGGTTCTGTTAGATCTCAGTGCTGCATTTGATCCAGTCGACCATAATATTCTCTTAGAAAGGCTGGAATATGCTGTAGGGATCAGGGGAACAGCGCTAGGCTGGTTTAAATCTTATCTGTCTGACAGATTCCAGTTTGTTCATGTAAATGATAAATCATCTTTAAACTCCAGGGTTAATTGTGGAGTACCACAGGGTTCAGTGCTTGGGCCAATTCTCTTTACTATATATATGCTTCCAATAGGTCAAATTATCAGGCAGCATGGGATAAATTTTCACTGTTACGCTGATGATACTCAGCTTTACTTATCCATAAATCCTGATGAGCCCAACCAGTAAGATAGACTACAAGCATGTCTTGAAGACATAAAAACTTGGATGACTTTAAATTGTCAGTCAGTCATTTTCTACCGCTTATTCCATAGTGGGTTTTGGGGGAGCTGGTGCCTATCTCCAGCAGTCTATGGGCGAGAGGCAGGGTACACCCTGGACAGGTTGCCAGTCTGTCGCAGGGCAACACATAAACAACCAAGCACACACTCATTCATACACCTAAGGGCAATTTAGAGTGACCAATTAACCTAACAGGCATGTCTTTGGACTGTGGGAGGAAGCTGGAGTACCTGGTGAGAACCCACGCATGCATAGGGAGAACTTGCAAACTCCATGCAGAAAGATTCCTGGCCAGGAATCGAAACCAGGACCTTCTTGCTGCAAGGCAACAGTGCTACCAACTGCGCCACCGTGCACTTTAAATTTTCTGCTTCTAAATTCAGACAAGACAGAAGTTGTCGTCTTTGAACCGGAGTCTTTAAAAAAGAAACTGCTTAGTCAATCACTTAACCTGGATGGCATTAAATTGACCTCCAGTAATAAAGTAAAAAACCTTGGTGTTAACTTTGACCAGGACATGTCATTTAAATCCCATATTAAACAGGTTTCTAGGATTTCCTTCTTTCACCTCCGGAACATTGCCAACATTAGAAATATCCTGTCCAGGAGTGACGCTGAAAAACTAGTCCATGCATTTGTTACTTCAAGGCTGGACTATTGTAATTCTTTACTATCAGGATGTCCACAAAATGCAGTTAAAAGCCTTCAGCTGATTCAAAATGCTGCAGCAAGAGTTCTGATGAAAATTAAAAAGAGAGATCATATTTCTCCTATTTTAGCTTCCCTTCATTGGCTCCCTGTTAAATCCAGAATAGAATTTAAAATTCTCCTCCTCACATATAAAGCCCTTAATGATCTAGCTCCATCATACATCAGAGATCTGATTGGTCCATATGTTCCTAACAGAGCACTTTGTTCTCAGACTGCAGGTTTACTGGTGGTTCCTAGAGTCTCTAGAAGTAGAATGGGAGGCAGATCCTTTAGTTATCAGGCTCCTCTCCTGTGGAACCAGCTCCCAGTTTTAGTCCGTGAGGCAGACACCCTGTCTACTTTTAAGACTAGGTTTAAAACTTTCCTTGTTGATAAAGCTTATAGTTAGAGTGGCTTAGGTTATCAGGGAGGGAGCCTTCCTCCCTCCCTGTTGGGTGGAGTAAGGAGGAGTCAGGTTTAGCCTAAACCGGCTCAGTTATGGTTGAGGTCCAAACACACCCTCCATTTCTGCTGCCTGTATGACCCCTTCTCTTTTCCAATGGTTATAATCAGTCTGACAGAGACGTATCCAGATCGTTGTGGTTTTTAGTATAACAATGACCATCAGTGGGCTCTAGATGGACACACTTTATCAGTTCATCATTTTACTTAGTGCTCCTACACGTGGCCCATTCTAAAATGGCCAAACTTTAACACTCAGTAGTTTAATCTAATCTCCCCAACAACCCCGCACCATACCAAACCCTGTGTGAAGAGCCTTGAGACGACATGTGTTGTGAATTGGCGCTTTATAAATAAAACTGAATTGAATTGAAATCTCTCAGCCTCATCTCAGAATGAAGCACGTTTCTTCATGTTTTTAAATGTAAAAGTAACTGATGTGGTGGTACATATTTGACAGATTATGCACTGCTTATGATTCTTATTTTAGGCCTGGTTTGTCAGATTACTGTTTATCTAATGTCGTGTTTCACAGTGGACCTCTTATTATGCCTGCAGGTCCTCAGACAGCTGCTGGCTGCTGCTTCGTCACTTCTTAAATTCAAAACAAACAAACATGAAGAATTAGATCAGATTAAAATGTTGCTGATTCTGTTTGAAATTAATAATCTAGGTTTCAGATGAACTGATAACAAACAAGCCGAGTTTCAGTCCTCTTAGTGAGTTGAAAAGCTTGGGAAAGTAATTTGTGAGTTTAGGACAGTAATATTTTGTAAATTTAATCCAAACTCATAATATATATTATCAAGATCGTAAGGAATACACTGCCAGAACTTACAGAGAAGTACCCTGTAGGTTCTGGTCAAGTACACTGAACGTTCAGGCAATGTAATCTAGTTTGGAAAAGTAACCTGTACAATGAGAAAGTACCCTGTAAGTTCAGGAAAGCTTTTAAGTCTGAAAAAGTAACTCGTATGTTTGAGTATTGAGGGTATATACTCTGTACTATCTCAGTAAAGTATGAGTACCCTGGAATGTACCCTGTACGTTCTGAGTAATGTATCCTGTAAAAGTAGTGAAAGTATCGTGCACAGTTAGGGAATATACTCTGGTAAATCTGGAAAAGTAACCTGTACATTTATGGAAGCATCGTGTAATTTAGGTAAGTAATGTGGTTTTGGGAAAGTACCCTTGAAAGTAGCCTGTAGGTTCTTGGAGTGTTTCCTGTAAGTTTGGTAAAGACTGCAAGGTCTGGGAATTTACCTTGGAAATACTTTGTGATGTACCTTATAGGTATAAGAAAGTTAACAGTAAGTTTGGAGAAGGAACCAGGAAGTCAAAAAAGGTAAACTGTAAGTATATAAAATTAACCTCTAAGTTTGGGAAAGTACCTGGTTAGCTCTAGAAGTTAACCTAAAAGTTTTGGAAAGCAAGGTGTGAGTTTGGAAAAGTACCCTGTAAGTTCTGGGTAATGCTTCCTGTAACTTGGGAAAGTAGTGGGACAGCCCTGTGAGACAGAGGAACCCTTTCAGGCTGGTTCTGGATGGCCTTCAAGTTTCTCCACGTTGATTTCTGAAGGATCTAAGAACATTGATCTTGTTGGGAAGAGTATGTCTGAACTGATCATATTTAATGCTGTCTACATTTAAAACAGTCTAAACTCCATCCTCCATACACAGGATGGAGGATGTTGGTGAACTGACCGCTGTCCTGGTCATAGCTGTAGGAAACCAGCCTGAGGGGGGCGCTGCAGGAGCCACAGCGGAAACAGCTGCGATGGAAGAACAGACCCTCTGCGCTCAGACGCTCCATCACATAGACCCTCTGCTTACAGAAGAAACAGACGTCACTGCTGACAGAGACCTGCAGGGACGGAGACACACTGATTGGACACAAGGACAGGAGGACAAAGAAGAGAGACAAAAACGGGATCCAAGACAAAGGAAGGTTCAAAGAAAACAAAAGAACAACTGAAAGAAATTACAACTGAAGATGAACTACCAAAGGACGCAGTAAGAACTACATAACTGGGAAGGAGAAGGGAAATGACTTGTGGTTTCTGAAAAGTGTGGAGTCCATTTGTTTTGAGCCCCCTGAGTCAGTACCTTATAGAACCAGGTATTCCACATGGTGACAAACTGCAAAGGGGTCTTCTCATGCCTTTCACCAGAACCAACAAGGCAGATGACCTGAAGGCTGCTATCAAAGCAGCCTGGACTGTTTGGGTCAGTAAGTGCACTACTGCTCTACCGTCACACATGAGTAACATTTCTGTTCACTCAGGGGTCCAAGAGTCTGTTCCCCACCACCTAACTTTTATTTTTATGTCTCTGCAACCTTTCTATGTTTCTGGTGCTTCAGTCAGATGGTTTTCAAGTATAAATTCATAATTCTGTCTGAGCCTAGATTTGCTTTTTTAGCTGAGCTCTTATTTTTATGTCTAATTTAGAGAAAATAAACTGGATATTAAACTGGGTCCATCAGCTGTTCCACTTCATGAAGATGAAGAAACCTCCTTACCAAGCTACTCTGCTGATGCTGAATACGACTGGCTATCTGCTCAGCCAATGAGCTCACTCCACCGGTGTACATCTGAAGACACTTTGGACACACAGACAAACAGAGGGACAGAGGGGACGTGAGGACAAATCACAGCTAGAACAGATCTAAAGTCCTCCACCTTCAACAACACAATCAGTGTTTCTGTTCTGACAGGAACATGATTATCCTGCACAAACTAAATGACCCGATCAGGTCTGATCACTGATTGTTTCAATGTGGCGGCCATCTTCACTGAGCTCCAGCTCCAACTCCTGAGAAGAACCAGTCTGGACTCTTCTGCAGATTTGAATTTCAGTCGCCAGTTGTGCTGGAAGCTGTAGAAGATAAAATTAAACCCTGATTGTGATGTTGTTCTGGGGATTTCTGGGTCCGGCTGCACAAAGTGCTCAGTCAGTAAACACACGAAGCTGCCAGATCCAGCTGCAGGCCGGTCTGAGGCCCGTCAATAGGAACCATTCATGAAGTTCAGCTTGTTATCCATCACATGCAGCTCTGAGTCGCTGCAGGGACGGTGCTGAGGACGGTTGTAGCCACAGGATACAACAGTTTTCTCTTGAAGACACAGAACAGAGGAAGGCCCGATGGGTCAAACATGGTCACGTCCACAAACGGTACCTGCTCATCCCTGCTGGAGGCCCAGTTAGACTTGATCCTCTCTCTGAAGCGAAAACTCATCTGCTCCTGCTGAAAGGTTCGTTTTTTCTGACAGAGACAGGACAACGTAGAACCGTCAGTTTGGCCCAAACCCAGATGGGTTCACAGGTTCTGGTGACTGATTCACTGAGGTTAGGTTTATATCCATGTCATATCGCTGAGCTACAGCGCCATCTATAGAGTCATGAAGAGCTCAGAATGACATCTTATCAGACACAATAATTAGGCCTGGAGTTGATTTAATTGGGAATGAAATATGTAATTATGACTATTTTTACTGTAAGAAAGGAACAAAACATTTAATTTATCATCAGGTTTTTAGCTCATTTATGTCCCAGATGTAACACAGGTAACCATGGTAGCACCCAAACATCACGGTGTTATCATGTAGCTTTTCCTGATAGGAGATATTTAAAAGTGTTCACAAGTCGTTACCCTGACAACAATGGTGTTATTACCCGGTTATTACATGGTATTACCTGATTAACTAAAACTACAACATATACCCAAACATACATTATATCATTTATGATTTATGTCCCCAAAGTGAAAACAGAATTCTTTAACGAAAAATGGCTCTAAAAAAAATGTGTTTTATTTATTTACTGTGTTGGATTTCAGTTGGGATAATTGTAAATATACTTTCTGCTGTCTTTCTTTTTATTTTCTGATTATTTTCTTTACTTAAAGCTTGTTTAGATTATATTAATGCAACCACATTATTATTATTATTGTTTTTTATTATGATTATTAGTCAATTACAAACAGAGCAGCAGGGCTTTGGGAAATTAAACTTTGTTTAAAGAAATGTATGTTTTATCTTTTATATAGGTATTGGATATACACAATAAAATTTTGCAAAAACATCACATTTATCTGTCAAATATGTATATATTATTTACAGTTATCTGTATAAAAATTGTTCTATTATATATTTTAAAACAAGTGAAACTATTTTTATAAAATCATACATTTAGGTTTTTTATATTTTGTATTTATAGTTATTTATTTATTAGTTTTTACATAATTATTGGAGATATATTAAACCAATATATTTATTATTAAATTTGTTCTAAACATCAAACATGTATGTATTACTAATATTATTAGTATATATTTAATTTTTACTGTTTTTATATTGTAAAACAAATTCATAGATTTAGATGAAGATTTAATGATCCCAGTCCTGGTCGGACCTGTATATCTCAGCCATCCTTTCCATCAGAACCACCGAACAAAGTTTAAACAGGTCACGGGAAGTTGGGCTTGAACTGACCCAGTTATCACTTTGATTCCATTTCCAGTTTAACTTTGAGGATCCACATTTTTCCACAGAATGTTCAGTGTAGAATGTGATGATGGTTCTGACTCGGTGAAACATTCAGAATCCAGTTTCATCTCCACATGTCCAGTTTCTCCATCCAGATGTAGGTATTTATGTCTCCTTTCAGCCAGTCTCAGCATGATTTTAGGGCCCTTCATAATTTCTAGTTGTAGGTAGTTTAATAACTGTTTTCCATCACATCGCCAAGCAAACACACAATGTTCTTAAATATAAAAAGCAACACAAATCTGAAATTTAGAAGCTAAAAAATAGTTTTTTTAATTTAAAGCAGCATCTCTCTTCACACTCAGATGGAGGTTAGGCAGTAAAACAACTGTTTCTGATAGAATTTAAAGTTTTCAAAGGAAAGCTGAATATTTCATGGTTTGTGTTTAAATTTCTATTTTTTTTTTAGATGTATCAGAGACCTAACAGGGTAGAGGAAGGATGACGGTCTCTACTGGGCTCTATTGGTTTTTACCGGTCTCCATGACGACGCCTGAACAGGAGGAGTGACCTGCTGGTGGTTTGCAGACTCTGAAGGAGAAGGGAGGCTGGGCGGCGCCCCCTGCTGGTTGATATGAGGTTTAGTTTTTCAATGACATGAATGTAAATATTAAAAACATGCTGCTTGTTTGATATCTGGTGCAAATGAAATTTAAACAGGTAACATTTTAAGCTCCAGTCTGCTGTTAATGCAGAAGAACTTTGTGTTTCCTGTTCATTGATTCACAGAAAGTCACCAAGAACCAGACTGCTCCTACCTGCTGGCGTAGCGCGTAAGCTGAGGAAGATGAGGAACTCATGCAAGTTGCAGAGCTCTCGTCCAGCTTCGCCTGTAGCTGATTGGCCATCAGACGAACTCGGGACCGACTGGTCCCGCCCACAAAGTTCTCATCAAAGTCACCATTAAGGTCACATGACTGGAAGACAAAAAGCATGATCAGAGAGAAGATCTGATCATTTATCTGAGAAAATCTCTTCATCAGAGAGCTTTCAGGTTTGTAACCATTTTTATCTTCTGTGTTACAGGTTCATCCATCCCTCCATCCCTCCACCAATCCCTCCATCCAACTACCAGCGTCATGTTTTTCAACCAGAAAAAGGTCAAATGGTCCCTTTGAATCAGGGGTAAGACTCTCAAGTGGAGGAATTTAAGTTTGTTTATGTTTAAGAGAAATATATATATTTTTTAACAGTTTCTGGTCACAGTTTTGTATAAAACATTTTTTAAAAGCAACCAACACAAAAAGACCACTGACCTCCTGAAGCTCACCACACTCCTGACTCATCCTTCTCCTTTTGCCCAGAGCCTCTCCATGCTCCTGCAGAGATAGGAGATTAATACCCCCTTAAATCTGAGACAGAAGCCAGCAGGCATGAGAAGGAGGAACCACTGGTACCTTTGGGTTTCTCCTCCTGGAAGGACTGGCTCCCAGTCTGCTGAGGAGAGAAGCTGGAGTGATGAGAGCTGCTCTCAGGTCAGCATTCTGAATCAGGGAGCCTGAAACACACACCAACACCGGCTGTTTTACTGACCTGGACAAACATCTGTCTCCAAGTGATGATTAACATTATGATACAGTGTTTACTGGACTCTTCTGACTTTTAGGTAGGTCCATGTTGAGCATAACAAAAAAAACGGATCTTGTTGCCATGTGAACTCTCACCAGCAGGGCGCAGTGATTCTTTGTGCAGCTGGTAGAACTGACTCAGGTACATCACCATAGAAAGAGAGTCCGGTTCTCCCACAGACGACATTTCTTCCACTGTCATGAGAGGAGAAATCCCAAACTCTCGCTCAGCCATGTCAAATGCGAGTCGGACGTTTTCCTCCACTGATGACTCGTCCAGAGAGTCATAGTCTCTGAGGTTGGACAAGGTTTCGGATCAGAACACAAGCCGTCTCCTGCATTTTAAACAAAGATACTTTGAAACATATCTCTTGGGTGGGTTACATCAGATCTGGTCGGCATCGGTGGATAAGGGCACACAAGGCCAGGCCATTCTTCCAGGAAGTAGTCAGGTCACAAACTATGACACCTCTGTAACCACGAGTCAGCTGCTGACACCAAGTCAGCAGCTGATTGGACTGAGAGAAGGAGTCTGTGAAGGAAAAATGAGACGAGAGACCGATCAGATTAAAGATCTGATACCTAGAAAACAGACTATATTAATGTTGTTTTCCTGAAATCTTTAGGCTTCAAGATAAATCTGAGCATTTGCCAATAATTGTGTTCAGTCCTGGTAATGTGGTAAAACAGGGTCACCTGTGAATTGCAACACTGACATCTGAACGTCCTAACACCAGTTTCAGGTAATAAGGTTTGGACAGCTATGGTCTGTCTTCATCTATGGTCCAGCCGAAATTGCACCTGGCTGTGTACAGCCGATATCCTTGGGTAAAGGCCTGGACACTGAATACTTGAGCTTCTCCCTGAGGTCTGATTCCAGGACGAGGCCCTGATCTCCTTAGTCTTAGCACAATAATGCTGAAGTCATTGTAGAATGATCATACTTCTGTTTCACCCAGAACCAATTTGCCTCTGAAGACCCAACCAGAGGCAAAACGAACCTGGTGACATAGCTGCCCCCGTTATTGAGACAGTTAAACTGTATAAGCTGTTTGAGGGGAGCGCTGCTTCATAAGGAGCCACTTGAGGTGCTTTAGGCATCGGATCAGTATTGTTTCTGAATGGATTTCTATGGAGGTATTTTAGAAATGTGCCCCAAGGTTGAACCCACAAGACAGGCCAGGACCTGGTGGAGAGATTACATCTAATAGCCAGCTTGGGAGCACCTCAGACAAATACGAGGGAGGTGTTGCGCCTGTGATCCACTGCTTGGACATGAACATCTAGAGTTAGCAAAGCTTATGAAGGTTAAGTCACCTTGTCTTAGAAGTCTTGGAGAATGCAGCCGGATAATATCGCTTTCACTTGTGTTTGGCACCTGGTCTTTGCCTGTGTCCACCAGGTGTTTCACCTGGAAACCAAAAGAATATCAACATGACAAGATAAAAAGTTTTCAATGAATTTATTTTAAAAACAGCAACATATAATTACTGTGTTCACCTGAGCAGGTGTGACAGTCAGAGGGCTGATGTTCATGTATCTTGTCACTGGATCTACAGTGAACAGACTGATGCTCTTCTGCATGTTCTCTGGAGTTGTCTGAGGGAGCAGACGATACAAACTCTCCCTAGGTGACAAACAGATGTACGTCTGCGTTAGGTAGGGAAAAAGCAGTAGGTAAGTCCTGTCCAAGAGGGGTCTTACCTCTCAGCCAGGACATCCAGAGGTGCTCCACCCTGAGCCCAACTTCTTATCATCCAGGCTGAATCCAGAGCTGCTAGGAACCCACGAGCTACTCCTGTCCCCATCGGCCAAAATGGCTGCAGACAGAGAGAAAGATAGGTTCTAAACATATTGGACTGATTTCATGTCTCTGTGCTCTTGAATGATGTCAAGAAGACAACTGTCTCACCTCCAGCAGACTGTCTCCGACCAGACTGACCAGCAACTGGTGTCCGTGCCGTTGGCGAATCATGGCAGCGTTCTCTGATGCATACATGCAGGTAAAGTCGAACATGGCAACATCTGGCTGACCATAATGGTTCATGGCAAAGTCCAGGATTGGCAGCTGGTGATTGGTAGAGAAGTCAGCGGCCTCACGGGCATATGCCTGCAAAGCCTCCTGGTCCACATTTCC
Organism: Girardinichthys multiradiatus; assembly: GCF_021462225.1. Classification (NCBI taxonomy): domain Eukaryota; kingdom Metazoa; phylum Chordata; class Actinopteri; order Cyprinodontiformes; family Goodeidae; genus Girardinichthys; species Girardinichthys multiradiatus. The sequence continues at coordinate 29,827,093 of NC_061809.1, forward strand.
TCGAGAGAGGAGCTGCTCAGTGTCTCCAAAGTCCTGAAGGAGGACAGGTTTATGACACTTCAAACCCAAACATTTGTTGATCTTTGATTCCAGGTGTGGTTTTTGACTGTATGGGTTCTGAAGATGGTACTGTCACTGGTACAATGAGTCATGGATTGTGGCAACAGATATGCTAAAGGTGTGACTGTATTTGGATGCAGAGTTGAGATGTGACTGTTACCTCTACAGGACGTCTATGTGTTTAATTGTTACATATAAAAAGACTCCAGGTGTGTGATTTTCACCTGTAGCGTCACTCAAAGATAGCTCACTACTAGCAACATGAGCTGTGCTTGTAGGGAGACACGAGCTGTATTTGTTACCTGGACACTCCAGGTGTGTGATTTATATCTGTGAAATTACTTAGACATAGCTTGCTACATGTGGAATGGCTACAGGTGAGTGACTTGTACTGTATCTCTGTTACCATTAGAGGTGTGGTTATCAGTGAAGCGTATCTAAGTGAGCTGTGATCTTCTTACCTGTAGGCAGATTTCAGGTGTGACAGTTACCTGTAGACTCACTCAAAGAATGACTTGTATTTGTAGAAACACTCAGGGATAGTTTAGAGAAATAATAAAGGTCTTTGACTATAGACCTGAACATTAAATTAAGGTGTTTCTGTCACCTGTTCAGTGAGTCCAGGTGTTGAATTTTTGCCTGTAGAGTGAGATGATCCATGACTCTTACCCATAAAGTGACTTTTACCTGTAAAATGACTCAGAGGTAGATTTCTACCAACAGAGTGATTGCAGGTGATTCCACGTGTCTCTTTTACCTTTATAGTGAGTCCAGGTCTCATCAACAAAGTCAGTGAAACTGAACTTGTTGCCCAGAGATTGACTGCAGGTGTGTAATTGTTACATGTCGATGATTCAGGGATAGATAGAGAATGTGTGAAGGTTAGTGTCTTGCTTACCTGCAGAATGACTCCTTTGTTCAACAGACTTTGTTTCTTTGCTGTCATAACAAAGTAATGTGTGTCATCCTTGTAGTAAACAATGTTCTCCAGGTCAATACCTGAAACCAGGTGTGTAGGTTAGAATAAACTTCACACCAGATGTCTCTTTAAGAGCTGCGGTGGGTTAAAACGCACCAGTTTCCTGCCGCAGTTCCTGAAAGAACCTTTGGTTGAAGATGAAAGCCACTCCACTGATCTCTTCCACTTTGGCCTCTGCTGAGGTGTTTCTGTTTTTAAAGTTGGCTGTGATGGCGATGGCAAGCTTCCCCCTAAACTCCTTTCGCCTGAAACCTGATCACACAGTCAGAAACATTCATCTGATCTGGGTCTTCTACCGATCATGAACAGTACACAAACTGCTGGAGCAGAAGGATAGACAGTAATGTTCTCAAACCTGGCAACGTGTTCCTGCGTCCATCTGCTCCTATCATGACATCAAACTCCAGCTTATTGACCGGGTGGGACTTCGGACTCACCTCCATTTTCCAGCCCTCCTCTGAACATGAGGACAGTTAGGATGATAAATCAGTTCAGTTCATAAATATGTGACTTGAGATTCAAGCAATTAACTCTGAACTTTGAAACTTTTATTTGCAACTTTATTTGATTTAAAAGCTTAAACTGTGATGATAATCTGAGGCTTTTTGACTCGTTTTACTGCTAAAAACTGAGATAAAGATCCTCCAGTGTCCTTCATAAAAAACTGAGTTTTCTACTTTCCGCCCCAACAGCCTCTTCCCCCAAACTCCCAGGCCTCACTGTTTCTGAGCTGGTCCTCTGGTGGCTCCACCAGCTGTTTGAACTCCACATTGACGTGCACTTTGACACCAAGGAGCAAGGCAACCTTTAGCAGGACGAGCTGCAGCTGGCGGATACCTGCACACAGGAGACGGGTGATGCTGACACTATAATCCACCTGCTTTCATCAGACAGAACAAACTGGTCACAGACTCACTGATGTGGTCGATGGATCCCGCACAGAACTTTCCATAGAACTTTTTGGCCCCGAGGCCCCGCAGGTCATAGATGGTGAAGGGCCAAAGGTGGAGCACGTTGTTCCTGGAAAATGAATCCCTTTTCTCCAGGACCACCACCCGGGCTCCCATGAAGCACAGCTCCACTGCTGTCCTAAGGCCACAGGGCCCCGCCCCAATGATCACACACTGACCAATCAGAGGGGAGACAAGCTGACCAATCAGAAACAGTTTGTCTAAGGTGGAACATTACAGAAATGAGACCCTGTGCATCAGAAATCAGAGCCATCTTGTCTTTGTAAAGACTCACGGTCATGTTGCTGCAGACCCGGCCCCTCTGGTACTCCTGCTGTGCTGCCCTCCGGTCCAGTTTGGCCCACAGAGCATTGGCCTTCCAGTAGTTGAGCCGCTGTTTGATTGGTTGGTAGAGAGGCTTATCAGTGGTGTTGTGATCCAGCTGAAGATGTTCACACAGCTGGCTGAAGCAGTGCAGCGCCGCCCTGCAGGTCGATGCTGACACAAACTCATCAAACAGCTCCTGAGCTCGGCATTCTGGGTAGGACTCATCTCCCATGGTGAACCCCCAAAGCTGCAGGGCATCATGGGAAGGGGGTCACCTGCTGATGGGCTCCTGCTCCCCTTCTGACATCAGCTGAAAGGAAAGAAAGCAAAGGTTCACTCAGATTGTTGGTAAAGATTTTATGTAGTTTTTTTTTACTGTTAACTCAGTTTGAGCTCTGATTGGATGAGTCCTGGGTAGACTTTGACTATACAAATGGCATTTTAAGACACTCTCTCATACCCCCTTCATACTGGATGAAAACTGTGTTACAAAAACAATTGCTTAGATGGTCTTTGCAGCATCTTTGTAAGGTCTTTGTAGAGCCTCATGAGGTCTTCACGGGGTCTGTGTGAGGTCTTCAAGGACGTCTAAAGAAACCAGTGTGTTCCACCTCAATACTTGAAAAAGTTTGACAGGTTGGAGAGGGTGCAACAGCTCTTCTGCAGTGAAGTGGGGTTGGTTTTCCATCATAATGGCTGTGTAATGGGGTCCTGAGTAAAGCTTGAAGAAGCTTTGTGGCAGTGCATTCATGATATGGGCCCCAGGAAAGCCAGTAGAAGTCCAGATTGCTGTTTTCCAGTTACAAGCTATGTGGGAGATACAGAAGACATGTGGAAGAAGGTGCTCTACTCAGAGGATACCAAAATAAAAGCTTTCTTTCTTTTTTCCAACAGTTTGTGTGTAGGAAAACCAACAATCTGAACTGACCACCTCCATAGTGAAACATGGTGGTAGCAGCATCATTCTGTGGAAAGCTGGTCAGAGTTGAAGGGATTATGGATGAAGCTAAATCCAAGACAACCCTGGAAGAAAACCAGCTAAAGGCTGCAGAAGACGTGAGACTGGGGTGGAGGTTCTCCTCCCAGCAGGACCACAACCCTGAACATACAGCCAGAGATACAATGGATGGTTTAGATCAAAGCAGATACAGGTGTTAGGATGGTCTAGTCAAAGTCCTGACCTAAATACAACTGAAAATCTGTGGCAAAACTTGAAAACTGATGTTCAGAGATGAGATGTTCCCCATCCAGTATGACTGAGCTTGATATGTTTTACAAAGAAGAATTGAGAAAATCTTCAGTCTGTAGATGTTCAAAGCTGGTGGAGAAAACCCCCAAAAGACCTCCAGCCAAAGGTGGTTCTACAAAGTGCTGAGAAAAAGTTTAAGTGTGAAATACGTGCATAAAAACAGTTTTTATTATTTAAATGAGTCAGTTCTTGGTTTCAGTACCAGAGGAACGAAGCCAAATTCAAGTCCAACCATGAAGTGGTTTCCGGCTGGTTGTTCAGTAGCTTCAGTGTTTGCTTCTGCTATGTTGTAATAATCACCAGGAAAAAAGCAAGTTTCTGGGGTTTTGGTCCAGATTGTGTTCTAATCTGTGAAGTTTTCATCCAGTTAGATTACTAAACTCTTAACTGGGAGGGATAACATCTAAACATCTTCCTGAGACACAAAGAAATTTCAGGAAATTTTCCAAACTTTCCACAAAAGTAATCTAAAGATTTTCTGCAGAATAGAAAAGATAATGCTTTCCTCTCAGCTCAGATGGTCACATGACAGAAACAAAGACGCTCACACATAGAGCCGACCCGTCTGTACCAGCCACCAACTCACAACCGCCTCTCTGTCTCTCGGTCATCACCAGAACCAGCAGACAGGTCTGAACCCTGACCCTGGCGATCCAGGTCTGTTCCTTATGGGATCAAACGGCCAGACAGTCAAAGGTAACCTTCAGCTCATTTCACCTCAGCTGATCCGTTGGCGCCTACAGAGTTAGAAGTCTGTGAGAACTCAGACGGAGAACATTAAGGAATAATCTCTTCATGCTGTCAACAAAATCAGCTTCTGTGAGCATTTTAATCACAGTTTGAGCTCACAGAAAACATTCAGACAAGAAAAATAACGATTGTTTTACATGATCCAAAACATCATGTCATCTTTAGCTGCTTAAATATGAAACATTTTAGTAAAAGTCTGAACTTTAAATTCCTCATGAGTCTGAAAAGGTGTGATTAAGATATTTTTTACATTGACTGACTCACTGAATCAAGAACATCTCCAAAGATCTGAGCAGCAACATTCAGCTTCAAAGGGTGAAAATGAGTGAAATGTACTCACATGTCAGAGTCTCCGACTGTCTGCACGTTGTCTCAAACTGCTGCTCACTGCCAACAGTTAATCCCCCCTAATCACATGCACACACACACACACACCAGCTCTTACACTAACATTAGTTCTCATAGGACAAACAACCACAATGGCTGAGGTCAAGGGGCGGGGCTAGACGACATTAGTCCCGCCCACTACTGTCAAACTGAGATCTAATTCTAATCTGGGTTAACGAGCTTAACGAGAGCCGAGCAGCAATCCCAGTTTATCTTGATCTGAGATTTAGTAAGGAATGGCAAAAACACCAACAGCGCCACCATCAGGATGAATTCAGTTACTGCTGTCAATAAGTCTCAGAGAGCTGTACATTAAACATCTCCAGTTTACAGTTTAAATACACATAACATAGTAATTGCAGCTGTTTAGCCTTAATTGGGAAGGGAACCCATCTCTAATTCCCGCCAGCTACAAGCAAGGTGTACCTAATAAAGTGGCTGGTGAAGATATGTGTATACAGGTACATTTAAAAAAATTACACCCTGAAAAAGTAAAATATTTTTGTCCCTATTTGAGAAAGTGAAACTCTATTATATTGATTCATCACATAAAGGGCAATATTTCAGCCTTTGTTTCTTGTACTTCAGGTGATTCTGGTTTACAGAGAATGAAAACACAGAATTCGGTCTCTTTATCACATCAGATCAATAAAAAAGGCTATTTAAAACAGAAATGTCAGGCTTCTGAAAACTAGGTTAATTTCCATTCACTCATTACTGGGTCTCTGCTCCTTTTGCATGAAATAATGCATAAATGCGGCACGACATGAAGGAGATATACCTGTGGTTCTGTTGAGGTGTTCAGGAAGTCCAGGTTGCTTTTATTGCATCCTTCAGGCCATCTTCATTGTTGGTTCTGGTGTCTCTCATCTTCCTCTTGACAATACTCCTTCACTTCTTGTGGAGCTCAACCACATTCTTGAATAGATTTTGCTCAACAATCCTACAGTTATCCCTGGTGCTGATGCACCTACTCCTACCACACTTTTTCCTTCCACTCAACTTCCTATGAATCTACTTGGATTTAGCGCTCTATGAACAACCATCTCCTTTAGCAATGACCTATTATGCAATAACTTCCTTGTGGAGAGTGTCAATGACTGTCTTCTGGACATCTGTCCAGTCAGCAGTCTTCCCCATGATTGTGTCTCCTACTGACACAGACTGAGATACCATTTAGAGGCTCAGGAAACCTTTGCGGGTCTTTGGAGTTAATTAGCTGATTAGGGTGTGACACACCCTTTCATGTTATTAACATTTTAAACTTAGTAGATTCTGGTTTACAGGTTTTGCCAGAACTAAACACTAGGAGGCACTGTGTTCCCATAGAAGAGAATCAAAAATATACTTTGGAAGATAAATCAGAATCAGAATGAGCTTTATTGCCAAGTTTGTTCAGACAAGCAAGGAATTTGACTCTGGTACACTTTGCTCTTAATAATAAATAATATCTTATGTAATCTACATATAAACACAATTGACTTTCCAATAGAATATAATGTGAGATCAGTCCAAGTATGCCTGGTGTTGTTCTGGAGCTCTGACTGTCAAGAGTTCATCAGAGAAACAGTCTGGGGGAAGAAACTGTCTCTGTGGCGGCTGGTTTTAGAAGATAGCGCTCTGTAGCGCCACCTGGAGTTAAAAGCATAAACAGTTTGTGTGCAGGGTGTAGGGGGTCTGCAGAGATGCTAGCTGTCCTTCTCCTGACCCTAGACCTGTATAAGTCCTGGATGGAGGGAAGGTCAGCCCTGATGATTCTCTCTGCAGATCTGATTGTTGGTTGCAGTCTGGACCGGTCCTGTTTAGTGGATGATCCAAACCCGACTGAGATGGACAAAGACAGGACAGACTGAATGATGGCGGTAGAGAAGATGACCAGCAGCACCTGGGGAAGGTTGAACTTCTTGAGTTGCAGCAGGAAGGACAGTCTCTGCTGGACCTTCTTCTGAACATTGTCTATGTGTGAGGACCATCTCAGGTTTCAAGAAATGGTGGTTCCTAGGAACCGGAAGTAGTCCACAGCAGACAGTGTTGTTGAGGATGGTGAGGGGTTCTTTGGGGGTGGTGTTCTCCAAAAGTCCACCATCATCTTCACAATTTTGAGTGGGCTAAATTCCAGGTGGTTCTGACCACACCAGTGGACCAGCAAATCCACCTCCTGTCTGTTTGCAGACTCATCACTGTCCTGGACCAGTCCAATAACAGTGGTGTCACCTTCAAACAAGCTTCTGGTGGAGGATGTTTGGGTTGATGGTGTTGAAGGCTGAGCTGAAGTCCACAAACATGATCCTGGCCTACATCCCTGGATGGTCGAGGTGTTGCAAGATGAAGTGTAGTCCCAAGTTGACAGCATCACCTGGTGACCTGTTTGCTCGGTAAGCAAACTGCAGGAAGTCCAGCAGGGGGCCTGTGATGTCCTTCAGGTGCTTCAACACCAGAAGCTCAAAGGATTTCGTGACAGCCCTGTAGTCATTTAATCCTGTGATGGTGGGTTTCTTGTGTACTGGGATGATGGTGGAGCATTTGAAGCAGGAGAGAACCTCACACAGCTCCAGAGACTTGTTGAAGATCTCCATGAAGATGGGGGCCAGTTGGTCAGCGCAGGCTCTCAGGTGTGATGGGGAGGGCTTCCTTGTTTTCAGGCGTAAAAGAGCCTGTTTACATCTTCCTCTGAGATCCTATAGGAGTCACGTTTTTCAAACCTTTCCAAACAGCAGAAGCGTCTCCATGCGAGAAACTGTTCTTTAGCTTCTCACTGTAGCTTCTCTTTGCTGCTTTGATCTCCTTGGCCAGTTTGTCCCTGGCCTGCTAATACAGGGCCCGGTCCCCACTGCTGTAAGCCTCTTCCTTATCCGTGTGCAGCTGCCTCAGATGAGGAGTGAACCAAGGTTTATTGTTATTGTATGTGCATAAGGTTCTTGTCCACACACACATGTCCTCATAGTAACTGATGAATGAGTTCACCACCTCAGTAAGTTGCTTTAAATAAGTGGCTGACGTTTTAAAAATAGTCCAATCTGTGCAGTCAAAGCAGGCCTGTAACATCTTCTTTGACTTATCAGTCTACTCCTTAACAGTCCAAACCACAAGATTGGAAGCTTTTAATTTCTGCCTGTAGGTTGGGATGAGATGGACCAGAGAGTGGTTCCAAAGCAGCCCTGGTGAAGGTATCATATGCAGTGCCCATCTAGCACAAGTATTGGGCCAAGGGAATGCCATGATATGGCAGCCCAAACCATCACTGATCCACCCCCATGCTTCACTCTGGGCATGCAACAGTCTGGGTGGTACGCTTCTTTGGGGCTTCTCCACACCGTAACTCTCCTGGATGTAGGGAAAACAGTAAAGGTGGACTCATCAGAGAACAATACATGTTTCACATTGTCCACAGCCCAAGATTTGCGCTCCTTGCACCATTGAAACCGACGTTTGGTATTGGCATGAGTGACCAAAGGTTAGGCTATAGCAGCCCGGCCGTGTATATTGACCCTGTGGAGCTCCTGACGGACAGTTCTGGTGGAAACAGGAGAGTTGAGGAGCACATTTAATTCTGCTGTGATTTGGGCAGTCGTGGTTTTATGTTTTTTGGATACAATCCGGGTTAGTACCCGAACATCCTTTCAGACAGCTTCCTCTTGAATCCACAGTTAATCCTGTTGGATGTGGTTCGTCCTTCTTGGTGGTATGCTGACATTACCCTGGATACCGTGGCTCTTGATACATCACAAAGACTTGCTGTCTTGGTCACAGATGCGCCAGCAAGACGTGCACCAACAATTTGTCCTCTTTTGAACTCTGGTATGTCAGCCATAATGTTGTGTGCATTTCAATATTTTGAGCAAAACTGTGCTCTTACCCTGCTAATTGAACCTTCACACTCTGCTCTTACTGGTGCAATGTGCAATCAATGAAGACTGGCTACCAGGCTGGTCCAATTTAGCCATGAAACCTCCCACACCAAAATGACAGTTGTTTCAGTTTCATTGTCTAACCCCTGTAGATGGGAGATCAATTAATGACTCAGTTCAGTAGGTCCACTGCAGCAGAACTTCAAGCTCTGCATCTGATGGACCATACTAACTTACTGGCAGAGTTGAGGAAGATGCAGGGACTGCCGCTGGCAGCTAACTGGCTGGACCAGTTAGTGTAGTAGAAACCCTCCCTGTCAATCCACAGCCAGCGGCCCTGCAGACAGAGAGCGAGTGGTGAATGCATGTAAGGGTTTGATCTGGTCATAATGACGGCTTCATCCAGAACAGACCTGCAGGTTGAATCCTCCCAGCCAGGCAATGGTCTGACCGGCGGTTTGAGTCATCTGCTGCAGGAAGCTGTACTGTCGAGGGTTGGAGACTGAAACAAGATGGCCGCCCAGACTGTTGCACTGCTCCTGTTGGACACAGAAGGAACGGATGTATGCGGTGTTCATGTACAGGTCTGCTCAGAGGTTTTGGGAAATTATTTTCTAAATTCACATTTAAAATGTTTGTTCTCTTTTCTAAATAAACAGAAGAGGAAGAGGTTTTATTTTGATATTTCCAGCAGGAAGTGTTCTTGTAATGTAGCAGCTAGCTTAGCAGCAAGATAATGTCAGGGGTCAGTTAGGTTAATTGTGTTCCTCAATGATCCAAAGTCATTTATTTCAGCGTTCAGTTGGAGAGACGTTCATGTGGTCATTATTATGAAGCTACAGCTAACATGAACAGGTTGATATGAACCGTTAACATCCCATAATAATTCACCTGTGAAGTGTTGATTGTTTGTGACTCCGCCCTGCAGGACAGAAACAGTTTCAATCTAAGCTTTGGATCATATAAAACCGTCTGAACAAACCCCTCTCTGATCCACAGGAAGTGACCTGCAGTGAGTTCATTTCATCGGCTGTTCCTTCCTCTGGGTCACCATGAGACTGGTTGGACCACCATCCGCACCTTCTGCCCCCCGAGGTGAAGACCAGAGAGAATCACAGTGAAACATGGAGAAAACCTTTATTTGAGAACATTTATTCAGTCCCATTTACAAATTATTGGTTTGAGGAAAAACACAGATGCCACAATTATTGGAGATCTTTTGACCATTCCTGTCTAGATGGTCCAGAGGGTTGAAGTTAGTTTTGAGCAGCTCTCCTTAGGTGGCACCACACCCTGCTCTGGAACACCCAAACCCCCCAACATGTCCTCCTCCACTATATCATGAACCTCTGTAAACCTGCAGACTACCGGCCTGCTAGTTTTAACAGTCTGAAGAAGTGATGACCTCCTCTGGTCCAACATACCTTCAGCTGGTCAGGAGCAGCTGTAGGTTCATCTGGCACAGCCAAAAGCCTCCTGAACAGGATCCAGAGTAAAAGAATAGATCAGGTTTGGATCGATCCAGTTGGAGTACTTGGTTTTGTGGGTTTGGACAGCTCAGAGATGTTGTGATGTCATCATGCACTGATCGGTCCACCTGGAGAAGAAGTTTAGGAAACAAGTGACTAAGTTCTCTAAAATCTCAAGAACATCAGATTTGAAGGTTTTAGAACCACAGAGATCAGTTCTAAATAGAGTTTAATGAAATATTTTACATCATTAGTAAGGAAGCAGTTACTCTTCTTTTAGAACAAAGCCAGCGATCAGTTTTTATGGAAGCTCGATAACAAATAACTGGTTATGTCCAGTCGGCAGTTACTGTCAAGTTCTGTTTGTCAACAGGTCGAAGGTCATAAAGGAGCCAAACTATTCCCGTAAGTCTGCAGTAAATCAGCTTTCAGTCCTTAATCACTGCCTTCATCAAGGGAGAATGAACAGTCAGCAGTTCCAATCCTGGAGTTTTATGGTCTGATGTTGACATTTTATGAGCTGAACGTGGAGAGCATAGCTCACGTGCTCTCACACTGGATCAACAGCACCGAGGTCCATTAACGCTTCATGGTTAGGGACAGCAGAAATCAACATAGGAAGGGACTTTCCTCCTCTTCACATACAAACTGTAGGTAGCGCTGCACGGCAAACCCACATTTTTTCCCCCACAGTTGGAGATCCGGCACGGCACCGGAGTGCCACAAGTTAAAGGAAATGTTTGTTTCTAATAAAATAGATTTATTCAGAGAATCAGTTGAAAAATTAACCTGGTGATAATCACACTATTATAGTTTCATCATTAATTAAGACAAGAAAGAAAAACTAAACAGACATGAAACCGGGGCTGATAGCATTCTGGTGCCGTGCCGGATCTCCAACTGCCGTGCATCGCCTGGCTGGGAGGATTCAACCTGCAGGTCTGTTCTGGATGAAGCTGTCATTATGACCAGATCAAACCCTTACATGCATTCACCACTCGCTCTCTGTTGGCTGTGGATTGACAGGGAGGGTTCCTACTACATTAACTGGTCCAGCCAGTTAGCTGCCAGCGGCAGCCCCTGCATCTTCCTCAACTCTGCCAGTAAGTTAGTATGGTCCATCAGATGCAGAGCTTGAAGTTCTGCTGCAGTGGACCTACTGAACTGAGTCATTAATTGATCTCCCATCTACTTTCAGCTGGTTGGAGTAACAGACCGTGCACCTCAAACCAACGCTTCATTTGCTTCAAGAACGCGTTTGGCTGCTGAAACCGATGCTGCACACCTGTGTTCCTGGAAGGTCCAGCTGAAATGTCTTCTTCTCTGTTCATCCATTCATTGTAGTTCATGTGTTAATGAATGAAGGTTTTCACTGTGAAACCCTCCACGTGTCTGGTTAAATGTACAGTGTTCTATTAAACGGTTTCTTCTCCTGAAGATGAAGCCTTGTTGTAAATAAAAATGTTTGGAAATGCGAGTGATGAGTTCCTGAAGAGCTTATATCTCTGGAAGCTGCAGAGGTGACCAATAAGCACCAAATGAACCTGAAGATCAATTCTGAGCTCTGTGGCTGGAGCTTATTGTTAATAGGTGCGAAGGTAGGAACAGAACCAGAACCAGTCTGGACTGCTACTGTGGAGGTCTAAAAGTGCCTAAACTCAATAAATATGTTTTAAAATGACAAAAAACATGGATAATTAATTAATAACTATCCATGTATTAGAGGGCTCTTTTTGTCACTGTTGTTCCTCAACATGGGATGAGTTTCTGGAAGATAAGGATCTAACTCAGATCCTCCTTGGTGCTGCTGTCAGAACACCTGAGAATATTCAGTTTTCAGGTTCATGATGTTAAACATCCGTTAGACCCTCTGCTGGGAGCATCGTCATCCTGCAGATACTCAGAAAAATAGTGATGATTAGAGAGTCCTTCAAAGATTAGGTTAAAATCTGCAGCTGAAGGATGAGGAGCTGAGGAGCAATCACCTGGATCTCATAAAAGTTAGTTTAAAGATCTATCTGCCATCCATATAGCCCGCATCACTGATTGAGACTTCAGAACCAGAAACTCACAACTTCATGAGTAACGTTGAAGATTTAGTTAGCTTGAGCAGCAGCTCCTCCTGTGAGGATGAAAGAACATCTAATACTGTGACAGAGCACATACCATGAGACTGAGGAGATGCTTTAGATGGAAAGAAAAATAAAAAATGGTTAATTGGTTTAACTTTTTCATTCTGAGTCAAACATAATCCCAACCTGTTTTCATCACCTTAGCATCTTCCATAATTGTATAAAATATGTGTATTTTCAACAAAAACTCGTATTTTCTTTGAAAAGGGACCAAATCTTTCTCGTTTTTTTATTCTACGGGTCATAAAACGAAACACATTATTTGCCCTGATTCAGCCTCCTTACCAGATGGTGGCGGTACAGGAACTTAACACTGTCCACCGACGGAGTCGCTGCTTCATGAAGCAGGTTTACAAACAGAGAAGAAGAACTGAAATCATCAGTTACTAAAACAGTGACAGCTTAAACTCTGCGGGAAAGCCGAACCGAGCCTATTTTAGATTACATGAAGATAATTTAATCTGAACTTTGTAATTTTCCTGCGTCATTTCTCCAGTCTGACTCTCACCGGCTTCCGTAGCGCTGTGTGTGCTGCGGCGTGGCGTTGAACCAGGGCAGCTGTTTGGATCGGAACCATGAGCCGAAGCTACAACGATGAGCTGCAGTTTCTGGAGAAAACAGGCAGCACCAGCTGGAGGATCAAAAAGGGCTTTGTTCCCAACATGCAGGTGAGCAGGTTCGGTTCCAACAACCCGGGGACGGGGGGGGGGGAGATCTGCTGGAGTTAAACTGAGACTCATGGTTCTGCTTGGTCCAGACCAGCCGTAAGATGCAAGCCGAGACAAATAAGACCTGAAAATAAAGACAAACAGGGAGGTTACACACATTTAATAACGTTATTTTCCTCAGTTTGAGGTAATCAATGTAAAATGTGACAAACTGAGAACCGAGTTCTGTTAGACCAGATCAGCCTGAAGTTTCAGTCTGACAGCTGCTGAGTTAATAAAGGGCTAATTTAGGGCTTTTGTTGTTAGATCTCTGATTATAAAGTGATTTTATTCATTAAATGTTTGATATTATTAAAAAGACTACCCTGCAGGAACAGCTCGACAGAACGCCTTTTTTTTTTAGGGTTTTAAAACCTTAATCAACCTTAAAGCCAGGAACCAGCCCAGACCTGGTCTCTCGCTTGGAACAAGATCTCCTGATCCATGATCCATCATCTGGTTTCAGCGTCATTCCAGTAGATTTTCTGAATCAGGCTGTTTGAGTTTTTCCCATTAGGTTGAAGGAGTCTTTTATGTGAACGATTCCCTGGAGAAGCTGATATTTGAGGAGCTCAGGAATGCCTCCCGAGGAGGAGGTGAGTCTGGAGTTCTGACATCACGGTTGCTGTCTTCCAGGTCTCCCAACGTCTTACCTGTCCTGTTTGTCCTCAGGTGTTGGAGGGTTCCTGCCGGCCATGAAACAAATCGGGAATGTTGCAGCTCTGCCTGGGATTGTTCATGTGAGAACTAGAACTAAATCATTCGACCCGTTGATTCGAAACCATGACTCAAAGAGTCTTTGTCTCCACAGAGGTCCATCGGACTCCCAGATGTCCACTCTGGATATGGATTTGCCATCGGAAACATGGCCGCCTTCGACGTGAACGATCCGAACTCTGTCGTTTCTCCAGGTGGTGTCGGCTTTGATATAAACTGCGGTGTCCGTCTCTTGAGGACCAACCTGGATGAGCGGGACGTCCAGCCAGTGAAGGAGCAGCTGGCCCAGTCCCTGTTCGACCACATCCCGGTCGGAGTTGGCTCCAAAGGAGTCATCCCAATGGGAGCCAAGTGAGTGGAATTCTCCAGTACTGAGTGTGGTCCTGAGCCGGACTTTGCCCACCTGTCTCAACTGTGTGTCCTCAGGGATCTGGAGGAGGCTCTGGAGATGGGGGTGGACTGGTCCCTTAGGGAGGGCTACGCCTGGGCCGAGGACAAGGAGCACTGCGAGGAATACGGGCGAATGCTGCAGGCCGATCCCAACAAGGTGTCCTCCAAAGCCAAGAAGAGAGGCCTGCCACAGGTACGTCACAGGCCCCGCCCCCACCAGTGGTAACGGTTTGCAGGGACGGAGTAAAGACTGTTGTCCTGTCTGTGTGTTGAAGCTGGGAACGCTGGGGGCCGGTAACCACTACGCTGAGATCCAGGTGGTGGATGAGATCTACAACGAGTACGCAGCCAAGAAGATGGGTATCGACCACAAGGGCCAGGTGTGCGTGATGATCCACAGCGGCAGCCGTGGCCTCGGACACCAGGTCGCCACTGGTAAGGCCAGGTTCAGGGTGGGATAGAGATCCGGGTCTTAACAGAGGCTCGTAGTTGGTTCAGTTTGCTTTGAAAGACAGAACTGATTTTAGACCAAGTGGAGTTGGATGAAACCATATTAGGAAATTAATCGCTTTGTTGTTAACAGACGCTCTGGTTGCCATGGAGAAGGCAATGAAGCGTGACAAGATCACGGTGAACGACCGCCAGCTGGCCTGCGCCCGGATCTCCTCCCAGGAGGGCCAGGACTACCTGAAGGGAATGGCTGCAGCAGGGAACTACGCCTGGGTCAACCGCTCGTCCATGACCTTCCTTACCAGACAGGTACGCTCACCATCTCCAGAAGGTACTGGAAACTGACAGGCAGCTCAGCCAGGGTCCAACAACCCGGGTCGGATCGGGTCGGTTCCTGATAGCTCCGGGTTGGGATGATTTGAATCTGATGAATTGGGTTTTGGAGACCTGACAGGTTCAGTCTGTTTAGCTAAGTCATGATGGCTCCATCTTCCTCAGCATGGTATTATAAATATGTATCCACAAACATTAAGTAATTTTTGGTTTTCTGGTACTGACCCAGATTCTAGTCATAGTCCATTAATCTTCATCAGAGTTGAAATTGGGGCTCTGGGAAAGTCGTTCCAGGATCTGGGTTTGAGATCATTGTCCCGTTGGAACTCCCATCTGTGTCCAAGATTCAAACATCTGACCCAAACTGTCCCCTTCAGAACAGAGGATGTTCAGAATCAACCCAGGAACCGCCAAGGCTCAACACCTTCACGCTGGTCTGAAACCTGCAGCTGCCAACATGGACGAGCTAAACGTCTCTTTGACCCCCACATTGTACCAACTATCAAGCACGGTGGTGGCAGCATGATACTCAGGACTTGTTCTGCTGCATTACACAGACTGGAAGGAATGAGGAAGAGGGCTATCTCTAAATTCTTCAGTTTCACCTCAAATCAGCAGCTAGATGGTTGAGACCGGGACACGTCTGGGTGACCCAACAGAACAGTGATCCCAAACACACATCAGAACTGGTTCCGGTGGTAAAGCGAGCTTACATCCAGGTTCTGGAACTATCTTCCCAAAGCTCTGACCTCAAACCTGTGAACTATGATTAAAAGCCAGGTTCGCTCTAGGAAACCAACCAGACTAACTAAACTCTCCCAGCTGAGCCAAGAGGAGCGGAGCCTGGTCAGATTTCCATGTCATCACTTCCTGTTCAGAGGTTAGAGTACGACGCCCAAGAGTCGGTCAAGTTTATTTGAGCAAATCATGGCAAGGTCATGCCTGATCTTAACTGTTAAAGTTCTGTCCACCCGTGAGAACCAAACATCTACTCAGTCCTTCTTTATCCCGTCTTCTAGGCCTTCTCCAAAGTGTTTGGCACCACGCCAGACGACCTGGACATGCATGTCATCTACGACGTTTCTCACAACATCGCCAAGGTGGAAGAGCACATGGTGGACGGGAAGCAGAGGACGCTGCTGGTTCACCGTAAAGGTTCCACCCGAGCGTTCCCTCCTCACCACCCTCTGATCCCCGTGGATTACCAGGTACTCTTCAGACCTTGGGATTAACGCTGCTGCCAGGATCTGAAACAGTTCTGAAACATTCCTGTTGTTTCCAGCTCACAGGTCAGCCAGTGCTCATCGGAGGAACGATGGGAACCTGTAGCTACGTCCTGACCGGAACCGAACAAGGAATGACGGAAACGTTCGGCACCACGTGTCACGGAGCAGTACGAGTCTGATCAGAGATTTCCAACATTCGGGAAGATCTGGATGTGTCATTCACCTCCTGTTCTTTGTTGCAGGGCCGCGCCCTCTCTCGAGCGAAGTCCCGCAGGAATCTGGACTTCCAAGACGTCCTGGACAAAATGGCCGACATGGGCATCGCCATCCGAGTGGCTTCTCCCAAACTGGTCATGGAGGAGGTGAGGAAGACATTCCTTATCTTTGCTCAAAACATTCCCAGAAGCACTTCTGAGGAATCAAACTGTCGACCTTGTTTCCTTTCAGGCTCCAGAATCGTACAAGAACGTGACGGACGTGGTGAACACGTGTCATGAAGCGGGAATCAGTAGGAAGGCCATCAAACTGAGGCCCATCGCTGTGATTAAAGGCTGAAAGCTGCACAGCTCCACCTGTAGAGACACTTTACTCTGAACTGGTTCTTTTTCTCTGCTTATTCATTTCTGTTTAAAAAGGAACATGAAGCTGAGAGTTGGTTCGGTTCTGAGACCAGCTGTTTTTGGTTTGCCATTAAAAATGATCACATAAAGCTTGAAAGTTCATTATTTCAGATACAGAACATTTTATAGTGATCAGCATCATGAAACCAAGTGCTAGATCTGCTGCAGGATGTGTCAACCTCAACCTCGTCTCTTCCTCAAGCTGCCAAGGAAAATCCTTTTTAACCAGAGACATCTAAACCCTGCAGGGCCAGACTGATCCACAAAGATCAGAATCTGTTCTCCTAAAGTCTCCAGGTTTTGGATCTCTGTCCTACACTGAACCTTTCATTTAAACTCCAGGTTTCTCCCAGAATTTTCCCATTCCTGGTGGTTTATTGAAATGAGAGAAAATAGCTCCTGCTCTGAGGAATTTTATCAGAAATATCCAAGGACTCACCAGCGATCCAGATCAATCAGGGAGCAACAACTTGCTCGGGTAACAGGAACCTACTGGAGAAGATATGTAATGTATAAAATTCTCAGAACCAGTTTAGCTCCTAGAGGGAATGGTCTGCTCCGGTTCTGTGGTCCTCATGCAGACAGGTGAATGGATTTGAACCACTAGAGGGCACCAGTGAGGTCAACAGACAGGTTTCCTCTAAGTTGCATCACTGTTTTACCAGAGTTTAATGGAGGACCTTGATTGGGTCGACCTGGTTAGGTATCACTTCCCATGTGATGGAGCCACCTTCCTTATCTCCCAGGAAGACCCCAGCTACCCTACAGATGAAGCTCATTCCAGCTTCAAGTATTTAGGACCTGCTTCTGTCAGTTCTGATCCATCTGTCCATCTCCAGCTCGGACACCGCCATCAGAAACAGAATCACTCCGGAGCTGAAGGGAGGACTCCCGGTTAGTAGTTTGCTGGTAAAGCCTGGAGAGCTGACTAGTTGAAGCTACTTCAGTCTCAGTAGTGAACTAGTAAACATCATGCACTCTGCAAGGTGATTAGTTCAAAAACCGTCCACTGGTTGGTTTCAGAGACAACAGGTTGGAGATGCCACTGCAGCATTAGTTGCATCACTGGGATCACTGGTCTGCCAGGTTACCACACGTTCCTTCAACTACACAATCAGTCCATATCGATACTGGACGGGTTCTGTCCCATATTTCCAAGTCATCATCTTGGTAGGTTAGATAGGATTTGAGCCAATCCTCTAGATGATTGGCTAAATGATGTTTATTATAATAAATCTGGAAAAACTGTTTCTTGCTCAGTGGGTGGGGCTAACACAGCTTCTGTCCAGATGATTGGTCTGAAGTTGACTTGCTGACCAGTTCAACCAATCAGATGTTACATTATCTGCTGCAGGACAGCTCAGAGGTTCTAACAGTAAATACTAAAATAGTTAAAACGCCTCTAAAATCTGATCAGTTCAAGATTGAAATCATTAATTTCTGTATAAACCACTGACAGGAAACAGGATCCTCATACAGGCGGACCACATTACCTCCATGAAGCAGCCGTCTGGCGCTACGTCAGCAGGAAGATAACTTTATAGTTGGGTCAAAGTTCCTGTCAACTTAGATTCTGGCTCAGTGATAATCTGATGTTTGAAACATTTTAAATCTAAACTATGTAAAAGTTCTTCAGGTGAAATGTGAAAGACAAACCTCAGGAAATAGTTTTTAAAACAGGTTTAATGATGAAATGAGGAGATCTACAGGACCTTTACTGAGTCACAAAGTTCCACAGTGAAAGATCTGCAAACATGAAAACAGGAACATGATAAATTAAAAATCCTCTCAACCAGCTAACTGATTCTCAACCTGAATTAGTAACAAAAAATCTTCTCATGTAAACATTTACAGAATGAGTTCATCTTCAACATCAACTGGCTTCTTAATCTTGGCATTCATGGGCTTCCGTACAGCTTCCAGATGTGATGAATTAGTAAAAAAAAATTAAAGTTGGATCTTTATTTACAGTTTTATCATCTTTCTCTTATTTACATGTTCGTCCGATTCATCAGAACCCACGGCGAGCAGCTGATGGAGTGTGGGGATGGTTCTGATTCTGGACAGAAGACGGGCTGGACTGTCTCACTGCAAACTGAAAGAAAACTGATCCCAGCCACGACTTCATTCAGCCCTCTTGCTGTGGCAGCCAATCAAAACTCAGGGTTTCTACGCCATCTGCTCGTCCAATCCAGAACCTTTAATGTCTCCCAGAATCTGATCCCTGTTCTGCTCCGAGTCCTGAACCTCCAGGCCGTTTCCGTCGGACCGCTCACGGTTTGATCGGAAGGTCCTCCAACTTCCACAGTTCCTGAATGAGTGCTGAGTTCCTGTGTGCTGAGCGGAGAGTTTATAGTCCTTAAGTCCAGGAGGAGGTCCAGGATCACAGCTTGGCTCTCTGGAAGAACGCCTGCAGACAGAAGGAGTCATCAGAGAAACATCCGAAGTGGGACAGAACGAGTGAAGCAGGACTGGATCAGAAAGTCTCGTACCTTGATGTAGTTCTTCAGGACTTTAATGTCGGGCTGCTGGAGGACCTGACACAGCTCCTGAAGGATCACGAGCAGATGAAAAATTCAATAACTCAACAGAAGGTTTCGTTCTCCAGATGTTCCTCTGGATTTTGTCCTACCTGCGAGATCTCTGGGGTCACCCGCAGGGACGGCAGGTACTCGTGCTGCAGGAACTGGATGAACTCTGACCCCTGAGAAACAAACACAAACATTGGAACCCGCGCAGAACTTCACAGAACATAGGAACCAAGAAGAAAGGAACAGTTTTACCCGTTTGAGATGAATCATCTTCAGCGTGAGAGCACATTCCGACAGCGTCTGAGGAACACAATGGAACCATCAGAACCAACAGTTAAACTGGTTTCAGACCGGATTCTGTTCCACAAACTCACCAGAACTGTCTGAGCGTCGGAGAGGTCGAAGGTGGGTTTGAGTGGAGCCAGGAAGCATGCCGGGACGATGTGTTTGTAGATGAAGTCAGGGAAGCCCACCATGCCATCCTTCCCACCTGCAGGTTGGATCAGAACCACACAGATGGGATTAAATATCCAGGTTTGAACAGACACCAGGACCTGACATCCAGCCTACGAGACTCACCCCAGAGCTCCACCAGCCTGGACAGGATGATGAAGCAGGTCTTCTGAGCAATGGGGTCTGGGAACTCCACAGCGCCCTGGATGATGGTAAACAGAACCCGCTCCATGTTTTCTGCTCCTGGAACCGAACAAAACACATGATCACCAACATCTGGACCGGCGTTTGAAGGTCCAACTCCAAATGTTCTAGGTGTTACAGCAGCTGGAGATGGAATTCCTGCTCAGTGATCAGTTCGGGTCGGCACAGAACACAAAACTATCCAGAACCCCTCATCCAGACTGTCCAAAACGGCTCGGTTCACCCAGACCCCTCAACAGTCCAAAACTGCTCTTCCAGAGTGTTAGAATCTACACATGCAGACAGTTCAGGTCTGCTGGTTCTATGAACCCAAACAGAACCTGAGCAGACTGATCACATGACCATCATGCTGACTTCACTGCTCACCCTGATTGGCCATGACCTCGTTCATCCCGCTGCCTGCGATGGTCTGGATGAAGCTGAAGTAGCTCCTCCTCAGCATCTGCTTCTCCAGCGCCGCCGTCTGGTCGTTCTCCTCAGCGGGTCGGCCCAGAACCTCGAAGATAGCGAGGACCAGCGGCATAAAGATCTGCTGCAGGAAGGGGGACACTTGGCACTGCCGGGAGAGGAAGAGCTGTCAGTGAGGTGCTGCTGGGAGAACTGTAGGGTTCTGGTTCTGAGTGGTACCTTGAACTTAGCTGTGATCTGGCTGATGAGCGGGATGAACTCCTGCAGGTCTTTGGCCTCGCAGTCCTTCAGCATGTGCTCCGAGGCGGCGGGGATGAAGGGCAGCACCTCCTCCTCCAGGCAGATGATCATGCGGTGCAGAAAGGAGCGCACGGCGCTGCGCAGCGCCCCCCGCTGGACGGGGCAGCTCAGTGCAGGCAGGAAGCTCTGCAGACAGTCCCTGTAGACCTCAGTGCAGCCGCACTGCTTCACCGTCTGCTTGTTGCTGAACGCTTTGCTGGTCCGACTGCAGAAACACGAGGAGGAGGAGTTAGGAGCTACAGACGGGTCTGAAGCCCCATGTTAAAAACTGGACTACATCCCATCCCAACAGGAGATCAGAGGAACCATGACAAGCTTCCAGATGTTGGATCTGACCTGGCGAAGCCAACGGCGTGGCTCAGGCAGTCTGCGAGGATGGCCTGATGTTCCTCCACGGTCTCCTGCAGCAGCTTGGCGAGCAGCAGGCGGAAGGCGTCCATCAGCGGCGTCAGCAGACTCTTCATCAAAACCTGCTTCCTCTCCACCGGACACTCGCCGCTCACGATGAGCACGCCTGCCGCCTCGAACATGAAGAGCTGGTCGTCGCTGGTCAGCAGCGCCGGGAAGCCGTTCTCCTGCAGAAGGAGGAGAAGTCAGGATGAGGAGCAGCGGAGAAAATTTCAACATGGTAGAAGGTGGTACTTACAGGAGGCGCGAGCTCCAGAAGGTCCTGAATCCTGGTCAAGATGTCCTCGATGAAGGCAGTCATGTGTTTGCTGGATAAAAACAGATATGTGGTCAGAGCGGAGGCTGCAGATGCAGCTCGGACTGAGAAACGGACCTGAACTCACTGCAGAGTCTTGATGAATCTGGAGAACAGGTAGGCCACTCTGCTCCGGACCTTCGGGCTGTTGTGTCTCAGTCCTCTCTGATCCAGGAACGCCATCTGAAGGCAGAAACTTCCACATTAAAACTGTTCGGTTAATCTGGAATGTTCTCTGGGAGCTGGAACTCACCAGAACATTGGGAATGTGCTGAGGCTCCACGATGAAGAACTTATCGTATCTGACAACCGTTTCAAAGAACTCCAGAGACACAGAAGAGTGCTGGTAGCTGCTGACGCCACAGGAGACAAGCTGAGGATGGACACACAGGAGTCAGTGAGGAATGCCAGGTGGACCTGAACCAGGAAAATCTGGGTCTGAACCAGCTGAGCCAGAGTCTTCTGTTCAACAACCAGTGGGTCTGAATCATATGGTCCTGATGCCCCCAGTTAAGAAGCACATTATCCTAAACATTTGAGGCTGCTTGGAGATCAGCTGCTGGGTCATGTGACTCACCGTCCTCATCATGTCCTGCAGGGCGCTCGTCTTCGCCGTGTCGCCGGAGAAATGAGCGCCGTGAGACGCCGGCAGGGCCTCGCCGAGCATGTAAAGCAGCCGGATGGCCACCTCCACCTCCATGAACGGAGCCGCTTGCCACGTCCTGATGCAAGAAAGAACAGGGTCAGGATCAGAACCAGCAACAGAATCAGCATCATCACCAACAAACTGTTGGGAGCCTGCACTCACTGCATGGTGCTGGTGAAGACTCTGCACACGGCTTCCAGCAGCAGCTCAGGAGAAACCTGCGCCAGGCGGTCCAGCAGCATCTTAAGCTGCTTCCTGTACTCCACGAACATGGCCTCATCTTCACCCTGAAACACACACGGGGTCATCATCAGCAACCCGACGCAGCGAACTCTCTGCAGCTCAGAAACATCAACCCACCTCGTTCTCAAAGTTGTACTCGTCGTCGTAGGTCAGCTTCTTCATCACAGCCAGCATGACAGCCTGCAGCCAGTCAGAGATTTAACATCCATCAGCAGATGCAACCTAGAAGATCTGAAGCTTCTCTGATCTCAACTTACCTCGATGTTTGTCTTCTGCTGCTCCGTCAACTGAGGAAGCTGCAGAGACAGAACAGATCAGAACCTGCTGCAGAAGAAATCGGATCCGCCTCCACTGAAGGACTCACCTGTTTCAGCACGTGCAGGTAGTCGTAGCAGAAGCCCACCATGTTGGTGGAGATGTCGTCGTCTTCATGCACCAGCAGCTGCAGCAGCAGCGGCACTTTAGACTCCACCGCATGAAGTGTCTCCGCTGCCTCCTTCACATTCCCGGATTTCACTAGCTTGGTCCAGCTCAGAACCAGACTCTGACCCATCCCGTTCACCAGCCGGGAAAACTTGGCCAGGAAGTCCACGTCCTCCTCCTGAGGGGATGAGAGGAGATCTTTAGGCCCGAGAGTCTCTGACACCAGTCAACAGTCTGGGTTTCTGAGCAGCTGCTCAGAACCACCTGCTTCAGAACCATTGAGAAATCCCTTATCCTTAGCATTTGATGGAAAAAACATGTTTTCTAGGTTCTAGAGCATTGTGCTAAAGTTGATCCAAAACTTCCAGGGTTAGAAACATCCCATCTAGAACCATCTCATCCTTGAAATTTAATCCAGAACCTCATGGTTTGGATTCGTTTGCTTTAGAAGTATCAGATACAGATGTGATCCAGACCAGCCCTCAGAACATGTCTGGTTCTGGTGTCTTCTGATTCCCAACTCCCAAAATGTTCCTAAAAATAGTGGGAACGATTCGGAATGTTCTAGAGCAGTTCTGGTCCAAAAACTGGAGGTTTTCCGCAGGCTCAGTAAGGAGCCAATCAGGAGCAAAGGATGCTGCCTGTTTCCATGGAAACCAGACAGATCTGCAGCCATGTGAGAGATTACAGAATAAACAATGTTTTGGGTCCTGAAACCTGGACTGTTTGGACCTGTGTTGGTGTGAGGAGGGTTCCCACCTGTTCAACGCTGAAGAACCCGGCCGACTGCAGAACCTGGCACAGAGACTCCACCAGCTTGGTTTTATCCACCGGGTCCATTCCCTTGTTGACTATTTCAAACAGGCAGTCGCAGGCCTCCTCTCTGAGGTCCTCCATGGACATCTGACTCAGCAGCAGGTTCACAAACCTGGAACACAGACACACTGATGATCCAAACCACAGGAACATGGAACAAACCAGAACCTCCCTGAGCGGGCTGGCGCAAGGCCACTGACCGGTCATTGGCGATCAGGTTCAGGTCGATCCAGGACACGTAGGCTCCCACCACCTCCAGACACTGACAGGTGAGCTCCGGGTGGGTCTGCTGGTACGCCGTGAGGATCTGGAACCAGGACTCCACCAGGCTGGGAATGCACTGCTCCCTCATGGAGTCTTTGATTAGAGTGTTCCTGCGGGTTTCCTGCAGAACACGGGTCAGAGTCAGGAACATTAGTAGGTTCTGTGGGGATCAGGAGGTTCCTCACTGGGATTTGGAATACAACTGGGAAGCAGTTTTCCCAGCAGTTACAAATTCTCCTGGTGGTGTTGAGATATTTGAGGAAAGACATGATTGATCTTCCCTTAAAATTCCAACCTTTCCAAACCTCTGATTCTTTCAGGAAAATCCTCTTGATTTGGAAAATATTCCCAAACTTCCAACCTTTCCATGCATGTTCACCTGAGGCGTGTGCACGATGTCTCTGTCCACGACCTCGGCATCGATGGCCATCAGGGTCCTCAGATAGATGTCGACACCGTGTGGATTCAGACCCACCAGGTTCAGGATGTCGAAGAAGAACTTGGGCCACAAAGTGAGGTACTCCATAACAAAGGTGAGGGCAAACACCTGAGCCGCCTTGTTCCTGATGAAGGCCTTCTCCGGGTGAGCATTCATCAGCTGCAGAAAATGTGGAGAACATGTTCAGGAAAAACATCTGACTCCTCAAAGCTCAGAATGTTCCTGAAGCTGCTGAAGAGCTTCCTTTGGAGAACCTGATTAGAACTTATGAAGGAATCAGTACCTGAGTCTGCAGCCACTTCATCAACGTCTCTCTGATGAGCTGCTGCTGAGGAGCACTCAGACCTGCATGTCTGCAACAAGAACAGCAACAACCCAAGTGAGAAGATCTCCAACAGTCTGCACACAGAAACCACTGAGGAACCTGTGCTGCCCTCACCTAAACTTGATCTGATGTTCAAGAACTTGGAAGCAGAAGAACTTGACATGGTCATCACTGCAGAACAGAGAAGTACCATGAGCAGGTGAGAAGAGGGCGGAACAGGAAGTTCCAGTCAGGAGGAGACACTCACCTGTAGATACCTTTAGCCAGCGCGTCGGCACAAACCTCCCAGGCGTCCTGAGACTCCTTCAGCTGCTCAAAGTAAGCCAGAGCCTGCAGAGACAATAACAAGCTTTACCCTGCAGGCAGAACAGCGCCCCCTGTCTGTACTGACAGAAAACAGTCTGCTGAGGAGTCTCACCCTCTGCCTGTAGGGGGCGTCAGCGTTGGGGTTGAGGCCCAGCAACGCCTGCTCGTCCATGACTGCAGAGACAGACTGGCAGGCCATGTAGGGGTTAATTTTCTTCACAGTCGGGTCGGTTCCTTGGTTCTGCTCTGGGACATCTACAGGAGGAGAATCTGGAGTTAGACATCTGGATGTCTGTCCCAACATAATCATGTCAGAACCATTTACATTCAATCAGAACCCGTTTCTGAGCTGCCATGAAGGAAAATGGACCCGAACCACAACCAGCTGAATTTTCTTTCAGACACAGGACCAGAACCGAACAACTCGCTACTGTTGATCCACTTTAAGGATCAAGACATACCAGAAGACCATTGTAACAATCAGAGATGAACTTCTCAGGCTCTTCCTGACAGATACCGGTTCTGGATTTGTTTCCATTCTAAGAATTAGAACCTAAATATGGACCTTACTATCGCATCATTCATTTATAGCCTGAAAATGGAGGCAGTTCTAGGTTTAGATGAGAAAATCGGACTTTTCAGTAAACAATCTCCCGATAACTGACCAGAACTAATTAAAGGACAATTGGCCCATTCTGGTTTCTGGCAGAATCATGAATTCAAAGTCACTATTCTCATTATACAGGTCCTTCTCAAAATATTAGCATATTGTGATAAAGTTCATTATTTTCCATAATGTCATGATGAAAATTTTATATTCATATATTTTAGATTCATTGCACACTAACTGAAATATTTCAGGTCTTTTATTGTCTTAATACGGATGATTTTGGCATACAGCTCATGAAAACCCAAAATTCCTATCTCACAAAATTAGCATATTTCATCCGACCAATAAAAGAAAAGTGTTTTTAATACAAAAAACGTCAACCTTCAAATAATCATGTACAGTTATGCACTCAATACTTGGTCGGGAATCCTTTGGCAGAAATGACTGCTTCAATGCGGCGTGGCATGGAGGCAATCAGCCTGTGGCACTGCTGAGGTCTTATGGAGGCCCAGGATGCTTCGATAGCGGCCTTTAGCTCATCCAGAGTGTTGGGTCTTGAGTCTCTCAACGTTCTCTTCACAATATCCCACAGATTCTCTATGGAGTTCAGGTCAGGAGAGTTGGCAGGCCAATTGAGCACAGTGATACCATGGTCAGTAAACCATTTACCAGTGGTTTTGGCACTGTGAGCAGGTGCCAGGTCGTGCTGAAAAATGAAATCTTCATCTCCATAAAGCTTTTCAGCAGATGGAAGCATGAAGTGCTCCAAAATCTCCTGATAGCTAGCTGCATTGACCCTGCCCTTGATAAAACACAGTGGACCAACACCAGCAGCTGACACGGCACCCCAGACCATCACTGACTGTGGGTACGTGACACTGGACTTCTGGCATTTTGGCATTTCCTTCTCCCCAGTCTTCCTCCAGACTCTGGCACCTTGATTTCCGAATGACATGCAGAATTTGCTGTCATCCGAAAAAAGTACTTTGGACCACTGAGCAACAGTCCAGTGCTGCTTCTCTGTAGCCCAGGTCTGGGGAATGCGGCACCTGTAGCCCATTTCCTGCACACGCCTGTGCACGGTGGCTCTGGATGTTTCTACTCCAGACTCAGTCCACTGCTTCCGCAGGTCCCCCAAGGTCTGGAATCGGCCCTTCTCCACAATCTTCCTCAGGGTCCGGTCACCTCTTCTCGTTGTGCAGCGTTTTCTGCCACACTTTTTCCTTCCCACAGACTTCCCACTGAGGTGCCTTGATACAGCACTCTGGGAACAGCCTATTTGTTCAGAAATGTCTTTCTGTGTCTTACCCTCTTGCTTGAGGGTGTCAATAGTGGCCTTCTGGACAGCAGTCAGGTCGGCAGTCTTACCCATGATTGGGGTTTTGAGTGATGAACCAGGCTGGGAGTTTTAAAGGCCTCAGGAATCTTTTGCAGGTGTTTAGAGTTAACTCGTTGATTCAGATGATTAGGTTCATAGCTCGTTTAGAGACCCTTTTAATGATATGCTAATTTTGTGAGATAGGAATTTTGGGTTTTCATGAGCTGTATGCCAAAATCATCCGTATTAAGACAATAAAAGACCTGAAATATTTCAGTTAGTGTGCAATGAATCTAAAATATATGAATGTTACATTTTCATCATGACATTATGGAAAATAATGAACTTTATCACAATATGCTAATATTTTGAGAAGGACCTGTATAAGAATATTACCCAGACTTTTTTCCTCCTCATCTGTACTCAACTTTTGTAACTCACTCATGTCTTTCTTTAATGAAAGAAATCCTGAAAATTCACCATCATCTTAGTTTACAACCAACTTCCAAATGTTCCCTCTGAACTCTCTCCTCCTGCTTATTTCTTTTCTTTCTTTCATCTCCCTTCCATCCCAGAAATCTCAGATATCATCCAGAAGCTTAAACCATCCACCTGTCAGTTAAACCCTCTCCCCTCAGTGCTAGTTAAAGCCTGTCTTCCTTCATTGGTTTCTATCATTTCTACTATTATAAATTCCTCTCTTTCCACTGGAACTGTTCCTGCTTCATTCAAAACTGCAGTGATCAGTCCTATTCTGAAAAAACCTGCTGCAGATCCCACTAACTTCAATAATCTTTGACCAATTTCTAATATACCCTTCATCTCCAAAATTCTCATACTTATCTCATAATAACCTGTATGAACAGGTTACAGAAGCTCAAGATCATCTGGTAAAATCTGACAAAAAGAAAAACTATTTCAGGTCATTGTAAACCCGACAGAATTACTGATAAAGTTCAGTTTTCCTCTGGTTCTGAAAGTGACTGAAGTCAAGCAGCTTATTGGATACTGAGTGAAAGAGCCACAATCCAGATTAAACGACAGGATTTATCTGGATTTCTCATCATCTATTCATTTTTACAATAACTTGGTTGATGTTTTCTCGTGATACTGAGATGTTGGGAGAAAATGCTTCATTTAGGAGCTCAGATGCTGATTCTACCGGGAAAATGAAATGATTTAGTGGTTCTGGTCTTCTGTTCAGTGCTGAAGTATCAGAACATCTTCCACCAACTTGAAGAGGTTGAAGCTGAGTTTTTACAGCAGCATTTTGGAGCAAAGGAACCAAACTTTTGCAGCTCAGACCTGAATGCATCCATGGAGACTTTCTACCAGACAACCTGAACCAGAGGTTGGTTTGCTGCACCTGCAAAAGACCCAGGAGATCCTGCTGCTGTTGCTGGTAACTCTCTTACACCTGGAGGAAGATGGTGGCGGTCCATGATGCAGCAGCTCATTTCGATCTTGTTACTTATTTTTTTTAAAGAAGTTTTTTTTAAACGAGTGAAACACGTTTGGGTCTCCAGCCTCTTGGATTTTGTTCATCTGTTCCTAGGATATTAAGAAGCTGCTGCTAACAGCAACAGACGGACCTTTTCCAGCTCAGACAGGATTGTTCTGGATGCAACCGTTACGGCTCAGCTTCTATGTTTGAACCGTTTTGATTCAACTACAATTAAAAGGTTTAAACTGGGAGAAATGATGCACTGATTTCAGAACCAGAATCGTCCTGCCAGCTCAGAAACAAAGCAGAGAACATCTTCATCATTAGAGAAGCAGCTGGTCTCAGCTTCTTCCTGCATGGGGTTGTCCATCACTCTGGGGAGAACCGAGGTTCTGTCGCTCTGCTAGTTTACTGAAGCAGACAGGTACAGAACGGCTCAGGTGTGCCGGGTAGTTAGTGACATGATATTAAACAGCATGGGTAATGACTAACAGGCTGGTTTAGCTAGGACAGTGGGTAGTTACTGGCTGGTTATTAAACATGTATACTTAGTAAAAAATAATCACTTTTAGTAATGAAAGGTTAATGATTAGTTATTATGCAATTTAACCATATGGGTAATTAGTCACAGGTTAATAAGTGGTTAGCCAACAGTTAGCTGCTGTTGGTAGTTAAAAAGTAGTGTCCGGTCAGCGGCCTCTGGTACTTTGGCTACCCCGGTCTCTGGGGACTCTAGGCGGGCTTTTGCGCAGATCCTGACCGCTGGGTCTGGTCGGGTCAGGCTGATTGGTGCAATAGACATGATCAGATGTTTCTGATAGTCGATGTTCGGTTCGGATCGTGTTCCTGGATCACAGAGAGAACATACGGGTCGCTTTGACAGGAATCTGATGCAACACGGTGCCAACACCTGCAGCCTGATGTTTACCGGCCTGACCGTCAGCAAACACCGACTCCCTGTGAGAAAACACTGGCCTCCATGCTCATTGGGGAACCAGACAACTGGGTCTGGGTCCCTCTCTGGATAAACCCACCATCAGCCTGTGAGGCCTCAGAATCGCCCCTGAAAGCTAAAACTTCTGCCCGAACACAGTGAGCCGACTGCGGCTAGCTACAGCTGAAGGAACCAAAGACGGTCAGATGGGCTCAAACCAGCCAAGGGTCCCTGCAGGACCAGTACTAACCTTTAAAAATATTAACTTTTCAAATGTTATTTAGTTCTGTGCGTCTCGGCCCGGTTCGGCTAGCTGCTGTCGGTCACTAACCTCCCGCAAAGCGACCACTCTCCCCTCCAACCGTTACATTTCTCCCCGGATATAACCGATCAGCTCACCGTACTGAGAGCTGTCTCCTCTGCGTTTCTCTGCCCCGTCAGTTCATCACAGAACCGCCGGGAACCCTCCAGAAACCGTCCGCATGTCGTCGGGAATCACACGGCACAGCCAGCATGTCCGCCGCGGGTTTATATCCGGGTCAGGAGCACCGAAAGGGTCATTTACACGGTGGCCAGTAGAGGGCGCACAGAATATAGAGAGAGCGGAGATGAGAGGTTGAGGCTGAGACATATTTATAAAATAAAATAAATTCCTTATTGTTATTATTTGTTCTCTCCTTATTTATATACAGATATATGCATATTTACAGATAAATATGTATATATAATGTGCATGTAGTCTAAGAATACAAACTGTTCACGTGTCAGTGGTGCAGCCAATGACAACTAACATCTGTCCATATAACGCATCATTTTTTTATTCAGCCAATCACAGTGTGAGACGTAGTTTGTATCCGGGTGATTTCAGTTTCTCCGTTCACTTGACATGCGCAGTCTCCGCCTTGCTGCCTCCTCTTTCACTGTGGCGGTGAGCGACAGACACCATGAAGGCGTCCGGAACAGTAAGAATGTCTTTCATTTATCTGTTTTAACGCTTTATACACGATTGAGAACGGCCCATATCACAGCCTAAGGTATTTGTAGCTCGGTTCTTGTGAGAATTTGGGCAAAAAGGCAACTTTAGAAGGAGAATATAAACGATTTTCGCGTTGCTGTCTTTCCAACATGGCGGCCGCGGCACCATGTGGACGGAGAGCAGGCTAGAGACAAACATACGTTTTAAGGTTTAAAGTTTAAAATAAAGAATAATGTTTAGTTTAGGAACGGGCTCTGGTCCAGAGACAAACTAGAGTTTTCTAGGTGTATAATTAGAGCAGAACCCACCCTTCATGACCCGGTTAATCCGGTTCTGTTCTCATTTTCCAGATCATGGTTTATAGATAATTTTGGTCCTTCGGAGTTCTGCTCTTGCTTTAAAACGAACTAATCTGTTCTGTAAGTGAAGCACAGCCGAGCATCCAGCCTGAGACGTGTTCTCCCCCTGCAGCAGCAGAAGTCCGTTTAAAACGCTCCAGTTTTAAGGTTTGGTTCTGGATCCGAGAGATGCAGAACCACCTGAGAGGAAAATAATACCAGCAGCTCCTCATGGTGAAGTCACTGGTATGTTCTGGTCCAGTTTGGCTCAAATTACTCAAGACAAGGCTTTTTAGCAGCTAATAGGACAAAAATAAATCCAGTATGTGCGTTAAAATATGAAATTCTGGGTGAATTCCCTCAGTCTACATAAAAAGCTGAGAAAAGATAAAAATATTTAAAACAGTTTTAAGATATTTCCATGAAAGCTTCATCATTATGGCTTTGATTAGTTGCAGACATTTTGTTCAGCCCAAAGGTCACAATAATTACTATAAAATATATTTTACCCCTAAAAGCAGCAACAGATTAAATAATTGGTTGATTAAAATTTTCTACTTAAGATAAATTAGACGATGTTTTGTTGGTTCTAAACTTCATCAGCCGGTTCTGGTTGTGTCATCAGGAACGAATATAATGGATAATAGACGTTCCTCTAACTGCTTCCTGTAGTTGTAAGTAAAAGTTCTTCTTAAGAAGATGATGCAGATGTTGGTTCCATGAAACCCAGAAGAATCCGGTTATTTATGGCAGGAATAATCAACTGGGGTTAAATCACTGCAGACGTTTTATTGACTGCAGGAAATTTATCGAGTGTTTTCCTTTCTAAACTTCACTTAAAACAGCCACAGAAATGTTTCTAACAGGTTTAAATGTTATTTTAATGTCCAAATTGGTGAGAAGTTCTGTTTAATGTTGTACTTTGGACCTCAGCAGAAGTTCTCTAGGTGTTTCTCCTGATATGTGAATGTGGCTCTGATCCAAGCATCTGATTGATCTGTACGTTCCTGCACCCTAACCCAAAGGTCCCGCCTTGCATCCGTGGCGAGACTATGTCTGGTGTGCAAACAGAACCAGAACCTTGTCGCCTTTCTCTGACTCTCGTGTCTTTGAAAGTGAATTCTTGGTCCGACACTTGTATGTTTATTAAACCTGTCCAAGATGTGATGTTCTGACTGTGTTCTGGTTCGCCCTGCAGCTTCGGGAGTATAAAGTAATCGGGCGTCTGCTGCCCTCGGCCAAGAACCCGGCCCCCCCTCTGTACCGCATGAGGATCTTCGCCCCGAACCACGTAGTGGCGAAGTCCCGGTTCTGGTACTTCGTGTCTCAGCTGAGAAAGATGAAGAAAGCTTCTGGAGAGATCGTCTACTGTGGCCTGGTGAGTGGACCGGGTCAGAACACAGAATTTAAACTGGAAATATGTATGTTATCTCAAGTCTGCTTCTGATGTTGGTCAGAACAAGAATTGTTAAATGCTCTGACCCTAAAGTTTTTGTGTGATGCTGTAAGTGGGTCAGAACTTACAGAGCAGAAGTGTCTCAGGCAGTTTGGTTTAGGTTTACACTCTGACTGGTCCAGAACCAGCTGATTATTACCAGGTTGTTCATCAGAACCTTCAACCAGAAACTTGGAAGGATTGCATCAGAAATCAGGTTCTGACATGAGAAACGGTCTCAGATGATCCAGATGTGGTCCTGAATGTTTGAAAACAAAGCAAAGGTTCTGATCGAGGTATTATTAATCGATCAACCTTTATTTATAAAGCAGTTTTCATACAGTCAGGTGTGACCCATAGTGCTCTGAACCAGTAGAATAAAGTTATCACAGTAGTTGGATTAAAGCTTCCGTCCGGTTCTGTCTGGGTTTAAGGCCCAGCACGTTTGGGCCAAATGGTTTAATCATAATCTGAAACTTTTTTCCTAAACATCAGAATATTCTTTCAGCCGCTGCCTGTAGGGGGCGCCACTCATCAGGACCTGCCTCATCATTTAGCAGATTAAATTATTGGACCTCAGAACCGTTCTTTTTGACAGTTTGGGTCTGAAGGCTGCTCAGAAACACAAACGGTAGTTCTGGTACCGTCTGTTTGTCTTGATCTAGCTATAAAATATCCCCCTTGTTGCTCCCTGTATGTTCTGATTGGTCCTGACCCGTTCTGATTGACTCGTTCTGTGTGTGTTCAGGTCCACGAGAAGACTCCTCTGAAGGTAAAGAACTTTGGGATCTGGCTGCGTTACGACTCTCGCAGCGGGACCCACAACATGTACAGAGAGTACAGAGACCTGAGCACGTCTGGAGCCGTCACTCAGTGCTGTGAGGACACACACACACACACACTCACACACACTCACACACACACACACACTCACACACACTCACACACACACACACACTCACACACACACACACTCACACACACACACACACACACACACACACACACACACTCACACACACACACACACACACTCACACACACTCACACACACACACTCACACACACACACACACTCACACACACACACTCACACACACACTCACACACACTCACACTCACACACACTCACACACACACACTCACACACACTCACACACACACACACACACACTCACACACACTCACACACACACACTCACACACACTCACACACACACTCACACACACTCACACTCACACACACACACTCACACACACACACTCACACACACTCACACACACTCACACACACTCACACTCACACACACACACACACACACACACACACACTCACACACACTCACACACACACACACACACACACTCACACACACTCACACACACACACACTCACACACACTCACACACACACACACTCACACACTCACACACACTCACACACACACACACACACACTCACACACACACACACACTCTCACACACTCACACACACTCACACACACACACACACACACTCACACACACACACACACACACACACACACACACTCACACACACACACACACACACACTCACACACACACACACTCACACACACTCACACACTCACACACACTCACACACACACACACTCTCACACACACACACTCACACACACTCACACACACACACACACACTCACACACACACTCACACACACACACACTCACACACACACTCACACACACTCACACACACACACTCACACACACACACACTCACACACACTCACACACACACACACACACACACTCACACACACACACACTCACACACACTCACACACACACTCACACACACACACACTCACACACACACTCACACACACACTCACACACTCTCACACACTCACACACACTCACACACTCACACACACTCACACACACTCACACACACACACACACAACTCTGGGTCAGTCCTGCTCACATTTCACTCTGCAACTGAACCCGGTAATATTCTTATAGTTTATGGTGATCTGTGGTCAGCAAAGGTTAAACTCTCCCCTATAATTTAGTCCAGGTTACATTATGTGGAAACTTCTGAAAGTGACCTATTGGTCCTCCTGCTGATCCCAGGAGATCCAACTGGTCCTCCTGCTGATCCCAGGAGATCCAACTGGTCCTCCTGCTGATCCCAGGAGATCCAACTGGTCCTCCTGCTGATCCCAGGAGATCCAACTGGTCCTCCTGCTGATCCCAGGAGATCCAACTGGTCCTCCTGCTGATCCCAGGAGATCCAACTGGTCCTCCTGCTGATCCCAGGAGATC
Source organism: Girardinichthys multiradiatus (assembly GCF_021462225.1). Lineage (NCBI taxonomy): Eukaryota > Metazoa > Chordata > Actinopteri > Cyprinodontiformes > Goodeidae > Girardinichthys > Girardinichthys multiradiatus. The sequence continues at coordinate 29,861,115 of NC_061809.1, forward strand.
CAACTGGTCCTCCTGCTGATCTTCCGGAGTCTGAGACCCAGACTTGACTACAGAAGCCTGGGTAGATCCGACCGTCATTATTCCTGTAGGTATGGATTTATACATGGTAGGCACCCCTTTTGGTACCAGAACCAGACTGAAATGACTTGCAGATGAGCCTCCTCCATAGAGGGAAAGTGCTTAAAAACAAACATGATTCAAGGTGACCTGAAACTTTATTAAGCAGCCGACATTAACATCCACACTCAGATCACGCTGATGACATCATCACCATCCGACACGTTACTCTGCTCTTAGCTGGTGAGACGTCTCCATGAGTGTCTGCTGCAGATTCAGAGAACCTGGTCCAATAGGATGGAGATGTTCTGACAGCTCTCCTCCTGGTTGACCCAGTTGTTTCCAGCTCCTTGATGCAGAACCGTTTCCTTTGTAAACGGGTCATTCCTCTGATGTCTGCAGGGCCCAGGTCCTGAATGTTTCCTGTTGCCACAAACCTGTTGTAAATGATTCAGTGCAATATTCTGCAGAACTTTACAGGAAGCTGGGTAGATGTTACTTTGGACTTGGTAAAATATCTGAAACATGCAGGGCTGTGAGGCCTACTAGGCTTTCAGACCGGTTCTGATTAAAACTTTTCCAGGATGAGGTCATTTTTTTCTAGATGGTTCCAATGTGACTCAGCAGAATTATTGAGACCCGTCAGTCCAGTCCCCCTTCGCTTGGATTCCCACATCCTGGGTGTTTCAGATTTGATGGGACCCGGTAGGAACATTTCTGGAAAGCGGGTTTTCAGAGATCACATGACCTAAGAGCACCATCTGTTAAACCCGTCCAGAACTCCGTTTGGATCTCAGTTCTGAAAATCTGACTCCTTTCTGCAGCTATTCTTCTTTATCCTCTAGTAGTTCCCTTTTAGACTGGTATTCTAACACCACGGACTGATCAGAACCAACTTTCAGTTCTGATCCGATCTGTGTATTCTGGTAATATTTTTAGGATTATTGGCTCAGAGGATTGTTCTCCCAGTTTGTCCTGAAATGACTCGACCATCCCATCGCTGACCAAACATCTTGACTTGTTCTGACTAAAACCTGACAGAGGCATTTGGTTCTGAGCTTGTTTGGTTCCTGGTAGGATTTGAGGCTCCTAACTGGACCTTAAGGCTCTTTCTGACTCTGAGCTTGTTCTCCTGTGTTTCCAGATCGGGATATGGGAGCTCGCCACCGTGCGCGCGCCCACTCCATCCAGATCATGAAGGTCCAGGTCATCGCTGCCAACAAGTGCCGCCGGCCCGCCATCAAGCAGTTCCATGTGAGTGTGCACGTCTTCAACCCAAGCGGGTCTCTCTCCGGGCTGCCGACTCATCGGGCAGCTCCGGATCAAAATCCCGCAAAAGAAATGGCCAGATTCCTCTTCCAGGTTTCCAGCTGCTATCTGGAATCCAGGCGGTTCTGAATCTGGGAACAGAACTTTTTTTAGCACCTTAATCACGTGTCTCGGTTGCCTTCTAATCAAACTGTTCCTTGTCTGCTTCCAGGACTCCAAGATCAGGTTCCCACTGCCCCACCGGGTCCTCCGCCGGCAGCACAAACCGCGCTTCACCACCAAGAGACCAAACACCTTCTTCTGAGGAGAATCTGTGTTTCTGTGCAGAAATCAATAAAAAGAAACCTGGAAAAACTGTTTGTAAAAAAGTTTTTACTGTAAATCCTGAGAAATCTGTGGTTCTGGTGAAAGAACTCTGAAGTACTGACCCTTACTGTACTGTACAGCTCGATAGATCCACTGAGTGTTGGACCAGAACAAATAAAGTCAGTAAAGCTTCTGTTCTCAGATAAACTGAGGCTGAAAAAACATCTGAGCTTCAAAGAAATAAATCAAAAAATAATAAAACCAGAAAAACTTAAATTCAGGCTGGAAATTAAACCCAAACCCTGGTTTAGAACATAGAACTAATGGACCAGTTAAAAGAGACTTGATTCTGGTCTCCACCAGAAGACGCTGGACCCGAAATGGACCCTGCAAGCTTGAATTGTCCATGGGTTTTGGACTGGTTCCGACAGTCGATCGCTGAGGTCTGCTCTTACGTTTTTATCAACAGATTTTGGACCTGAAGTGAAGGAGCCGGTCGGTTTTTCTTGGGGTGGTGCTGCATCCTCTGGTCGGACCACATCTAAGCCCAGGTTCTGAATGATTGGTTCTTCAGATGAAAGTGGGCAAAATGTAACCCTTAAACAAGTTGAAAAAATTCCCAGATTAATGATCTTTCCCAGTCTTGAATTTATTCCCAACCTCAGCTGGATTCTCCATCATTCCGACCAGGATTGGACCTGGTGGTTCATTCTGAGTGGGCCGCTCCCGTGACATCTGAATCCTGAAGAAGGGTCTACTTTAAATCCTAGAACTATCTAATGTCCAGGATCTGACCCAAGTTCGTCAGAACCACCGAGACCAGGGCCGGTAGGAGCTTCTTGTTTGGGTCAGAAATATTTAAACAGCCGAGTCCGCTTAGTGACGACATGTTCACCAAATATTTCATGTTTTTACTGAAAGGTTCTGTTTTATGGAGGGTTTTAAATCTGTCCATGTTCTGAGCAGCTGGTCCGATCTGGATCATTGTAAAAACCAGTTCTGAAGCAGGTCTGTTGGAGAGCTGCTCCTAAAATCTCTAAAACCAGTTAAAGACCTAAAGCCCAACTGGAAAGCACAAACGGAACCAGCCACAGCGCATTTATGACGTCATTTCAGATGTAATCAAGCTTCTGTGCCGTAACTTATTAAATGGTTTTTATATCACTAACATTAAAACAACCTGCCGACGATGACCTCATAAATCAGTAATGGTTACCATGGATACCAAGCACCAGTTTGTCCTCACTTATGGTTGTTAGAACCAGTCTGAAGTTATTTCTACAGGTCGTTTCCATGATTCAGATGATGAAGGGTACTATTGTGTTGAATAAACTAGATGCACAGACCCAAACTGGATTAAACAATCCATCCTTCTTTTTCTGCTGGTTCTGGTTCTGTTTTAGACCTGCTGCTGTTCATCTGAGCTGCTGAAGAACTGACAGCATGTCAGAGATGACCTCTGACCCTGATGGAAGTCAGGCGGCTGCTGTTGCATCATCTCTCCATGTGGTGGCGCTGATCTCCAAGACATGAAGGTAGAGCAGCTGATGGAGCTCAGACGTTATGATGAGTTTCTGTAAACTGAATTACATTTAATTCCTTATCAGAGGAACATCTACAAAGATCTCCCTGATGGTCCATCAGATCCATGTCTGGGCGGTTCTGTTCTCTGTGGTGTGTCAGGAATCCTGAAGCTGAGGAACCAGCTGATGATCTGCTGGTTCTGCTGCAGCGACCATAATGATGAGTCATTGTTCTTGGACTCCCTGGGGGCGCTCTGGTGTTTGATGGTTTTAGAAACTGGAGAACCATCTGGGTTTGGTGGGAGTTGACTGGGAATGTGGGATGTAGCAGGACCGCAAAATCCTCCCAAAAAGACACCGCTGCAGATTGTTGGGCTTCTGCATTAAAACTGGTTTTAATGGTCTAGTTCTGTTAGAACCTGAGAGGTGGATGGTTCCGTTACCTGTGAACTGCTCTCACATAAAACAGGTTAGACCTGCTTATTGACCCTGACCACACAGGCAGAACTGGGCCCAGAACACAATCACAGGTGAGCTCTCTGGTAAACTGGATCTGTTCCGCTGGCCAGAAATGTTCTGGTGTCGTTGGATTTTCCAGAACTTTATCTGAGTGTTATGAGATTGTGTCATTTGTCTGTATATTATTATTTGTTTCATATAAAAATAAACACAGACTAAAAAACATTTAATTAAAAAGGATTAAAAACATGAGAATCTAGAATTATATTGATTATTAACCAAGAATATTTATTAATTGCTGATTAAATGAAATGAACAACACTAATCAACCTACAGTGTCTTGCAAAAGTATTCCACCCCTTGCCATTTTTCATGTTTTGTTGCCTCACAACCCGAGTTGAAACGGATTGTTTGGGACTCATTTACAGAACATTCCTCCAACTCTGAAGATGTATTTTTTTTTTTTTATTTACTGTGAAGAACAAACAGGACAAAATAACAGAAAACTCCAGCATGCATAAATGTTCACCCCCCTAAAGTCAGTACTTTCATTGGCGACACCAGAACATTTTAGGGGTTTCATAGCAAAGGGGGTGAATACATTTATACATTTTATTTTTATTTTTTAATTTATATTTTCCTTGTTTCACTTTACCAACTTAGACCATTTAGTGCAGATCCATCACATAAAATAAGATTAAAACATTTAAATTACAGGTTGAAACATGACAATAAAAAGCCAAGGGGCTGAATACTTTTGCAAGGCGCTGTACAACTACTAACTAAAGGGAAATTTAAACCAAGAACCTTTAGACAGCACTAGTTAACCTGGTTAAGAACCAGTCAGGAGTTTTATGGCCTGGTTCTAAGTTCTGGTACCTAATCTAAGAGGGGAGGGAAAAGGGAATATGAACTCATTTGGATCTGTCACCTTTAGCAACACCAGAATCACTACAGCAGAACTGAAAAGGAGTGCCTTGCTTAGGTCCGACACAGTTGTTGGTTCAAGTCTTAGACAACTGGCATGGATCTCTATGAATGTGCGGTTCCTACGCTACCATCGCTCATCTTACTCGAGGGTCCGGATCATTGGACCAACGGGTGGTTTTCTCAGCTAGAAGGTTCCTCTGAGACTGGCAGGTGGTACTGGTCTCTCCTGCCACTAGGTGGTTTCCCATTCTAGATCACAACAGAATAGACCATCAAGCTGAACTAGAAACTGTGAGAAAACAACCTGAGTAAAAGAACAAAGCAGCTCATACAGTCTTCATGCTTTAGAGAAGATAGGAGTTTACTTTGACTAGACAGGATACTTAACCTGGGTGTAAGCCTTCCTCCAAAGCGTGTGAGTGGTCCAAGCTCAGCTGAATTAAACTGTGGAGCGATCCCTTGTCTGTGGTTCTGTGGCTTTATTTGGATCAGAAGTGTTTTTCGTTTTTTTTAAAAAGAAAAGTAGGACCATCCAAACAGAATCCTCACTCAAATCCATATTTCTATGGATAATCGATACAAGTTCTGAGGTTCAGTGAATCAGTGCTCACACTGAGCTGCTTGTTGAGCTGCAGGACTTTTCAACCCGCGGCTTTTCTCTGACCACAGTCTGGTCTCGGTCTCTGCCAGGTTTACTGTTCTGTGGTTCCTTAGAAGCAGCTGCAGGACTTCAGGATGCTCCATGGATCCTCAGACCACCAAAAACCCATCATGGGTCCTAAATGGGCAAGCCTCAGACCACAGAACCCACAGGACAGAGAGGATGAGAGAGATAGGGACTCAGGAGGAGGTGGAGGAGATGAAGGGATGGAGAGATGGTGACAGAATGATAAGGATAGAGAAATGAGGAGGGAAGATGAAGACAGTTGAATCACGATTTACAGCAAAATGGCAGAAAAGTTGAAAAACAGACATTAACAGTTTTATTGAACTCAATTTCTTTCTTAGTCTGACCTGCTTGTTAAAGATCATTTCTGATTTAAACATCTTCAAGGGAATAGACTGAGGGATAGAGATGCTCTAGTTGTTGTTTGGTAGGAACATCTCTCTGTTCTTCATGTTGTTTGAGCTGCTTGGATGGAGCTCAGATCTGCAGGGTTGTCTGAGCACAAAGAATAATCAGTAGTTTTCCCAGGCAGGTTGTTATTCATAGTGATCCATGTAGATGGGACAGGAAGCCTCTGTCTGCATTATATAGGTCTTCTGTACAGTGCTGGAGGAAAAGCACAGCAGTCTATCAGGTGTGTGCTGTTAAAAACATTCAGTGTCAGACTCTTTTTAACGTGAAGATGATGATGTGGCTGATAAAACAGAGAAGCTGTAGCAATAAAACAATATTAACGGCATGTTCAGAATGATCACTTAATGCGTGTTTAATGTAAGCCTTTCTGTCGACCCCTGCAGCCCAGAACATCTAAGAACCAGATGTGAGCTGTTCAGGCAGGAAGGTGACCCGTTATCTGATGATCTGCAGACATATTCTGAAGGTTCTGCATTGACACTCTGTGGCTAAAACCTGGTAGTGCAGCTGAATTAGAGGAGGTGGAGTTATTACTGACATTAAAAGGACCAGTTCAGAATCAAAACCTCCAAGCCCGGCCCAGCCGCTACACTTTAGATCTGATGAACCCACTGGAGAGGAATTACATCCATAGAGAATTGTGGTGGTGTACTGGGGGGATTGGGAGCCAAATGGGGCCCCTGAGCAGGCCTGACTCCTGCTGAACTGTTCACTGTGGTCCTGAAAACAAGAGAAAGTGAACTCATGTTGGGTGGAGTTCACTTTCATGAAGACTCCCGTGAGTCACAGCAGAGTTATATAAAAACGATCCGTTTGAAGAAACTCCAGCTTCGTCCGGATTCTGCCCCCAGAACCGTCCAACATGACCTCGATGATAACTGGATCCACAAATCTGATTCTGATGAAACCAGCTGTCAGCAGCCATCAATGAGGCTGCGAGCCAGCACAGAAGAGACTTTGTTCTCCAAGAGCAGAACAGGAGGAACAGGAACATCTCCGGGAACAGCGGGATTAGGTCCTGCTGTCAGAGTCCACGAGGTAAAAGATGAACAAACACCAGAACAAAACTCCAACTGGGACCAGAATCAAACCACAGAACAAACTGGAATGTTTCAAACAGACACAGTGTGGTGACCAAGGTGAGCCGAGGGGCGGAGCTTCACTTCAGGTAAATCATCAGTATTAAAACATCAGGCAGAAGACCCACTACTACTGGATCCTTACATGATGTCTGGTGATCCAGTTGGTAGAGGAAACCTGTCTGGTCCTGCTAAACCACTGATTCAAGGTCCAGTTCTCCCAGTTTATGTTGCAGTGAAGCTTCTTCTGTTTGGTTGGTGGTCTGCAGACCTTCCTGTCGGCCCTCAGACTCCAGCTGCTTGTTGTTGGAAGGAGTTAATCAGCGGCAGGATGTTGCTTTAAATTTGTAAGTGTCAACAGAACCTGAAGTGCAGCTCGTTAATCCAGTCAGCCAGCACCGGACTCCTGTTTGTTCACCTAATTGGACCAAATTATTCAATTAGAGCGTTTTGGAAGAGATGTATTGGAGCTTAATGTTTGGGGGACACCTTCTCTGAAGAGCTGCTATGTGGCGTACTGAGAAACCCAGACACAAACAGAACCTGGATGTGGGTCAGGTCAGGATGTAACACAAACTAAACCTGGATGTGGTTCTGGGCTTCAAATAATACTTTCAATAACAGACCACCATGTTGGTTTTTACCTACTTTTGACCTGCAAAACCAGTACAGAACTCCCCTCCTCTGGTACCTGATCAGAACCGGTTCAGGTTCCAGACGACTGTTCGACCGACATTTTAGTCCATCTGAATAAAAACAGGACATCAAATCAAACCCCTAAAAGTGTCTGAGTGTCTCCAAAGGATGTGGCTCCTTATGGCTAGAGCCTTTGATAGCTGGGGCCCCTGGTGTTTTGAGCCTCTAAAACCTGGGGCCCCCAAAGTGATGGCACCTGATTTTTGGACCCTCTGATAGTTAGAGCTCCTGAATTTCTGGACGCACCCTCTTAGATGGTTTTAGCCTCTGATTTCTATGGCCTGACATTTGCGAACCCTGAGGGATGGGGCCCCTGATTTTTGGGGGGTCTGACAACTGAGGCCCCTGATGGTTTGGGGCCCTGTTTTTATTTTTTTTTAAACCTGCAGGATCTGATGGCTCCTCGTTGTGAAACAAACGGTCTCTCAACTGTAAATCGTGGTTGCAGGTTGGTGTTCTGACTCATGTTGGTCAGAACCCGAGGTCCTAATGAACACTGTGTTGCAGCGCCACCTTCAGGCTGCGTCCTGCTGCTCCAAGCAGCAGATTGTTTCCTGCAGACGTGAGTCAGAGATCCAGTCAGAGTCTCAGAACTTCACTTTCTCTGCTCACAATCAAAACAAGGAAGAGGAGCTTTCGGCGCCAAGCTCCACAGCCTTACAGAGAAACCGGAGCGAGATGAACCACACCCAGAATCCTGCTGACACCGGGCCTCATCACAGCCCTAAAAAATGCAGAACCGAGCCCAGATCCAGAGCTCAGATTATTACAACTCACAGAGACACCAGTTACTGATTTATTCTAAATTATCTTCAATCTCTATAAGCTTCAATTTAACCCGGTTGGTCCTGCTGAAAGTTCTGGTCTGATCCAGATCATTAACCCAATTTAACCAGATTTAATCTGGGTGTTCCTGCAAAAAAGTTCTGGTCTGATCCAGATCATTAACCCAATTTAACCGGGTTTAAACTGGTTGGTCCTGCAGAAAGTTCTGGTCCGATGCAGCTGAGGTGGGAAGTGGAGAAAGCAGATCAAGGAGAGCATCATGGAGTCAGGAGTTGAAAATAAAAGGAAATGTGTGTCAGATCACTGGGCTGAGCATGGAGGACATGGATCAGATCTGATAAAGGTCCGAATGAGGGAGGAGACGATGTTCTGGGATGAAAATAGACGATGACATGCAGATGATGATGATAAGTTTAGAGCTGAGGAACATTTCCTGATTTGTGGTAGGAGACCATATGACCCCCTCTGCCCTAATATCAGATCCCCGATCAGCTGGAGCGGATCAGCCGGCAGGACGGGCCCGCTGATGGAGGCCTTGTCCTGCTAGCTGATCCGCTCTACGTGCAGCCCTCTGTGTCCTCAGCAGGGTGTGGGACCTCAGCTGTCATCAGACCAAATGATGAACCATCAGAAAGAGGTTTCTTATCAGCCAATCAGATCCTTTGTTCCCCGTGATGTCATTGTTAATAATGTTGTTTGGACTGTAAATATCCTGCAGATAATAAACAAACTTTTACAACTTATATATAGCGTCTGCAGGAAGTGGTCAGGTGCCTTCAGGAAGTTTCTGAAACATTCATGAGTCTCAGTTTGAAGCCGAGCGCCGACATGAAGCTCTGATGAGTTTTCAGTGTTGCCATGAAGAAAACAGGAAGCATC